>NC_136429.1:483352032-483956532 GCF_052849685.1 Lactuca virosa
AGTTAGTACAAGCATATGAGTCATAGTTTATCCATTCCTTTTACCCTTGGAGGGATAAAAGCGATATCTGTGGGCCCCTCGATGATTTAGTGGTGACAAACGTAAGTGCTCGGCCGGGCCTTGACTGATTTGATTTGTTCAATTAGTCGGTCGTCATAAATCGGAAATCGGGAAACAACATACGGACAGAGAGAATGATTATAATCCATGTCTCAGTCCATATGATATCTAGAATGGAGGAATATATGATCCCTTATCTAATGGACGTGTCATTGACTAGATTAGAGTTCGACAACGGCTTTTAAGAGCTACGATTGCTAGTCGGGTTTTGGAGTCGTACTTTCAATAATAGTTTTAGACTTATCCAAGTGGGAGACTATTGTATTAGATGTTTAAGACCATAACTATTATTGGTATGTACTTGACCCGAGAATAGCATGGTCCATTTGGGTTGCATATCATCAAGACAATTTGTTAGGATGGATTCTTGAGAGAAGGTTATATATGATTTATTAATATATCATAAGTTGTAATATATTAATATGAAATCATATGGTTTAATTGGTATTGATCAAAAATTAATTTGGAATTAATTTTGTGATCAAAAGAGACTAATTAAATCTATGGGAACTAATTATGGTAATTAGTTATATTTATATGTGTTGGGCTTATGATCCATGTTGGACCAAGTTTATGTATGGATACATAAAGAGTTGGGCCACATGAACCATGGATCATAACACCCATGGGTACGGATTTGGGTTATACCCATGACCCTTGGAATCCTACATATAAATAGGTGAGTACATAGCCTAAAACGCCACTTATGCATGTTCTTGGAGTTCATGGGTGTTATTGGGTGCATGGAATTCTCTCTCAAGTTCCACCTTTGTTGATGACGTGTTGTGACTTCATTTTAGGCTTCCACACTATTGGGGCTAAGCTCTTAAGTCCAAATACATCAAGACTTCAAGGTACATAAAAGGTATGTTACCCTAACTAGTATCTTGTATGGTATATGGCAATATCATGCTAGTTATAGGCTTAATACCTTGGAAACATCATTGCATGTATATCTAGTGAAAGCATAGATCAGAGGTATTTAGTGTTGTATATGCACCATAGGATGTTTTAGTATACTAAAACCCATCAAAATTTTGGTAGGAAGCATATAGACACATTATATCCTTTTCCTAATAGTAAAAATAAAGTCAGAGTCTTGTAGGAACTTGGATCCAATTAGAAACAAGAACTAGTATGCTTAACTATCGCATTGCACGTGAATCATTTAACTACTTTATAGAATGCTAATAATCCGATAAAAATGAATTACAAACATTATTTTTATGTATTAAAGGGAAATGAAACCCTAAAATAAATAGAAATCCCAAAATTCGTTTGATTATGATTCCCAAAAGTCTAACTAGTTCATAAAATCCTTAAACCTTTATCAACATAAAATCTACAAAATTTAGCATCTAGAATTATATACAAAATTGGTAGGAACACTAAAATTTCAATTTAAAATAATTAAAATAAGGAAATATACTCAATGAAAGAAAACTTAAATTATCAAGATTCTTTCTAATTTACAAGTTAAAATCAATAGTTTTTATAAATCAAAGTTGACCTTATGTATAATTTATAAAGAGGGGGAAAAGTTTATAAAATTAGAGGCAAAGACTAGTAAACGAAATAAAAGATAGAAGTAGAAGAGAGAGAGAGAGAGAGAGAGAGAGAGAGAGAGAGAGAGAGAGTGAGTGAGTGAGTGAATGAGTGAGTGAGTGAGGGATCCTCTCTCCCCCAAGACTCCTCTTACCCAAAAACTTCATCATTTTCACTATCCCTCATACTCCATCTCTCTTATTTTCTATCTCACGTTTGCTAAATCATTTCATCATTCTCCACACTCTACTCTCTCTAAAATTACTTTCTTCTTGCTCACTAGAAATGATCAAATTAGAAGAAAAATTTGTAGGAGATATTTAGCCATTCGATTCTTCATGTGTTTATTCCCTTTAAAACTAAAGTCTAGTCACGAAACCGTATTCGCGCTTTTAAGCCAACAATAAGACAAGAACATGACAAGATATCAAGTTCATGTTTCTAACACAACTAATTTCTTAAAATTATATCTGAAAGAATTTGCAAAAATTCTTAGATCCAAGTTTGAGTTTAGATTCAAACGAGTGTTCATCCAAATCCCTCAACGTAAGGCTCTGATACTGTCACACCCCCAAACCGGATTAACGGAAACGTTCGGGGGTGGAGGATGTCATGTACAGTATCACAATAATTGCATCATAGTAATCAAACTAGACACAACCATTACATTGTATAAGTAAAATATTTACATTCGTTTGATACATAGTTTGTATACAACAAAAGTATAAAAGACGAGACACTTAAAGCTCCGTCTTGTCAAAAGCATGTGGGAGTACCTGTCTACTGATTTCCTGAGAATACAAGTGGTTTTAAAAGAGTATCAGAATTAAAGCTGGTGGGTTCATAAGTATCTTTTTGAAATGAAAACATGTCTTTGAATCTATTCAAATGGTTACATGGTCTCAAGAATATCCAATATTTTCTTTAGTTTTGAAAAGTAGTCTTTAACCCTAAGATCGAAGTGTATATTCGTTACTGTGTTCTATAATTGTATATGAATGTGTAAGTTTATATACCTGGATACCACCAGTGTTATTGTATAGTATTGTTTGGTATGGAAACTATGATATGAAATCCCTATCTATCACCAGTAATGTATAGTACGTTATTAAAACCTTGGAATCCTCCAGTATGTATAGTACTTCTATTACTTTAAAATAAAACTAATTGAAGTTGTTACCCTTCATACATTAATCGTATTATTTAGTACCAAATTTATGAGTTGTTATAACCATACATGACCATTGAATTGCTTGAACGACGTTCTTCAGGTGTCGGAATCGAAATGACTTTGTCACCCAGGCGTGCCGGCCTAACTGTAGCTAACAGTTGCGGTGCGGGATTGTCAGTCCCGTATAGATCTATAAAAAAACTCACGTTCTCCGTCCAGGAGACTCTAGTTATAATCTCAAGACTTTTGTTAGTACTTAGGTAAGTATGCGAAGATGCTCACTCATAAAATGCTATACTAACGATTAAATGTAGAAGAAAATGAATCCCTTGAATTTAAATGACTGTATTTATGATCCATAAACTATACCCTATAGAGTTTATATGTTTATTCTCGTTGAATCTATGTTTCGTGCATTAATAAAATAATTGTTCCATAAACTATACATATTATAGTTTATATGTTTGTTAACGTATTCAATTCGTGTATTACTCTGAAAACCTTACAATTATGGTTTAAAACTTCCCTTATGCTCATCATTTTACAAAAGGGATAAAATATCTAAGTATTTTACAAAATATAATGATCTTTTGATTGTATTACTCGCATCAGTTTTAGTCCTGTTTAAATCCTTTATATAAAATCACAAAAATTCCTTTGTGTCTTGCTTGTATCCTCCCCCTGAAAACGTAAAAAAAACAGTAAAAGTGTAGGGTTATGAACTCACAGTTGGTTGCGAGTGTGTGCCGGACAATGAGACTGGAATTAGGACCCTCGAGTTGTTGTACGCGAAGTGAATGGAATCCTAATAATAATTAATCACATATTTTCATTTAAATTAGTGAACCCATTAATTAAAGTGTTAGAAAACACTTGCTTTTTGTTTAGGAATGTTACCGAGACTCGATCGAAGTGGAAAAAGTGGGTTTACAATCAAGATTCACGATTCGGGGCTGTTTGCGGCCGTGAACTGTTCTCGGCCGTGAACTGATTTCGGCCCTTGAATGGTTTGCGGCCCGTTCTTGATGTTCTTGGTGAAAATATGAAGATTTGAAGGTTCACGGCCGTAAACCCAAGAATGAAGAGTGCTTGATTTGATGAAATGATGAATGTTTGATGCTCCAAAACAAGATCCAAGGTGGATTGGGTCATTTCTGGAGGATAGATGAGAGAAAACTTGAGTTTTTGGTTGGTGGGTTTAGAGAGAGAATGTTGAGTTTTCGGCCAGAAATGTAGAAATGAGGGTAAAAATCAGCAATATATATATATATATATATATATATATATATATATATATATATATATATATATATATATATATATATATATATATATATATATATATATATATATATATATATATATATATATTGGTTGGGTTTACGGTCGGAGGTGGGGTCCCCAAGCCGTGAATGGTTTACGGCCGTAAACACCGGGATGAACGAGACTCGGCTGATTTTCGAAGAAAAACTTGATTTTTCGCACGATTTTAGTCCCGACACTTATATAAATTTAATTTATATAATCTATGATGTTTTCAACCCTTACGAGTTTGACAAAATAAATAAAATTCAAAATTTTTATTTAGCGGAATTGACTTTTGATGACCGGAAAGTATCGAGTTGTACATCATCCCCCCGATAGAGGGAATTTCGTCCCGAAATTCTATAATGAATACAAGAGTGAAATAGGGAAAGAGATGTGCATACTTCTGTGACAACCCGAAAAATTTAAAATTTTTTCCTTGCAAAGCTCAGCCAGTCAAGTCAACTGAGTGTCAGACTCAATTCTGCTATCATTTAGCCTCGTTTGGAGTCCGTTTAAAGGTCCAAAGGTCAGCACATTCAAGCATTAAGCATAGGAATGGATCGCGTACACTTCTAGCACCAAAACTGGGCCATACACTCCAACACAAGGAGTGTACGGCCGCACACCCCACTCCTGGCAGCACACTCACGTGTATAAGTTTAGAACTCAGCCTCCTTTCATCCCTTTTCACTCCCCAAGGCTTAGAACTCGATTTTTTTTCTCAACTATCATCCGATTTTCAGCCTAGATCTTAAAGAATGTAAGTTTTCTTCCTTTGGTTTGTAATTAATCTTCATAAACTAGTTACAACCTTTGATTTCATCCATTTGAAATCGTGTTTTGGCTAGATCTTCAAATCTTCATCCATTTCACCAAGAACACACACTTGTTCTTGGCATTTTGGACCTTCTCGAGCTTCCGGATCGTAAGTACTTCTTTCCAATGCTTGAATCTTGTTAAGAACACTTGTTTATGTGCTTAGAAATGCCCATAACTCGTGATCATATGGTGTGTGCGGCCGCACACACTCATGTGGTCGTACACCCCTCAAACACTCTCAAAACACCACCCAAACACCCCTAAAGGTTTGTATACTGTGAATACCACTCCCCAAGCTTGTTACTTAGTAGATAAGGGCCTTAGAAAACGTCCAAAACATGTTCATCAAGGAGTGTGCGGCCGCACACACTCCATGTGGCCGCACACCCCTTTGTTTGGTACTTTAGGTCTTCCAAAGTGCCTTAAGCTTCAACACTTGATGAGCATCAGTCCTACAAGCCTCCCCACCATTTGGAAAACGTTTTGAGCACACATTACCATGAGTGTGCGGCCGCACACTCCCCTGGCCGCACACCCATCAATATGGCCGTACACTCCCATTTAGTGAATCGCATGTGATTCCAACACATGGGCAAAGTGTTTCCTAGTCCCGAAAGGTGTTTCCTTACATGTAGTTGTTTATAAACACTATATTCATGTCATTGTGTGTCCTTATATGTCATTTAGGACCTATTGTGTCTCGGGACTTCATTCGTGGAACTTCTCATCCTTACAAACATACCCGTTTGAATCACCCACATCAGGTGAATTCATACCCCGTAATGAATCTTTTAACTGTTTTTACTGTTTTAAGGGGGGAATACAAGCTGAACACAATGATAATTGTGTAAATGTTTGTTACAAACATCTTTCAAAATGTTACTTATGTCATTTATAAGTCGTCAAAACATTTCAAAACTCTTTTAAAGTTATGTTACTTTCTAGTTATACAAAACTTTGTTTTTAAAGTACAAACATAACTTAGTAGATAAACGAGTCTTTCTAGTAACAGTCCAAGTAGAACATTAGTAAGCTATAATAGGTATAGTTTAGGAGAGTGCTATTTCATTGCTTCTAGTACAATGAAGCACATAAAGAGTCAGTTATTACATGAATCAAACAATACCATACAGAACATATAGTGAAGAGAATCAAACAATACCATACAGAACATATAGTGAAGAGAATCAAACAATACCATACATAACATATAGTGAAGAGAATCAAACAATACCATACAGAGAGAACGTATAATATACAGTACAAAACAAACAAGTTAGGTTGCTGTAGCATGAGAACACACATAAAGGATCTAATTATACCAATGAATCACTAACTCATTGTTTTAAACAAAAGGTGATAGCTATATTGGGTATACATGATCATATACTTTAATGTGAATTACATGGCTTGCAAGAATTTGCAGAGGTCGTGTTTAGTTCCCCTAATCTCCTGACAGGGAGAGCGTATAGTAAGGGTTCTAGCCTTCACATTATAACCGTAATAAAACAAATATGTTTTTAGGTTATTAGTACATCCGCATGTCATTATAAACGACAACTGTGTACTTACATTTCCCATTTCTTTCATAAAGTGACATTACCACTTGAAAGTCCAACTCAAACTATTTTCGATTCAAGATAGTTATAAACTAAGGAAAATATACATTCTTACAAACGACCAACGGAACAGTCGAGTGTAGCACATAACAGAAGATGCCTTGGTAGAAGGATACGATTAAAAGAAAGGACCATAATGCTAGTCTTATGATTCCTTAATGTATACATCACAGGATATATATATACCAATAGGGTCCGACAGGTAATAGGATGTGTGCTCTCCGCTTCATTTCCTGTTCCTTGTTTGGTTGTGGGCTTGGAACGAATTCACCCAATCTATTTTCTACCCGATTCTATATATATGTATGCTTAGTATACATTAAGTCATCATAAGGGTACCAGGTATGGGTCAGGTTATAGGACACAGAGTCAACGCACAATTTTTCTAGTACAAAACATACTTTCCAAAATCAGTACTTTTGGTATACAAAACTAGAAACTTCCCGGTAAAGGGTTTAATCCATTTTATTAAACCAGTACAAATTAAAAGACCTTATGTGAGTAACTCTATAATACCTTAGTTTATACACCATGTTTATGTATAAAACTAATACCCAATAGGTAGTTGGATGTGTGCTTTCCGCCTTACTTCCTGTTCCTCGTTTGGTTGTGGGATTAGGGCAGATTCGCTCAATTAACTTTCTATCCGATATTAGATTATATATAGCAGTATAAACTAAGCTATTATAAAAGTAGTCACTGTGGTCACCATGTTATTATAAGAAATAAGGGTTTTCTTAAAGAACTTCTTCATTAGATATAAAGGAAACATTACAATTAACTCCATGGGTAACAAGTGAATACACCAGGGTTATATATGACGATGATCTAACAACCAATGGAATGTGTGCTATCCGCCTTAATTTATGTTCTTGTTTGGTTGTGAGCTTAGGGCAGATGCGCACAATCGATTGTTTGCTTACTCTGAGTCTTATATAACTTGTATCCGCTTAGTACCCATAGAAAGGGTTGTAGTGTCATTTTACTTAAACTTCCATCAAAGTAGGAAATATATGATTTTCTAGAGGAACAGGCGAACTTTTCAAAACAGAACTTACAACTTACAACATTTTACAACTACATTTTCAATAACACTTTACAACTTACTTACATCACTAAACTCTTATGAACTCACCAGCTTAATTGCTGATCAACTCTTTCAAATAACTTGTATTCTCAGGAGACTAGTAGACAGGTGCTCGTGCTGGGAATTCAAAAGATGGAGCATTATAGCTTCAAGTCTTGTTTTGTTATTTGTGTATGAATTCTATGTTTTGTGAACACACACATTGTAAACACTTTCTTTCGAAATTAAATGGTTGTTCATTACTTGCTTACCATATACATATCTCGTGATACTAAACATGACGTCCTCCACCCCCGAACGATTCCGCCGTTCCGGTTTTGGGGTGTGACAACTTCTGTTGAATCTGATCTTTGCGCTCCCAAGTGAATTCAGATCCCCACTTCGCATTCCAACAAACCTTCACTATCGGGATGCAACTTTGTTTCGTTTGTTTGACTTCCATATCCATGATTTCGACTGGTTCTTCCACGAAGTTAATATTCTCATTTATCTCGATTTCTTCGAGTGGAATCATGAGAGTCTCGTCGGATAGGCACTTTTTGAGGTTCGACACGTGGAAGACGGGATGTCCGTTGCCAAGCTCATGGGGTAAACGGAGTTTGTAAGCTGCAGGGCCGATCCTAGCGAAGATCTCGAATGGCCCAATGTATCTCAGATTTAGCTTTCCATGCTTTCCAAAGCGTATCATGCCTTTCTAGGGTGAAACGTTTAACAGAACGCGATCACCAACCTGGAATTCTAAGGGTTTTCGTCTCTTATCGGCGTATCTCTTTTGTCTATCTCTTGAAGCCTTTAGTCGTTCTCGGATTTGTACGATCTTTTCGGTGGTTTCTCGGATGATTTCTAGGCCAGTGAGAGTGCTATCAGGGACTTGACCTTTGGCTAGCCGGGTGTCACCCACCTCAGCCCAACACAGAGGAGATCTGCACTTACGGCCATAGAGGGCCTCGAATGGAGTAGCCCTAATGCTAGTGTGGTAGCTATTGTTGTAAGAGAACTCGACCAATGGCAAATGGGTATCCCATGACTTACTAAAGTCGATAACGCACGCCCTCAGCATGTCTTCTAAGGTTTGAATGGTTCTCTCACTCTACCCGTCGGTCTGTGGATGGTAAGTTGTGCTTATATCCAGCTTAGTTCCAAGAGCCTTCTGCAATGACTGCTAAAATCTCGAGGTGAATCTGCTATCTTGATCAGAGATAATGGACACAGGCACACCATGCATATGAACTATCTCTTGGATGTAGATTCGGGTCAGTATCTCCATCTTGTATGTTTCTTTGATTGGCAGGAAGTGGGAAGACTTAGTAAATCTGTTCACGATTACCCAGATACTGTCATGGCCACTCGGGGTCTTGGGCAATTTGGTAATGAAGTCCATTGTGATTCGTTCCCACTTCCAATCAGGTATTTCTGGCTGTTGAAGTAGACCTAGGGGCTTTTGATATTCCACCTTCACCTTGGCGCAAGTCAAGTACTTACCCATGAAGGTAGCAATTTCTGCTTTCATGTTTGGCCACCAATAGAGCTTTTTGAGATCCATATACATCTTATCCGAACCTGGGTGAACGGACTATCTAGTCCAGTGAGCTTCATTCATGACAACCTCCCTGTAACCTCCGTACTTTGGGGTCCAGATCCGGTTCATGAAATAATAAACTCCGCCTCCCTTGATTTCTAAGTTCTTTTCCATTCCCCTCAAAGCCTCATCGGTCATGTTCTCTGGTTTCAAGGCTTTCACCTGAGCCTCTCTGATTTAGGCGGACAGATGGGAATGGATTGTCATTGTCACTGCCTTCGCTCTACGACCAGAGCACTCTTTCCGGCTAAGGGCATCAGCTACTACATTGGCTTTACCCTAATGATATTGAATTTCGCACTCGTGATCATTTAGTAGCTCTACCCAACGTCATTGCCTCATGTTAAGCTCCTTTTGGTCAAAAATGTGTTGGAGGCTTTTGTGGTCGGTGAAGACAGTGCACTTGGTTCCGTAGAGGTAATGTCTCCAGATTTTCAGCGCAAAGACCACTTCTCCCAACTCAAGATCATGAGTAGTATAATTGACTTCGTGTGTCTTTAGCTGTATCGAGGCATAGGCTATAACCTTTCCTCGCTGCATAAGCATACACCCTAGCCCCTGATTGGATGCGTCGCAGTAAACTACAAAATCTTATGTCCCTTCAGGAAGAGACAATATAGGTGCACTGCACGGGGCTAGCTTCAGAGTCTGGAACACAGTGTCTTGTTGTTTTCCCCAACTAAAGTTTACACCTATCTGAGTCAGGGTGGTAAGAGGCTTAACAATCCTAGAGAAGTTTTGGATGAACCTGCGATAGTAGCGAGTAAGACCCAAAAATTGACGGATTTTTGTGGGCGTCTTTGGTGCTGACCAATTCTCGATTGCCTTTATTTTGGAGGGATCCACATGTATGCCTTCTTCGCTAACCACTTGACCAAGAAATTTACCATTCTAATCCAAAACTCACACTTAGAGAATTTCGTGTAAAGCTTTTCTGCTCTCAATGTTTCTAGAACTTGTCTTAAGTGTTGTATGTGCTCTTCCTCCCTTCGTGAATAGATAAGTATGTCATCTATGAATACTATCACAAATTTTTCTAGGAATGGACGGCACACCCTATTCATCAGGTCCATGAATACAGCGGGTGCGTTGGTTAGACCAAATGGCATCACTACAAACTCGTAGTAACCATACCGAGTTCGGAAAGCTGTTTTCGGAATATCACTCTCCAGGACTCGTAGTTGATGGTACCCTGATCTTAAGTCTATCTTTGAGAAGTAGCTGGCTCCTTGGAGTTGATCGAAGAGGTCGTCAATTCTGGGTAGGGGGTAACGGTTTTTGATGGTAAGATTGTTCAGTTCGCGATAATCTATGCACATCTGAAAGGACCCATCCTTCATTTTCACAAATAAGACCAGGGCTCCCCAGGGTAAGGCACTTGGCCTGATTAATACCTTGTTGATTAGTTCATTGAGCTGGCTGGATAACTCTTGCATTTCTGCTGGCGCTGGATGGTAAGGAGATTTGGCTTCCGGGGTAGCTACGGGGATTAAGTCGATTCGGAACTCGACTTGGCGCTCGGGAGGAATTCCGAGAAGATCTTCGGGGAAGACATCAGGAAAGTTGCAGACTTAGGGGATGCTCTCGAGGTCTTTAACTTCCTGTTTTTCGTTGATGACATGGGCTAAGAATGCATGACACTCTTTTCGTAGGTATTTTTGGGCTTTGATGCACGGAATGATATAAAGGTTCGTGCTGAGTTTATCGCCATAGATAACGAGGGCTTCGTTAGATGGAAGATTGAGGCGAATGGATTTTTCATTACAGAGAATATCAACATGATTAGGGCTCAACCAATCCATGCCGATGATGACATCAAAGCTTTTTATGGAAATCAGCATAAGGTCGATTGGAAAGGAATAATCGTTCAGAGTGAGAATGCATCCTTCTTTCCTTTAGCCATCTCGACGATGAATGTTCCGGGTAAAGGTTGGGATTTGTGTTTGAGTAAGTGCTTAAATGCATGAATGACAAAACTTCTCTCCGCACCACTATCAAAGAGAATACATGCATAAGAGTTGTCGAAGGGGAACGTAGCCGTAACTATAGTGGGATCAACAATTGCATCCTCCTGGCCCATTGCTAGCACCTTCCTTGTGTTGCCAGCAGTTGTTGCCTTGGGGCAACTTGTAACGACCCAAATTTTACAAAGAAATTTTTCATTTTTAATTAGTCAACCATTTTGCATAAAACATAAAGATTCCAGTAATTGTTTTCAAAACCACCAACATTACAACATTATTATTTTCAAAACATCAGAGTGTCCCCCAAACCAGATCGGAAAAGAGAGATAGAGTGCACGCCGCATCATCATGCATTGTCTTTACCCTTGGGCTCCGATATACCTGAAACAAATTCACAAACGGTAAGCTGAAAGCTTAGTGAGTCCCCCAGAGCATACCCCACACAAACCACATATCACATTAGCTATGAACCTACCTCTACCACTTATCACATGTCAATTAGCCATGAAGCTATCTCTACCGTTAGCTACAAAGGCTATCTCTACCATCAGCCATAAAAGCTGTCTCTACCATTAGCCATAAGGCCATCTCTACCATTACCCATAAGGTTATCTCTACCGTTAGCCACGAAGGCTATATCTACCACATATCATGCACACATACATATCACACCTCTACATAACAAGTAAACCAATTATCACAAAATGGGTCGGCCTTGGTGCCTTAGACCCATTGGTATGGTGAGAAAACACACCTCACAAAGCTGAATCGGCAACTGAATTCAGGTATGTCCTATGCTGCTCTTCCCAACTGCTTATAATCAATGAGTAAATAACTCAGCATAATCTCATAAATACCCGGTCAAAGTCAAAGTGTATAGTCAAGGTCAACAGTCCATACCGGCCTTGACTCGTCGAGTACAATCATTCACTCGTCGGGTTCCCTGCTTAACTCATCGACTCATCGAGTCACCCGAGGGAGTCATCGAGTTCCTTGAGGTTTACGGCCATAAACCACCAACAGTACACCCTTGACAGTAAACCCTTGGCCGTAAACCCTTGGAAACCCTCTCGACTCGCCAAGTCTCTTGCACGGCTCGTCGAGTCCCTATTAGTCCATTACGTTTACGGCCTCTTCCAGTGGGACTCAAGGTGCCAAACTTCAGATCTATACTCTACTAGTGTGGATAACACGTAAAGTTGCAGACTTTACGTGCATGCAAAGCCTCACATGGCCATAATCCCCAAAACTAACCTTCAAACAAGGTTTTCATGCATGGAGAGGAAAGGGGCTTAATAAAAGGTGCAACTTTATGATGTTTGGGACCTAAGAAGGTCCATATCTGGAACCATATCCTTGTGATAGGTCCAGATCCAAGGTTGCTTCTACTTCCTCAAAGTTGGTCACAGTTCTCAAATAGATGCTTGATCTAACACTTCTCCCTTGATACTTCCTCTTCAAACTTGGAATCCTCCGCAAAATCTCAAGGATAAGCTCCCAATTGATCTTACTTCACACACAAGAGGGTGTGCGGCCGTAAACGTTCTTCTATGGTGCTAAGGGAGGCTAATGGAGCGGATAATGACGTTTATATAGGGGGTAAACCTAAAATTTAGGGTTTTCTTTAAGCAGATCGGACTCGCCGAGTCAGTCCCGTTTTGCGTTTCATGATCTCATTTCCCTGCTCGATGAGTTGACCTCCCAACTCATCGAGTCCATGCTTAAATCCTTTCCAATTCAAACCAGGTGTTACAAGTCTCCCCCACTTGAACTAGACTTTGTCCTTGAAGTCTGCTGACTCAAACAAATTGGGGTAATGATCTCGCATCTCCTCTTCCGGTTCCCAAGTCCAATCGGAGCCCTTCCGATGTTGCCATTGCAATTTCACGAGTCTTACTTTCTTATTTCGAAGAGCCTTCGTCTTCCTATCCAATATGGCAACAGGCATCTCGATGTAGTTCAAGCTCTCATCCACCTGGATATCACCCAATGAGACAACCGCAGCCTCGTCTGTGGTATACTTCCGAAGTTGCGACACATGGAACTTGTTGTGAATCTGGCTAAGCTCCTCTGGCAGATCCAATCGATATGCCACTTTGCCCACCCGGACCGTGATCCTGAACGGGCCTATAAACCGGGGCCCCAGATTGCCCCTCATCTGAAACCTGATGATCCCTTTCCAGGGCGACACCTTCAGCAACACGAAATCCCCTGCCTGAAACTAAAGATCTGATCGCCGTCGGTCGACATTGCTTTTCTGACGGCTCTGCGCGACCCGCAACCGGTCGCGCACCTGCTGAATCAATCCAGTAGTCTTGAGCACTACCTCACTACTCCCCATGACCCGGTGTCCAACCTCATCCCAATAAACTGGGGTCCTACACCTCCGACCATATAACATCTCAAACGGAGCTCGATCGATACTGGCATGATATTTGTTATTGTACGGAAATTCTGCTAGTTGGAGATACGTATCCCAACTCCCTCCAAAATCCGACATGCATGCCCGCAACATATCCTCCAGTGTCTAGATTGTTCTCTCACTCTGACTGTCGGTCTGGGGGTGGTACGCCGTGCTAAAATGTAGCTGAGTGCTCAGCCACTCGTGGAATTTCTTCTAGAACCTGGATGTGAACCGAACATCACGATCAGAGACTACCGACACAGGAAACCCATGTCTAGCCACTACCTTACGCACGTAAATATCCGCCAACTTCTCTGTGGATATACTTTCTGATATCGGAATAAAATCGGCACTCTTCGTCAGTCTATCCACAATCACTCATATGGCATCCACACCCCTCGCCGTCCTTGGCAACTTCGTAATGAAGTCCATCGTGATCTCCTCCCACTTCCACATGGGAATGGGTAGCGACTGGACCTTACCACGAGGCCACTGATGTTCGGCCTTGACCTTCCTGCAAGTCAAGCACCGTTCTACAAACCAAGCAATTTCTCGCTTCATGCATGGCCACCAATAACTCAGCCTTAAGTCCCTATACATTTTCGTAGCTCCAGGATATATACAGAACTTGGACTTATGCGGTTCCTCTAATATCTTCTCTCTCACTCCCCCGGTCACCGGTAACCACACACGGCCACACTGCGTCAAGAGGCCACGGCTATCCTTAACAAACAGAGGATATTGTCGTCGGATCCTCTCTACCTTCCAATTCTCTTTCTTCACTCCCTCAACCTGAGCCTCTTTGATCATCTCCAACAATGGAGAGATCACCGTCATCCTCAAACACACACTCCCCATCGGGGAACCTACCATTTTACGGCTCAAGTCATCGTCCACTACGCTGGCCTTCCCTGGGTGGTATAAAATCTCGCAATCATAGTCTTTTAGCACGTCTAACCACCTTCTTTGTCGCATGTTGAGGCTCTGTTGGTCCATCAAATACTTCAGACTCTTATGGTTGGTGTAAATGGTTCACCGCACTCCATACATGTAATGCCTCCAAATCTTGAGGGAAGACACCACTGCCCCCAGTTCCAGATCGTGAGTAGGGTAATTTGCCTCACGCGGCTTCAACTGCCGCGAGGCATATGCTATTACGTGTCCTCTCTGCATCAGTACCGCACCTAACCCAGAAATCGATGCGTCACAGTACACCGCCAGATCATCTAATCCCTCTGGTAGAACAAGGATCGGAGCCTCGCACAATCTCCGCCTCGAGATCTCGAAGTCCAACTGCTGATCCGTACCCTACCGAAACGTCACATTCTTCTTGGTCAGATGGGTCAATGGTACCGCAATCTTCGAGAAGTCCTGGATAAATCTCCGATAATAACCCGCTAAACCCAAGAAGCTACGAATTTGTGATGGATTCTTCGATACATCTCACCGCATCACAGCCTCAACCTTGGCTGGATCAACCGAAATACCCTCCTGGTTGATGATATGCCCCAAGAATTGTACCTATCGCAACCAGAAATCACACTTGGAGAACTTGTCATACAGCTTCTCCGCCCTTAGGGTTTCCATCATCTCCCTTAATTGTTGTTCGTGCTGCTCCCTGGTCTTAGAATAGACCAGAATATCATCAATGAAAACGATCACCGACCGATCCAGCATCGGTCTACACACCCTATTCATAAGGTCCATGAAAGCTGTTGGGGCATTCTTAAGCCCAAACGGCATCACTACAAACTCATAATGCCCATACCGAGCCCTGAAAGCCGTCTTCTGTATATCCTCATTCTGAATCCTCATCTGATGGTATCCCGACCGAAGATCAATCTTAGAAAACCAAGACGCACCCTGCAGCTGATCGAACAAATCATCGATCCTTGGCAATGGACAACGGTTCTTTACCGTTAGCTTGTTCAACTCCCTATAATCGATGCACATTCTAAGCGATCCACTTGACTTTTTCACGAAAAGAATTTGTGCTCCCCACGGGGAACTGCCCGGACGAACGAACCCTCGGTCTAGTAGCTCCTGAAGCTGCGTAGAGAGTTCATGCATCTCCGGTGGTGCCAACCGGTATGGCGCCTTTGCTATCGGAGCGGCACCCGACACCAAATCGATGCGAAACTCCACCTGCCTCTCTGGAGGCACCCCTGGTAACTCTTCGGGGAAAACAACCCGAAAGTCCTGAACAACTTGCACACTTCCTACATCCTTCGTGATCTCTACCCTTGTATCTGAGATATATGCCATAAACCCCGAACAACCCTGCTGCAGGAAACTCCTGGCCCTTGCAGCCGAACAGAGGGTCGGCCCCTGCGATGCCCTATCACCATGTATTACCAGTTCTCCCCCACTTGGGGTTCGAACCCTCACCAACTGGTGCTCACAGTCAATCATGGCTCCTTTGGCCCCCAACCAATCCATTCCGATAATCACTTTCAGCCCTCGCAATGGTATAGGGACTAGGTGGACACGGAATCTCTCACCAAGCACATTCAGGACATAGTCCCGATACACGCTCGCAGCACTAATGGTACGGTCATCTGCAATCTCCACCTCGAGCGGGGAATCTAAAGTTCCTGGCGCTTCCCGTAACTTCTTGCTAAGCGCAAGAGATGCAAACGATCGGGTAGTACCCGAATCAAATAAGACGTGAGCAGACATACCATTGAGCAAAAAGGTCCCTATACAAGCATATAATACACATAAGCGAAACAGACCTATAGAGTAGAGAAGAATGAATACGTACCAGCCACAACGTCTGGCGTTGCCCGTGCCTCCTTGGTAGTCAGCTGAAATGCCCGACTCTTTACCGTTGGAGCATCCGCCTTACCAGGGAGGCCATCGGTAATCCTCATTGTGGCGGGCGCAGGCGCCGCCACCTCTCCTCCTCCTCCCCGCAACTTTGGACAGTTGACCCGCTTATGGCTGGTCTTGTTGTAGTGAAAACAGATTAAGCCCTTCGCGGGGCAGTCCCGGCTCATATGACCCTGCTGGCCACATGCACAACATCCCGAGCTTGCGATACGACAAGCTCCACTGTGTACCTGGCTACACTTGGCATATTGGCCCCGACGCTGCTGACCCTTGATGGTAGTGTCTGACGCCTTAGGCTTCTTATCCTGTCCTACTGCTGCCTGGGCCTGCCCAGGCTTCCGCTTCGTGTGGGGTTCGAGCTCCATTTCCCGTTCCTGGGCCTTCTCCACCATTTCATTTAGGGTTTTACACCCCGTAAAGCTCACAAACTCCCGAATATCGTCCCTCAGCATGGAATTATATCGGGTCTGCCTCATTTCCTCATCGGTAGCGTATTGCGGAATCAACAAAGCTCGTTCCCGAAACTTGGTGGTGATTTCCGCCACAGTCTCGGTCATCTGCCGCAAATCATGAAACTCTCGCACTAATCGTTACACCTCAATGGGTGGCGCAAACTACAGATCAAATCACCGAAAAAACTCGGCCCACGTCATCTCAGCCACCCCGGCTGGTCCCACCTGTCTAGTAACCTCGCCCCACCAATCCCGGGCTCTGTCCCTCAGGATGCAAGAAGCAAACCCAACCTTTGCCACATCCGGGCAAGAACTCGTCCGCTGGGTGTTTTCGATATCCGCCACCCAGCATCGGCTGACAATGGGGTCCCTAACCCCGAAAAACTTCGACGCCCCAGACGCCATGAACTCCCAGAACGAGGGAGTTCGGGCCCCCAACTGGCCCGCAACAATCTCAGTCCTGAATGATCTGAGTCTCTCCTCCATGATCTCCATTATGCCCTCCTTGACCGTCCGAAAAATGACTGGGGTAACGTTAAGGATGCCCCTGGTAACCTCGGCTGCAATAAGCTCGCGTAGCCTCTCATCTATGTCGTCTGTAGTGTCACCCGATCCATTCCCAGATCTAGATCCCGATCCTGATCCTCCCGTCCCGAAACGTGTCACTACAATGCTGAACTGGAATGTCATAAATCATAACGATCAGGATTTCCATCAAACGGATCTCTCCACATCGGTCCTCCTTGAAGTCGTCAGATCCAACATTGGCTCAGGTATAGATCCTGTGTTTCCAGTACTACGGGCCCAATACTACCTTCCACATCTACTTGTACCTTTCCCCAAGACTCGACCTGATAACTCCAATTCGTCCCAAATAAACCATATACTACCAACCACCGCATAACCTAAATCCTAGACTGTTCTATGATTTCTCTACCCACATCAAACCAACCAATCCTAACAGGTTGCCTTTATGCATGCAAATTATACACAGAAGAGGATCAAATATACTTTCGAATAAAAGATTCTACCCTAGGACCACAACCACACAAGGAACAGGAAATAAGGCCAAATCGATCATTCTAAGGCTATAAGCTCCTAACCGTATATAATTTTAAAAGCACACATATAGCAAATTCCTTATGATCATCCAAGTTCAAATATCAGAATAGCATGACTAGCATATTGGGATCTACTTACTTGGCTCGGCTGATCACGCGCGTTGAACTCTCATCTTTTTCTTCTTTCAAAATCTTTTTATGTCAGTTTTTCAAAACAATTTACCATTTCCTTAGTTTGAGTTCTGACATACCCGAGGGTATGCCTGAATCCCTCAAACCAAGGCTCTAATACCAAATTGTAACGACCCAAATTTTACAAAGAAAAATTTCATTTTTAATTAGTCAACCATTTTTCATAAAACATAAAGATTCCAGTAACTATTTTCAAAACCACCAACATTACAACATTATTATTTTCAAAACATCAGAGTGTCCCCCAAACCAGATTGGAAAAGAGAGATAGAGTGCACGCCGCATCATCATGCCTTGCCTTTACCCTTGGGCTCCGATGTACCTGAAACAAATCCACAAACGTTAAGCTGAAAGCTTAGTGAGTCCCCCATAGCATACCCCACACAAACCACATATCACATTAGCTATGAAGCTACCTCTACCACTTATCACATGTCAATTATCCATGAATCTATCTCTACCATTAGCCACAAAGGCTATATTTACCATCAGCCATAAAGGTTGTCTCTACCATTAGCCATAAGGCCATCTCTACCATTAGCCATAAGGCTATCTCTACCGTTATCCACGAAGGCTATCTCTACCACATAGCATGCACACATACATATCACACCTCTACATAACAAGTGAACCAACTATCACAAAATGGGCCGGCCTTGGTGCCTTAGACCCATTGGTATGGTGAGAAAACTCACCTCACAAAGATGAATCGGCAACTGAATCCAGGTATGCCCTATGCTGCTCTTCCCAACTGCTTATAATCTATGAGTAAATAACTCAACATAATCACATAAATACCCCTAGGGTAAACCCTGGTCAAAGTCAAAGTCTATATTCAAGGTCAACAGTCCATATCGACTCGTCGAGTACAATCATTCACTCGTCGGCTTCCCTGCTTAACTCATCGACTCGCCGAGTCACCTGAGGGACTCGTCGAGTTCCTTGAGGTTTACGGCCGTAAACCACCAACCGTACACCCTTGACCGTAAACCCTTGGCCATAAACCCTTGGAAACCCTCTCGACTCGCCGAGTCTCTTCCACGACTCGTCGAGTCCCTATTAGTCGATTATGTTTACGGCCTCTTCCAGTGGGACTGAATGTCCCAAACTTCAGGTCTATACTCTTCTAGTGTGGAAAACACGTAAAGTTGCAGACTTTACGTGCATGCAAAGCCTCACATGGCCATAATCCCCAAAACTTACCTTCAAACAAGGTTTTCATGCATGGAGAGGAAAGGGGCTTAATAAAAGGTGAAACTTTATGATGTTTGGGACCTAAGAAGGTCCAGATCTGGAACCATATCCTTGTGATAGGTCCAGATCCAAGGTTGCTTCTATTTCCTCAAAGTTGGTCACAATTCTCAAATAGAATCTACTCTCAAGGTAACAGATTCATACCTCAATTCAATGCCTAGGATGAAATAGATGCTTGATCTAACACTTCTCCCTTGATACTTCCTCTTCAAACTTGGAATCCTCCCTAAAATCTCAAGGATAAGCTCCCAATTGATCTTACTTCACACACAAGAGGATATGCGGCCGTAAACGTTCTTCTATGGTGCTAAGGGAGGCTACTAGAGCGGATAATGACATTTATATAGGGGGCAAACCTAAAACTTAGGGTTTTCTTTAAACAGCTCGGAGTCGCCGATTCGGTCTCGTTCCGCGTTTCATGATCTCACGACCCTGCTCGACGAGTTCACCTGCCAACTCGTCGAGTCCATGATTAAATCATTTACATCTCAAACCAGGTGTTACATAATTTCTCTTGAAGTGCCCGGTTTCTACACAACCATAGCAGGCTTGCCCTACTCCAGCTCCAGAGGCCTGATTGGTTGGTTAGACTTTTCTCTTGCAGAAACGAGCTGTGTGGCCCTTTCTGCAACATTTGCCGCATTGAATTTCTCTACAAACTCCACAGTGATGGAAGTTGCATTTGTTACACAAGGGCAGGTTTCCAGCATAACGGCTGGGAGTTGTTGGAGTAGTGGGAATAATAGCAGGAACAGTAGCAGCGTGGACTACCACTGTCTGTTGCTTCTTGGAGGGCTCCTGTGACGACTAGACCTTGCCCTTATTCGAAAACGTTTTCTTCCCACCACTCTCCTTATGTGTTTCAGGAACGGCTGCTATGGTTTCATGATTATCCCCGTGATCTATCAGAGTCTACGCCAGACACTTGGCACTGTCAAATATGAGAGGTTTAGCAGCCAAGACGTTCCCTTGAGTTGGGGGTGTCAATCCCCATATGTACCTCTCAATTTTCTTGCTTTCCGGGGTGACCATCCCGGGACACAAAAGAGCCAGGTCGCTAAACATAGCAGTGTACGCAGCAATGTCGGAATCCTTCATCTTCAGGTTCCAGAGCTCGTGCTCCAGCTTTTGTATCTCGGCCCGTGGGCAATACTCCACAAGCATTAGTTCTTTCATATTCTCCCAACCCATGGCATTGGATACCCTAAGACCAAAGTGTATGTTCGTTACTGTGTTCTATAATTCTATATGAATGTGTTAGTTTATATACTTGGATACCACCAGTGCTATTGTATAGTATTGTTTGGTATGAAAACTATGATATGAAATCCCTGGCTATCACCAGTAATGTATAGTATGTTCTGAAAACCCCGAAATCCTCCAATATGTATAGTAGTTCTATTACTTTAAAATAAAACTAATTGAAGTTGTTACCCTTCATACATTAATCGTATTATTTAGTACTAAATTTATGAGTTGTTATAAGCATACTTGACCATTGATTTGCCTGAACGACGTTCTTCAGGTGTCGGAATCGAAATGACTTTGTCACCCAAGCCGGTCGGCCTAATTGTACCTAACAGTTACGGTGTGGGATTGTCAGTCCCATATAGATCTATACACAAACTCACGTTCTCCCTCCAGGAGACTCTAGTTATAATCTCAGGACTTTTGTTAGTACTTAGGTAAGTACGCGAAGATGCTCACTAATAAAATTCTATACCAACGATTAAGTGTAGAATAAAATGAATCCCTTGAATTTAAATGACTGTTTATATGATCCATAAACTATACCCTATATAGTTTATATGTTTATTTGCGTTGAATCTATGTTTCGTGTATTAATAAGATAATTGTTCCATAAACTATATCTATTATAGTTTGTTTGTTTTTTAACGTATTCAATTCGTGTATTACCTTGAAAACCTTACAATTATGGTTGAAAACTTCCCTTATGCTTAGCATTTTACAAAAGGGATAAAATATCTAAGTACTTTATAAAATATAATAATCTTTTGATTGTATTAATCACATAAGTTTTAATCATGTTTAAATCCTTTATATAAAATCACAAAAATTCCTTTGTGTCTTGTTTGTATCCTCCCCTTGAAAATGTAAAAAAAAAAAAAACAGTAAAAGTGTAGGGGTATTAACTCACAGTTGGTTGCGTGTGTGTGTCGGACAACAAGACTGGAATGAGGACCCTCGAGTTGTTGTACGCGGAGTTAACGGAATCCTAATAATAATGAAACACATATTTGCATTTAAATTAGTGAACCTATTAATTAAAGTGTTAGAAAACACTTGCTTTTGGTTTAGGAATGTTACCGAGACTCAATCGAAGTGGAAAAAGTGGGTTTACAGTCAAGATTCACGATCCGGGGTTGTTTGCGGCCGTGAACTGTTCTCGACCCTTGAATGGTTTGCGGCCTTTGAATGGTTTACGGCCCGTTCTTGGTGTTCTTGGTGAAAATATGAAGATTTGAAGGTTCACGGCCGTAAACCCAAGAATGAAGAGTGCTTGATTTGATGAAATGATGAATGTTTGATGCTCCAAAACAAGATCCAAGGTGGATTGGGTGATTTCCGGAGGATAGATGAGAGAAAACTTGAGTTTTCGGTTGGTGGGTTTAGAGAGAATGGTTTACGGCCGTAAATGTGTTTGCGGAGGATATATATATATATATATATATATATATATATATATATATATATATATATATATATATATATATATATATATATATATATATATATATACGTTGGGTTTACGGTCGGAGGTGGGGTCCCCAGGCCGTGAATGGTTTACGGCCGTAAATGTGTTTGCGGCCGTAAACACCGGGATGAACGAGACTCATCTGATTTTCGAAGAAAAACTTGATTTTTCGCACGATTTTAGTCCAGACACTTATATAAATTTAATTTATATAATCTAAGTTGTTTTCAACCCATACGAGTTTGACAAAATAAATAAAATTCGAAATTTTTATTTAGCGGAATTGACTTTTGATGACCGAAAAGTATCTGGTTGTCACAGATACCAACTTGTAACGTCTTGATTCTTGAAATAAAATTTTCATTTTCAAAATATAATAAATACCCTTTTCCATAAAGATATATTTTGGGCAAAACCATTTTGCTCATGAACCAGCCTTTAAAATCAACGTTATAAAGATAAACCTTGTTGAATCTCGAATAATAAATCAGTTGATATGTGTATAGTCGTGCCTTTGGCTTTCAACAATCCTATCAGTATCTAAAAAATATTTAATCTAAATTTGTAAGAAAAAATCTTAGGGAGTTCCTAAAATACCACATACAACAGAATACATACAATAAATAAAAAAGTAGCCTTATACATACAGTTGGTCCACTCCTTTGGGCTTCTGCACAAACTTGGTCCACCACTTTGGCGTTCAGCAAAAAGCTGGACCACCTCAACTCACCATAATATATATATATATATATATATATGGTCCGGTTACAGTGAAAACTCTTTTTTCGGTGAGGACACATTAAAAAAATTGAAATAAAATATAAAAAAAAAACAAATCATAAAATTTAGCATAATATTATATCGGAGAGAAAAAAAAATTGAGAAAAAAATTTGGATCATTAAAATTGAATCATGGATCATAAAAAGTGAATCATGGATCATAAAAATGATCCATGCTTCAGTTTTAATGATCAAAATTTTTTTTTTTCAATTTTTTTCTCTCCGATATAGTACTATGCTCGATTTTATGATTTGTATTTTTGTTTCAATTTTTTTAAGGTGTTCTTACGAGTCCTCACCGAAAAAAGAGTACTCACCCGATCCTCTCTCTCTCTCTCTCTATATATATATATATATATATATATATATATATATATATATATATATATATATATATATATATATATATATATATATATATTAAAAATAAATAGACAACTTGACGGCCATGCAATTGACAAAACTAATCTACCTGCCTAATAGCCTATAGTAGCACAATCACATCCTAATATACAGAGGACTCATACTTCACTCCACGCTACTAGTGAAAAATCACCAAATAAATGCATAATCATATGTAATTGAGGAAAAGATAGACATTCGAATGACTTATCTGTCACACCCCCAAACCAAGGATGGCGGAAACGTCCGGGGGTAGAGGACTTCATGTATAGTATCACAACAACGAGTATAACAGTGCTCAAAGTAAATACAACCATCATAAATATAATTGAAAAGGTTACACCATAGTATATGTTTACATGTTTCAAAATCAATTACTTTGTGATGACAAAATAAACTGTTTGACGATTTAACGTCCCATCCTCAAAGTGCTGATGTTTTCCTGTTTCACTGATTTCCTGAGAATACAAGTAGTTCTAGCATGTTTGTTTGTGATGCATAAGGACCCTTTTCTGTTATATAATTATACCACAACAAGAAACACATGTAAAATATGAAATCTTCAAATATTAACACTTTCCTCAACAAGTTACAAAGTGTGATGAAAGTTATAAGTTGTTATCTAGATTTTTACCTTTCTACACTGTTTTAGAAAAATCCTAGAAAAATCATACGAAGTCAAAAACTGATTCCGTAAATTCTGAGAGTTCACAAAATGTGTTTAGTTTATTCATAAGTTTTATTATGATTTTTAGAAGTCTTTTACTTGTGTTAAAATGTTCATATTCACAGACTGGTCCGAATTTGTTTCTGAAATGATAGGCAGTTTTGTAAAAATCACCATAAATCGTAGAAAATCGTATGGAGATGTGCAAATAATCATTTTAAATATATGAACCTGAGCTATTTACACCTAATACAGTTTTGAAAACTAAAATGCTTAAGTTGACCAAAACAGTCCGTGAATGGAGTTGAACTTTTCTGATGAAGGCTGTTAAATGAGTTTAATTGTGTTCTTGGTGTTTTAGCTTGTATTCCCCCCCATAAAACTTAAGAAAAACATGAAAAGATAGGGGTATGAACTCACCTTATGTGTTCTTAGAGGATGGGTGTTGGAGAAGAGAAGTGTTCAACTCAAGAACACTTAGAGATGCCTTGATGAATCGAGAACCAAGAGTGGAAGAAAGCTTGATGATCAGCCTTGGAAGTCTCGAAATTAAGAGAGAATGGTGAGAGAATTTGGAGTGTGATCCTCGGAGAAAAAATGAGAGAATGAAGGAAGTGTGAGGAGAGAGGGTGGGTTGTCCAGCTCTTAGGACGTGGGAAAGGCTGGAGATTGATGGAAAAGTACAAGGAAGTGACTAGGTATGGTGGGGAGGACAATGGTTGGTCATGGAGTGGGTATGGGTGGTTGCTTGTGTCATAAACTAAAGTAAAGTCAACACTCTACCTCAAGATCTTACTTAATAGATTTTATTCTTAAATAATGTTTTCCCTAAAAATATGCTGAATTTATGAATATATGGGGTCTTATATGTCAAAATATAAGTTTGGGTGAAAATCCCTCGTTAAAATAATTAAAAACGTGCTTAAAACGGAGTCGTGGTCGAAAACCGGGTGGAAAGTGGCAAATCCGAAGTCAGGAGGGTGATTCCGGTCTTAACAGCCTTAGGTCCGAAGTGTGGGTTGGCCGCTGAAGTGGATCCGAAGGGAAACGGACTGCGGTCCGAGCAGGTACCGCAGGCGGGTTCGTCAGGAAGGACTGGAGGCGAGTTCGTATGCGGTGCTCCAGGTTTGATGACTGCGGTTCGGAGGCTGCGGCTAGATGGCTGCGGCTAGCTAGCTGCGGCTACTCAAGGAGACTCCGGTCTGGGTTCTTGGGTTTCGGCTCAAGGAGGGTTTGGTCCCTATAGAGGGACTTCGGCCCTAAGAGGCTATTTTCCAAGGTATCTTCCCGTTTCGCATGGTTTTTCACCAAGTCAAGTGTCGGGATACCCCAAATGATTACAAAAAGATCAAAAGAGGTTTTGAGAGAGATTTGGGAGAGATTTGACATACTTGGAGATATTTCACATACTGAGAGAGATTTCTCATATAGAGAGAGATTTGAGAGAGATTTCACATTCTTGGAGAGATTTCTCATACAGAGAGAGATTTGGGAGAGATTTCACATTCTTGGAGAGATCTCCCATACAGATAGAGATTTGGGAGAGATTTCACATTCCCTGAGAGATTTCTCATACAGAGAGAGATTTGGGAGAGATTTCACATTCTTGGAGAGATTTCTCATACAGAGAGAGATTTGGGAGAGATTTCACATTCTTGAAGAGATTTCTCATATAGAGAGAGATTTGGGAGAGATTTCACATTCTTGGAGAGATTCCTCCTACTTAGAGAGTTTTGGGAGAGTTAGAGTGGAAGAGATTGGGAGAGACTTCTTTTGTAACCTTTTTGAGTGTTTGGCTCCGTAATTCAAGGTTTGTAAACCTCGTTACGTCTTGTTATGATTGTTATATGCCCCCGAGGGTTAAGGAATAATGTTTTATCGAGTAGTTTCATCATTTGCCCTGATTAGGGTTTAGAGTTTCCGAACACGTGAAAATTCCAAGTGATACTTCGTATTAGGATTGCGAGTTGTTCGATAAGAATCATAATGGAAACCCTAATATACAAGGGTTAGATGAGTTGAGCGGTTTGAGATGTTGACTTTAGTTGACTTTGACTTGGCCAAAATTGACGGTTGTCACATCATCCCCCCGTTAGAAAGAATTTCGCCCCGAAATTAGTGTTTCGACTGGGACTTCAAGAATTTGGAGGAAAGATGGGGGAAACTTTTCTTAGTACAAGAAATTGATTATGGTGAGGAACAACCCGCCTGATGTCACATAACGACCTTAGAATTTCTTATTGTAACTTGAGCTGAGTCAATTTAAAAGGAGTTTATTGTTTTGGAATGATAGAGTATTCTATGTGTGTCTTTATGCTCTCTGCTTTATATTTGACATTACCACTATGAGTATCCTATAATGTAGTTAGCGAGTTCCAGTATTACGAATGTTTCAACAAATTGTGATGAAATTTGCAATATAAGTCCTACCGGTTCTTTTATAATCGCTTGGTGTAAACTAGTCGTATATCATTAAGATTGCAAGGGCATTTGGATGGGTGACCCCGCCTTAAGCCCACAACCAAACAAGGAACAGGGAACGAGGCGGAATCACACATTCTAAGTCCATAGAATCTTAATGATATATGACCATAATGTTTACACAAGCCATCATAGATTCCCTAGTAAAAACCCTGCGTTTTTATATAGCTGATAAGACTTATTTGGGTTTTGTCGTGTTCTCGAGATTCATGGTTGATATATTTAATCAATGCTAGTTTTAGTAGTAAAAAGAAATTTAGAATTTAAACGTCGATGTTAGAAACACGTACTGATATTTACGTGCGGTTCCGGGGTGGTCTCTCCTGTGGTGATCGCAAGCACCCTTCCACCATCACCGGCATTCCTTGTCCTTGGACAGTCTCTCTTGAAGTGTCCCGTTTCACCGCACTCGTAACAAGATGAGCTTGCTCCAATGCCGGGGACCTGGTTGATGGGTCATGTTGGTGCCTTACAGAAGCGGGTAGTGTGTCCCTTCCTGTTGCAATTTATGCAATGCAACTCCCGGCAAGCCCCAGTGTGATGGAAGCTACACTTGTTGCATTACGAAAGGGTTCCAGCATATCGATTTATGGGAGCTGGCGTGGCGAGGGTTGTGGCAGCATGAACAACAACGCTCTGTTGCTTCTTAGTGAAGTCCTGGGTTGGTTGGTCCTTTTTGTTGTCCCCGAACTTCCTTTTGTTGTTTCCTCATCTTGCTTGATCCGGGGTGGTTGTCGCCGTGTCATGGCTGGCACGATGGTCGATGAGTTGTTGTGCCAATTCCTTGGCACTCTCAAAGGTAGTTGGTCTTGAGGCCAACATGCTATCTTGAATTTCGGAGGACAATCCCCAGAGGTATCGCTCAAACTTTTTGTCTTCCGGGGTGACCATAGCGGGACAAAGGAGTGCTAGGTCACAGAATCGGGCGGTATAAGTTGCAAGGTCAAAGCCTCTCATTTTGAGGTTCCACAGTTCTTGCTCTAGCTTTTGCACCTTGCCCCTCGGGCAATACTCTTTCATCATCCTTGCCTTCAAGTCCTCCCAACTCATCGAGTTAGCCATTGTAAGCGTCAGTGACTTAACGTGACCGTTCCACCAAGTAAGGGTCTGGCCGGAGAAAGTGCGAGCTGCGAACTTGACTTTGATCGCTTACGGGCACGCACAGATCTCGAAGACAGACTCGGTCTTTTCGAACCACTACATCAAATCGATGACTCCCTCGCTGCCATTGAATGAATCGGGTATGGCATTGGTGAAGTCTTTAAAGGAGCATTTGATGGTTTTGAGCATTCTAACACTTCCTAAGTGTACATGCAACCCTAATAACCTTGAATCTATGTTTTCTCTATATACATGCAAATTTCTTTTCAAGGTTATTTCCTAACTAGCATGGCATGGGGATTACATAGAACATAAAACTAGTAGAAATACATACCTTGTTGTTGCTTGGATTCCTTCAAGACTTTGTGAGCCTAGCACCCCAAATGTTGTGCCTCAAATGCTTCACACAACACCACAACACTTGGAATAACTTGAGAGAATACTTCTTACACTTGAAAATCGGTTATGCCCTCACTAGAAACACTAGGTCACGATTTTGCTAGCCATAGGGTTCCTTTTATAGTGTTGTCACAATTAGGGTTTACACATGAATGCCCTTAGTTGTCATGACTCTTGATTTCTCATGACCCATGGGTTTGTAACTCCCATGAGCTATCCATGGAGCTCCATATGGTTATAACCAAACCCATAAACCATGGATCATTAATCCACCATAAAAGAATTGATGATTGTCATAATCAACCCTATATATTTAATTAGTCTCATTTTGATCACCAAATTAATACTAGATTAATACTTGATCAATACTAATTAAATAATGCTATTATTAATATATTAGAACTTATAATATATTAATAATCATAAGTGCCTTATTCTCTCATCTAGTCTATCCAAGTATTGCAATGCCATGCAACCCAAATGGACCATGCCGGGTCGGGTCAAGTACATACCAAATAAAGTTATGGAGTTAGACACTATATCCAACAGTTTCCCACTTGGATAAGTCTAATAACTATATTTGCAAATATGACTTCAAAATCCGACTAGCAATCGTAGCTCTTTCAAAGTCTCTCGGAACTGAGATGATGATGATACGCCATTTAAGATAAGTGATCATATAATCCTCTGTTCTCATGACATCAGCCGGACAAACACATGGAACATGGTCTTACTTATTGTCCAGCATTTGTTTCTCGATCTCTGATTGGTTTCGACATAGAACTAAATTGAACACATCAATTAGGTTCTGACCGGGCCCGGTACATAGGTCAAAACCAAATCATCGAGGGGCCCAGATATCGCTTCTATTTCTAGAAGGAACATATAAACTTCGACTGATATGCTTGTACTAACTACTTGTTGAATTATTCACAAAGGCACGTTTTATGACATCGAGTTACCAATGCGTTTTCGTGCAATCAATGAATAACCAACTCATAGTCAACAACTCATATCTCTAGGTTTGAAGATTTATATGATATTACCGTCTCACGATCACTCGAGATAAATTACATGAAGTGATGCAAGTGAGCGTGGGTTGGATCCAATACTCAGCCCTTATGAGTACTCATGAATGTTGTAGCAACCATTGCATTGTCCAAAGCACTTTTAGACAAATCATACAAGCCAAATTCATGACAGTCTTAAATCAATACTTACTTCCAAAGTTTGAATGACTGTGGATGGTTTGAATAATAACATAATTATTCTGGAAGTAAAAACATGCAAAATTGAAACATAGTAAACAATCAACACAAGATAGTAACACCTTACTCATAAATAAATAACAACTTTTATTTATCATCAAATGTCAATTACATTTTACAAGTTTCAGGAATCTAACTATTGAAACTAATATCATCCTTCAGCCTAATGCGCCTCGCATGCTGTAAATGCTTAACCTGCTCAGTCCCTTCCTGAGGGGATCTGCCGGGTTCTCATCTCATGATACCCTCTTAGCCACGAGGAGTCCTTCTTCTCTTCGATGTCTGATGAAATGCTATTTTCTGTCAATGTGCCTAGATCTCCCGTGATCTCTCGGTTCCTTAGCCAAAGCAACCGCACTTTCGCTGTCACAGAAAATTTCCATTGGCTCCTTTATAGCTGGTACAACTCCAAGGTCTCCGATGAAGTTCTTTAGCCATATTGTCTCCTTAGCTGCTTCACTTGCTGCTATGTACTCTGATTCACAAGTAAAATCAGCTACTGTCTCCTGCTTGGAACTTTTCCAAGTAATTGCCCCTCCATTTAGGATAAAGACCCAGCCTGACTGAGAGCGGAAATTATCCCTATCCGTCTGGAAGCTAGCATCGCTATATCCTTCCACTCTCAAGTCATCACTGCCTCCGAGGGTAAGGACCCAATCCTTAGTCCTCCGCAGATACTTGAGAATGTTCTTTACCGCTGTCCAGTGTGCCTTGCCAGGGTTCCCTTGATATCTACTGACCATGCTCAAAGCAAAGGCCACATCAGGGCTAGTACAAGTCATAGCATACATGATCGAGCCCACAGCGGAAGCATATGGTATATGACTCATCTCAGCTATCTCAGCCTCTGTACTCGGACTCTGAGTCTTACTCAGCTTGGCATTACTCTGGACGGGTAATTCCCCTTTCTTGGATTCTTGCATGCTGAACCTCTTCATCACCTTATCCAAGTAAGTACTTTGACTAAGTCCAATTAGTCTCTTACTCCTATCTCTAAATATCCTTATCCCTAGGATATAGGCAGCTTCCCCAAGGTCCTTCATAGCGAAACACTTCCCAAGCCAAGACTTAACCTCCTACAAGGTTGGGACGTCGTTTCCTATGAGATGTATGTCATCCACATACAACACCAAGAAGCTAACTATGCTCCCACTAGCCCTGACATACACACAAGACTCATCCTCACTCCTAGAAAAGCCAAACACTTTGACTTTCTCATCAAAGCAAAGATTCCATCTGCGAGATGCTTGTTTCAATCCATAAATGGATTTATCAAGCTTACACACTCTATTAGGGTATCTTGTATCGACAAAACCCTCTGGTTGAGCCATGTAAACATCCTCAGCCAACTTTCCATTAAGGAAAGCGGTTTTGACATCCATTTGCCATATTTCATAATCATGAAATGCAGCTATGGCTAACAATACTCTAATAGACTTAATCTTAGCTACTGGTGAGAAGGTCTCATCATAGTCAACTCCCGGAGTTTGAGTAAAGCCCTTCGCAACCAGTCGCGCTTTGTAAGTATGTACCTTCCCATCCATGTCGGTCTTCTTCTTGAAGATCCATTTGCACCCAACTGTCTTACGACCTGGTACATTGTCAACCAAGTTCCAAACTTGATTGTCATACATGGACTGAATCTCGCTGTCCATAGCCTCCTTCCATTTAGCAGACTCAGGGCCTGACATGGCTTCCCTGTAATTATTAGGTTCATCCAAATCTATTAGTGTACTATCACTAATAAATGTATCAACTTCAGTGGTGATGTGATAACCATAATAAAAATCAGGTGTGTTCCTCACCCTAGTGGAACGTCTTGGAGGTACAGACTCATCTATCGGATCAACAGGAGTTTCCTCCTCAGGTTGGTCGATAGCATTTGAGGTTCCTTCACCACATGACTCTTGAAGCTCTTCAAGGTCAGTTTGCCTCCCACTGTCCCCTTGGCTTATGAATTCTCTCTCACGAAAGACTCCTCTTCTTGCTACAAAGACCACATTATCACTGGGTCTGTAGAAGAGGTAACCAAAGGATCTCTGTGGGTAGCCGATGAAAATACACCTCTCACTTCGAGGTTCAAGCTTATCATGAGTCTCACGCCTCACGAAAGCTTCACAACCCCAAATCTTGATGTGGTCAAAATTGGGAACTTTCCCAGTCCACATCTCGTGAGGTGTTTTGGCAACCTTTTTAGTAGGGACTAGATTAAGGATATGGGCGGCAGTCTCTAAGGCATACCCCCAGAAAGAGATTGGTAAGGAAGCTCGACTCATCATGGAACGAACCATATCCAGCAAGGTTCGATTGCGCCTCTCAGCTACACCATTCAACTGTGGTGTTCTGGGAGGTGTCAATTGTGAGACAATCCCACATTCCTTAAGATAGTCAAGGAACTCAATGCTAAGATACTCTCCTCCCCGATCGGATCGGAGCATCTTGATGTTCCTGCCCAATTGATTCTCCACTTCCTGCTTAAACTCTTTGAACTTTTCAAATGTTTCTGACTTATGCTTGATTAAGTAAATATATCCATATCTACTATAATCATCAGTAAAAGTCACATAATAGCGATTAGCATCCCTTGTAGCAACTCTGAAGGGCCCACACACATCCGTGTGTACAAGGTCCAACAAACCTTCACCCCTATCACAAGTACCTGTGAAGGGTGACTTTGTCATTTTTCCAAGTAAACAAGACTCGCAACTATCATCTGACTTCAGGTCAAATGATTCCAAGACTCCATCCTTTTGGAGTTGGCCTATGCGCTTCTTGTTAACATGTCCAAGACGACAATGCCACAAGGATGCTTTATCCAAGCTATCTGAAGAATCAATATACAACACATTATTTCCTAGATTGTCTACAACATTCACGGCTTCATATACACCATCACAAGGTAATGCTTTAAAGTAAAATACATCATTGTAATAAACATTAATAGCACCATTTTTATTATCAAATGAAAATGAAAAACCTTGTTTGTACAAGCCATGAAAAGAAATAATATTTCTCGCCATTTCGGGCGAGTAACAACACTTATTCAAATCTAACATTAACCCATTATTAAGTAATAAAGAATAAACTCCTATCTTGGTAACAGGTGATGCTTTCATGTTGCCCATGACTAAGTTTATCTTCCCGTGCTCCACTTGCTCACTTCTTCTTAGTGCCTGCAAATCAGTATAAATGTGAATACCACAACCTGTATCAAGCACCCAAGAATTAGCATTAGATGAGTTATTAGACAATATTGTGTAAATACCTGCGTGGGTGGGTTTAACCTTCCCATCCTTTACATCTTGCAGATATTTAGGGCAGCTTCGCTTGAAGTGTCCCTTATCCTGGCAATAGAAGCACTATGCTTCCTTTGGGTTTGAAGAAGGAATAATGGGACCTTTCTTTGTCCCACTTGAAGAGGAACCATCAAGAGTCTTACCCTTGGTACCCTTCGAAGGGCTTTTCCTCTTCTTACCCTTTCCCTGCCCAATAGCCAGAACAAGGGCTATTGAAGGAGTAGAAGTAGCAACCGCTTTACCTTTAAGGCCATTTTCAGCTGTCCTTAAGAGTCCTTGAAGTTTGCTAAGTGTGACTTCCTCCTTGTTCATATGATAAGTCATACGAAACTGATCATAACTTGGAGGTAAGGAATGGAGAATGATGTCAATCGCCATTTCCTCAGGAAAGTCAACATTTAGCTTCAGCAACCGGTCAACGAACCTTTGCATCTTCTGCAAGTGACCGGAGATGGGTTCACCATCCTTCATCCTTGCGGTTATCATGGAGGAGATGATTTCATACCTCTCCTGACGCGCGCTCTGATGGTACCTTTCCATCAGATCCAGGTGCATCTCATAGGGGTAGAAATCTTCATAGGATTTTTGAAGTTCAGGAGTCATGGTGGCCATCATGATGCATGCTACTTTAGTAGCATCCTTTTCATGTGCAACAAACTCCGCAAACTCTTCAGGAGTAGCAGTGGCTTCATTCACAACCTTAAGCTCCCTATCGAGGACATATTCTTTGTCCTCATAGCGGGTAATCATTCTGATGTTTCTGATCCACGCATTGAAATTGGATCCATCAAAGATGACCTTACCACACAAGTTCATAAGGGAAAAGGAGCCTGTTGGGTTTAAGCCAGAAACATTGTTGGAAGACATCTGATTTATAGTTGGAAGAGGGATGCCGTAATCCATACTATAAAATATTTGAAGGTAGGTAAATGACGATTTACCAATTTCCACCATAAGAACGAAATATTTTATTATTAGGTTTTATTGGTTTTGAAACTCCTAGATCTTTTGAGATACATTGAACTTTTCAATGGCATGTTTGAATCTCGATTGTGCCCTCTCAAGTTTGTGACTGGGATGCCGAGGATCACAAACAAGGTGTGAATAACCATACAAATTGACTTGGTACCCTCAACAATATTACCTAATCGATGTGCCGGTTAACCACACACGCTCCACTAACGACTTGGTAAGGTACAAAGTGTAATTTTATGGGCTAGCACCAATTTCACATTTTCCTAAAGTAACTAAGATTGGGAATTTATAATGTATAGTTACTTTATAATTCATTATACTTTTAACGAGTATTTAAAGTCGTATCCTACCCGTTCGGCTAACGACCCTCCACCGATCAAGGAAGAGGTGGGTGAGAGTGGACACCCATTAAGTCACCATTTTATAGGCAACAACCTTATACCCCCTTATAGACCGGCTTCGTGAATGAGGCCTACTAACAGTAAGAATGACATATTCTTATACACATCTATATAATAAAATTATAATAATAGTATAAGTGTTGATTTTTAAACTTTTTAAAAATCTAAGGTTTAATTTGGAATTAAAGTATTAAAGTGTAAGACTTTTCAAATTCCAAAACTTGAGGGCAAGATTTGAAACTATTCCAAGGCTCTTCAATTTGTAACTTATGAGTTTTAATGGTTCATAAAAAAATGAAGACTCTTCAATATATGAAACCTCTTTAGTTCTTTAATCATAATTAAAAGAAGTGACTTTCGGTTATCCATAACTTGAGGACAAGTTATGGACACCATCATAGCCATTAAGATCATGAATTAAACACACATGGAGGTTACACATAATTCCTATGATCTTCTAAACTCATATGAACACAAATTCATGTCAAGCAATTTCAAGAAAATCATATAAACATATACAATACTTGAAAATTGAAAAAAGTCATGTAAAATTGGTTAACATAATCATTATCATTTTGAAAAACATATTTTACAAGTCCAAAACACATTTGGGATAATGATCTTAATCCATTTCTAGCAACAAAACTCGAAAAAACTGCCCAGCACGCTCCTACTCGTCGAGTGCATTATTCTACTCGTCGAGTAGGATGAATTTGTTCATGGACTCGGCGAGTCCTCCCCATGGACTCGGCGAGTCCAGTCGTCAGAGTGCAGAATTTTCGATTTTTAAGCAGTTTTGCATCAAGTATACAGAAAACAATCCTAGGCTCTGATACCACTGATGGTTTTGAGCATTCTAACACTTCCTAAGTGTACATGCAACCCTAATAACCTTGAATCTATGTTTTCTCTATATACATGCAAATTTCTTTTCAAGGTTATTTCCTAACTAGCATGGCATGGGGATTACATAGAACATAAAACTAGTAGAAATACATACCTTGTTGTTGCTTGGATTCCTTCAAGACTTTGTGAGCCTAGCACCCCAAATGTTGTGCCTCAAATGCTTCACACAACACCACAACACTTGGAATAACTAGAGAGAATACTTCTTACACTTGAAAGTCGGTTATGCCCTCACTAGAAACACTAGGTCACGATTTTGCTAGCCATAGGGTTCCTTTTATAGTGTTGTCACAATTAGGGTTTACACATGAATGCCCTTAATTGTCATGACTCTTGATTTCTCATGACCCATGGGTTTGTAACTCCCATGAGCTATCCACGGAGCTCCATATGGTTATAACCAAACCCATAATACATGGATCATTAATCCACTATAAAAGAATTGATGATTGTCATAATCAACCCTATATATTTAATTAGTCTCACTTTGATCACCAAATTAATACTAGATTAATACTTGATCAATACTAATTAAATAATACTATTATTAATATATTAGAACTTATAATATATTAATAATCATAAGTGCCTTATTCTCTCATCTAGTCTATCCAGGTATTGCAATGCCATGCAACCCAAATGGACCATGCCGGGTCGGGTCAAGTACATACCAAATAAAGTTATGGACTTAGACACTATATCCAACAGCATTCTCTAGAACGCCCTTGGCTATCTCCTTGAGTGGAGTTATTAGTACCGCTCCCTGTCCGTCCTGCACCAACAGTGCTGATTTGGGACATAGCAACTGCCACTGCGGCCGTGACCGCAGCTTGGAACATAACAGGATCATATTGAGGAGGCAGCGGTGGTGGATTTGTTTGCGTTCCGCTAGTGCGTCTTACAGACCTTCGAAGCGGCATCTTTCTGTTATATAATTTCAAAGACGTAATGAGCATAAGTCTTTTAGTAATGGTTATTAGTTTTTAAGTATAGTATTTCCCGATTTTAAGTATAGTCTTTTAGTAATGGTTGCGTTCCGGAGAAAGTGCGAGCTGCGAACTTGACTTTGATCGCTTCGGGGCACACACAGATCTCGAAGACAGAATCGGTCTTTTCGAACCACTGCATCAAATTGATGACTCCCCCGCTGCCATTGAATGAATCGGGTCTGGCATTGGTGAAGTCTTTAAAGGAGCATTCTCTAGAACGCCCTTGGCTATCTCCTTGAGTGGAGTTATTAGTACCGCTCCCTGTCCGTCCTGCACCAACAGTGCTGATTTGGGACATAGCAACTACCACCGCGGCCGTGACCGCAACTTGGAACATAACAGGATCATATTGAGGAGGCGGTGGTAGTGGATTTGTTTGCGTTCCGCTAGTGCGTCTAACAGACCTTCGAAGCGGCATCTTTCTGTTATAGAATTTCAAAGACGTAATGAGCATAAGTCTTTTAGTAATGGTTATTAGTTTTTAAGTATAGTATTTACCTATTTTTCGAATGTGGAAAACAATTCATACCAGAGGTCTATATAAATAAACTTATGAATTTAGTAGAAATGACTCGAATGTAATCTTGTGATTTGTTCCATGCCTGATCCACTCCTAAGATCACCCAATGTATACCAGTTGTGTGTAATTAATGTCCAATAGGCCGTTGAACTTAATGAGTCTGCCCTAAGCCCACAACCAAACAAGGAACATGACCTAAGGCAGACTTACCATTTCTAAGCTGATCGTCTCTTAATTACATATAACCTTGAGGTATACATTAAGTAATCTTAAAGTTACCATAGGCAAATCGTTTGTAATACCGGTGATGAGATATGTGGTGACTCCCACTGAAAATAAAATGCATGCCAATTTTTATTGATATGCTCTAGTTATATCCTTACCATTTATATACACACGTATAAATTTCGCACTTTACTCAACTATTCTCGGTGTTTCTGCTAACGTCCTGAGACGGGGTTATGGTAGTGGGTAGAAGTAGGTTTTGTACGGGCGTTAAGATTAACTCATCACGTTTCTCGTGCGAGAATAGGGGTAGAAGGGATAGTTAATAGACGTCTAATCCTATAATTACTTATAGGGGGTGATCCTTATTGGTCACGTCTATAATCACATAGTGCATACCAGTTATACATAATCTGAGATAGAATAGACCTTTGAATAAATGACTCTACTCTAAGTCCACAACCAAACAAGGAACAGGAAGTAGAGCAATAGTCATAGATTCTGAGTCTATAATATCTTTAATTATGTATAACCTTGGCGTATGCACTTAGTCATTATAGACCTACTAATAGGGTTCTTTAGTTTTCACATAAGTTGGTTATAGTATCACAAAATACTCCTATAGTATTTTAATGTTTGACCTATGTTTTTCAATGTTTGTTTGTAGATAGAGTTGGTAAGTTTTTAGACTTGTTGCAACAACACAACCATTCCCGGGCATATGATAATCACTTTTGGGTTAGACATAGTTGATCAGGCTATGTCATTCCCAGACCTGACCATACATCCCCAAGCCTACTCGTGCCATTCAACAATCACAACTTTTGTTTTGTTCTAGAATGATGCTGACCTTAATATGTATGCATGCATGTAGACTTTTAACAAGAAACTACTTATTTCTAAAAGTATACTTATTTGAAAATGTTACATCAGAGACCTTAGTCCCAATGCATTTATAGTTTGTATATCTTATGTGGTTCGATATACTTAGTTCACTATAAACAATGCTCTGATACCAATCTGTCACACCCCCAAACCAAGGATGGCGGAAACGTCCAGGGGTGGAGGACTTCATGTATAGTATCACAACAACGAGTATAATAGTGCTCAAAGTAAATACAACCATCATAAATATAATTGAAAAGGTTACACCATAGTATATGTTTACATGTTTCAAGATCAATTACATTATGATGACAAAATAAACTGTTTGACGATTTAACGTCCCATCCTCAAAGTGCTGATGTTTTCCTGTTTCACTGATTTCCTGAGAATACAAGTAGTTTTGAAAAAAAAGTGTCAACAATTAAGTTGGTGAGTTCATAAGAGTTTTGTTGGAGAAAGAAACCGTTTTCCTTGTAAAAGCGACAAAGTATGTTTCCAGAAAATCCAATATTTTCTTTATTAAGTGAAATGAATGTTTCTATGTTATGCGATAATTAACCCTAGAGGGAACCATAGATTCCTTCTATAATCGTCCAGTGTATATAAGTTATATAACATTTAAGTTAAATAAACCGTTGAATATAATGGGTCTGCCCTAGGTCCACAACCAAACAAGGAACGGGAGATGAGGCGGGCCCACCAATTCTAAGTCGATTGTGACTAGATTCTTATATAACTCTAGCATATACACTTAGCAATTATAGCTGAAGCCTAACAATTGTAGACGTAATGTAGTTTTAAAAACCAAATACCGAGACTATGCTTATCATAATTCATCAAGTAGTGGTAGTGATAGTGATCATGAATTACGCATATTATAGTTTATCAAATAGTGGTAGTGGTAGTGAACATAAACTATACATATCATAATTCACCAAATAGTGGTAGTGATAGTGAACCTGAATTATGCACACTATAGTTTATCAAACGGTGGTAGTGGTAGTGAACCCAAACTATACCTATTATAGTTCTAGCATGTTTGTTTGTGATGGATAAGAACTCTTTTCTATGTAAGTCGAATGTATAGCAATATATAACTATGTGTTATCATGCCTTATTTTTGTACTAATGGTAATAATGGAGGGTTCTTACAATCCAGTGAGTATTTTCTGTTATATAATTATACCACAACAAGAAACACATGTAAAATATGAAATCTTCAAATATTAACACTTTGCTCAACAAGTTACAAAGTGTGATGAAACTTATAAGCTGTTATCTAGATTTTTACCTTTCTACACTGTTTTAGAAAAATCCTAGAAAAATCATACGAAGTCAAAAACTGATTCAGTAAATTCTGAGAGTTCACAAAATCTGTCTAGTTTATTCATAATTTTTATTATGATTTTTAGAAGTCTTTTACTTGTGTTAAAATGTTCATATTCACAGACTGGTCCGAATTTGTTTCTGAAATGATAGGCAGCTTTGTAAAAATCACCATAAATCGTAGAAAAATCGTATGGAGATGTGCAAATAGTCATTTTAAAGGTATGAACCTGAGCTATTTGCACCTAATACAGTTTTGAAATCTAAAATGTTTAAGTTGAACAAAACAGTCCGTGAATGGATTTGAACTTTTCTGATGAAGGCTGTTAAATGAGTTTAGTTGTGTTCTTGGTGTTTTAGCTTGTATTCCCCCCCTTAAAACTTAATAAAAACATGAAAAGATAGGGGTATGAACTCACCTTATGTGTTCTTAGAGGATGGGTGTTGGAGAAGAGAAGTGTTCAACTCAAGAACACTTAGAAGATGACTTGATGAATCGAGAACCAAGAGTGGAAGAAAGCTTGATGATCAGCTTTGGAAGTCTCGAAATTGAGAGAGAATGGTGAGAGAATTTGGAGTGTGGTCCTTGGAGGAAAAATGAGAGAATGAAGGAAGTGTGAGGAGAGAGGGTGGGTTGTCCAGCTCTTAGGACGTGGGAAAGGCTAGAGATTGATGGAAAAGTACAAGGAAGTGAATAGGTATGGTGGGGAGGACAATGGCTGGTCATGGAGTGGGTATGGGTGGTTGCTTGTGTCATAAACTAAAGTAAAGTCAACACTCTACCTCAAGATCTTACTTAATAAATTTTATTCTTAAATAATTTTTCCCTAAAAATATGCAGAATTTATGAATATATGGGGTCTTATATGTCAAAATATAAGTTTGGGTGAAAATCCCTCGTTAAAATAATTAAAAACGTGCTTAAAACGGAGTCGTGGTCGAAAACCGGGTGGAAAGTGGCAAATCCGAAGTCAGGAGGGTGATTCCGGTCTTAACAGCCTTAGGTCCGAAGTGTGGTTTGGCCGCTGAAGTAGATCCGAAGGGAAACAGACTGCCGTCCGAGCAGGTACCGCAGGCGGGTTCGTTAGGAAGTACCGGAGGCGAGTTCGGATGCGGTGCTCCAGGTTTGATGACTGCGGTTTGGAGGCTGCGGCTCGCTGGCTGCGGCTAGATGGCCGCGGCTACTCAAGGAGACTCCGATCTGGGTTCTTGGGCTTTGGCTCAAGGAGGGTTTGGTCCCTATAGAGGGACTTCGGCCCTAAGAGGCTATTTTCCAAGGTATCTTCCCGTTTCGCATGGTTTTTCACCAAGTCAAGTGTCGGGATACCCCAAATGATTACAAAAAGATTAAAAGAGGTTTTGAGAGAGATTTGGGAGAGATTTGACATACTGGGAGAGATTTCACACACTGGGAGAGATTTCTCATACACAGAGAGATTTGGGAGAGATTTCACATTTTTGGAGAGATTTCTCATACAGAGAGAGATTTGGGAGAGATTTCATATTCTTGGAGAGATTTCTCATATAGAGAGAGATTTGGGAGAGATTTCACATTCTTGGAGAGATTTCTCATACAGAGAGAGATTTGGGAGAGATTTCACATTCTTGGAGAGATTTCTCATACAGAGAGAGATTTGGGAGAGATTTCACATTCTTGAAGAGATTTCTCATACAGAGAGAGATTTGGGAGAGATTTCACATTCTTGGAGAGATTCCTCCTACTTAGAGAGTTTTGGGAGAGTTAGAGTGGAAGAGATTGGGAGAGACTTCTTTTGTGACCTTTTTGAGCGTTTGGCTCCGTAATTCAAGGTTTGTAAACGTCGTTAAGTATTGTTATGATTGTTATATGCCCCCGAGGGTTAAGGAATAATGTTTTATCGAGTAGTTTCATCACTTGCCCTGATTAGGGTTTAGAGTTTCCGAACACGTGAAAATTCCAAATGATACTTTGTATTAAGATTACGAGTTGTTCGATAAGAAACATAATGGAAACCCTAATATACAAGGGTTAGATGAGTTGACCGGTTTGACTTGTTGACTTTAGTTGACTTTGACTTGGCAAAAATTGACGGTTGTCACATTATCCAACTCTAATGCCACAACAAAACAAAGAACATGCAATAAGGCCTAGGTCAAGAGTTATAAAGCTATCTTATTTAACTATATACGACCTCTAAGAAGTTCACTCGACGATCACCAATGTTATCGATACTACAACCAACATATGGACATGAAAGGGACTATGCTAGCTCACTCACCTAAACAAAATGTAACATGTCATCTATATCATATCATTCAATAATGTATAGTGTAAGACATAGTATATTGAGGAAATTCACATCGTAGATGAACCGTATGATCACCATCGCACACAAATAAGTAAAGGCCAATCCCACAAACCACGTAGGCATTAAATAATGGTTAAACATCATTCCAAAACATAATCTATAATGGCCGACCCAAAGTCAAACTTGGTAAAAAGTTCAAAAATGTCAAAGAGTCCATCTCCTAAAAGTCAAAGGTGCCCAATTCCCATAAAACACCCAAGTAGCCTGGTTCTTGCTTGATGAACCGTATGAAAACTATGTTTCTAACTATTCCTAACCAATCTATCATAACTTCTAAGCAGCAGCTCGAAAATCCGATCATAGAACCATGCGATCGAAATCCATCTCTTCGCGATCCGACTCAACTCATTCTTCCTTTAAGCTTCCTTTATTTTCTTCGATCCTACAAAACATCAAAATGAAATCTTATCACATCATGTATTATGAATCTATAAATAGGAACTTAACAGAGTTAGATAGTGGACTTACCAGAAGTAAAGTCATACATTTTGACTTTACCATCGTTGCGATCCTTCAGGTAGACACGACAGCTTTGCATCTAATGCCTCTTCTCTTGGAAATAGAAACAAAAAGACTCTTTCGGAATGGTACACAGGACTGTCTCAGACTCAACCTTTCTCCTTACTATTTGGTCAAACGGTTTGACCTTGGCCGATCACTTTCCATTTGGAAGAGAAAACTTTTCTGGACTTCCAATGTTGCCATTGTCAATGTCCATGGAAGTTTGGGAAGTAGATCTTTCATTCAAATTTTCTTTACCAGTGCACCAAATCATTGCTAATTCAGCAGCAATTAGCAAATAGGTTAGATCAATAAGGGTTACGTCGCGGTCTCCCATATAGTAGTCATTTATGAACCCGCTATATTACTTAGGAAGTGATTGAAGAACCATGTCCACAACCAGCTTTCTTGAGACAACAACACCTAACATTCCCATCCTGTCAATACGCAACTTCATCTCCAATACATGAGCACATACAGAATTTCCATCTTCGTTTTTGCTTGCCAATAGGGCTTGAGTGATCTTGAACTTTTCAAATCGAGGAACACGTGGGTTAGGGAGAACTATCGGAGGAGGTGTAGGAAGAGAAGTTCCACTAAAGTACAAAGAAGGGATTGATCCTTCACCTTGATCGTTACGTGGAATATCATCTTCATGAGGAAAGCTTTTTCCAAAAGATTCGGGAAGAACATAGTTGTCAAAACTATACATCTACAAAAGGGGAGAAATTCAAGTTAGTTGATTCAATCCTTAATATAACACCCAAATGAAATATTAAGGATAGGACCCAACATAATAATTCATAATTCGGAAGAGGGATTCCGTAATCCAATTGTAAATTATTTATCGGTAGGTAAATGACGATTTACCAATTCCACCATGAAAACGAAATTTTAAACGAATTGAGTTTTAAATGGAATTCCTAGATCTTTTGAGATTCATTGAACTTTTCAATGGCATGTTTAATCTCGATTATGCCCTTCAAGTTTGTGACTGTGATACCGAGGATCACAAACAAGGTGTGAATAACCATGCAAATTAGCTTGGTACTCTCGAAGTCATTTATCACCTAATCAATGTGCCGGTTAACCACACACGCTCCATCGATCTATGATAATCTACGAGTTACCCATTGCCATCCTTCATTAGTCCCATATTAGTGTGCCGGTTAACCACACATGCTCCACTAACGACCAATAAGGTGCAATGTGCAATTTCATGGGAATTAATAATAGTGTCCTATCATACCCATTCGGCTAACGACCCTCCACTAGTCAAGGGTGCGGTGGGTAATAATGTATACCCAATGGCGGTCATTTTGCAGGCCGCTTCCTTAAAAACCGCTTATAGACCAACTTCGTGAATGAGGCCTACTAACGGTAAGACTGACTTATTTACTTATACATATATAATATATTAGAGTTTTAATTTTATATAGTATATGGGTGTATTTTAAACTTTTAAAATAATAAGTGGTTTAATCTATTAATAAATTAGAGTTTTAGTTTTATATAGTATAAGGGCGTATTTTAAACTTTTAAAATACTAAGTGGTTTAATTTATCAATAAATTAGACTTTTAATTTAATTAATTTTAAACCATATTATTATGGATTTATTATTTTTCTCTTTTAATTAGACACTTAATTATATTAATAAAATCCATAATGGGTAAATTAAACTATTCAAAATACCAAGGTTCTAAATTTAAGATTTCAAAATTAAAACTATCTAATCTAATTTTAAATTATAAAACCATGAGCTGCACTTTTGAAACTTTTTTTAAAATACTTGGGTTTAACCATTTAAATTTCCAAAACTAGAACTTTTAATTTCAAATTTAAATTATAAAACCAAAAAGGTGTAATTTAAAACTTTTTCAAAATTACTAGGTCAAATATTTGAATCAAAATAATCTTATATTATCCATATTTAACCAAATCCATCAATTTTGATAAGGATATCACATACCAATCAGAAAAATCGAATTTAGGCATTAAAAATGAGTTCTGGTAATTATCCAAATCAAAATCTGACCAAAAAATGAAAAATCCGGCACCAGACGAGTCAACTTGTCGAGTCCACTATGGAACTCTTCGAGTTCATCCAAATCATCGAATCCATACATGGAATCGTCGATTTCAGCAGTCAGACAGAACAAATTTTTGATTTCTTGCTCTTTTGGCAGTCCACTCTTGCACCAATTCAATTGAAAAACATCCCAGGCTCTGATACCACTGATGGGTTTTAAGCACTACAACAATCCTATGGTGTACATGCAACCCTAATTACTTTAGATCTAAGTTTTCTCTATTGAACATGCAAATACAAACTCCTAAGCAATAACCCTATGACTAGTATACAATTTTTGAAATTAACACATAAATTAGGGTTTAGATGTTACCTCACTTGTTATATTGTAATAACAAGAACAATCCTTGACCTTGAAAGCTTAGTGCCCCAATTGTTGTACCTCTAATGGAGTCACAAACACTCTACACAACAAGGATGACTTGGAGAGGTGATGAAATCGGCCAGGGTATGTATCTTATGCATAGGGGCCGAATTCCACATGTGAAGGGGTCTTTAAATAGTTGTGTGGGCTGGTAGGGATTCTGAAGGAAACCCTAATTCCCGCTTAAGGCTTAAGCAGCCCATTGATTTCTTCTTTAGAGCCCTTGGACGAAATCTATAGGGCTTTCTATTGGATTTCGTCCACTCCACTCTATGGAGTCCATCAGCCCATTTTTGCAACTATCAATAATTCGCAAAACCAGTCCCTCAATTATTAATCAGTTCCTTTTAATCCCAAAATTAATATTAAATTAATTTTTGATTAATTACTAATTAATAATATGATTTCCAAATAATATATTAATCTTGTAATATATTAATAAAATCATTTTGAGTGCCAATTTATTATTCATACAATAAATCATACTCTCTCTCTCTCCACTTGTCATCCTGTCAAGTGGCATGAGTGAAGACAACCCAAAAGGACCATGCTCATAATCAAATCAAGTACATACCAAATATAGTTGTGGGCTTAGACACCTAATCCAACAAGTACAAACTCAGTTTATTCATACTCAGTCTTCTTCTTGACAAAATGAAGCCTCAATGACTCGTTATTTGGTTTAGTGCACCTTACCCTGATTATAGGATCATGTTTTTATCTACGAGACAAAACATCCCCAAACTTCTTTATGTCGATCCTGTCATTCAGCTCAGAAACTATGTGCTATTTTTTCACATTATTTTTGAGCATCTGAATGTTTTTGTTTTAAACGTTTGAGCTTTAAACATCAACACTTTTATCAGCAAAAGCAAGAGTCTTTGCAAGTATAAGGGACCGACATTCTTCTTTTCAAGCTCGAATAGTGGCATTGTGCGCCATCATAATTTCTCTAACTTCCTTAACAGTTATATCTTATTCTTTAGTTAAAACATTTAGATCAACTGCGAGCTTGCTTTTCTTGGAAGAAGGAGGGGGTGAAGAATCGCCAGTAGCAGAAGAGAATCTAGTTTTAGCATCATTGGCTCCCCTGAGAAGGAAGCTTTCCTCTTTTTAGGATTGAATTGTTCATCCTTAGATTCTATGTCGTTGTGGGTTCCTTGAGAAATCCCCCCTCAAAATATGAATCAGTGTAAACAACACTCAAAGGACCAACAACTTGTGCCATAAACCCCAAGTCGAGAAAACCTTCATACCCATTAGTCTCAGATTGATCACTAACGTCTGGAATAGGCTGATTATTGTTTTTTACATCAGCGTTTGTGATGTTTCTCTCTTGTTTCGCTACAATGATTGCCTTTTGATTTTCATTCCTTCCTGATTTAGATTTTTAGGAAGAGATGGAGTTGTTGCAATCACCATTTGCTAATCATTGCTCCCTTGACTATTCTCCCCTTTTGGCATCATCAGTTTGGGGAGGGGAGCCAGGAGGAGGTGAGGAAGTGCGATGATGGGGATGAAACGGTGGTGGAGGAGGTAGAGTATTATCACCTAGAGAATTTGGTACAGTATCATCAATAACCATATTATCATTATCATTATCACCCAAGGTCATAATGTGTTTCATATCAGCCACATCCTTTTCTACTCAAGTTAATCTTTCTCCCAAGGATTTAGTTAATTGCATAATAGAGAGTGATTACCACTAATAAAATGAAGCAATCTGAATAAGTGTTGGAAGAGGAGGAACAGTTGCAACTTGAGGAGAAGGAAACAATGATCTTAGAGAGATCACATCTTGAATCAGTGAATCAGTAGTTTCCATTGGAGGAAGGCTTGATCCACGCTGTACAATTATTAGATTAGGTGTCTAATCTAATAACTAAATTAGTATAATCTTGAATTATTAGGAAAGTTCCTTTTGGGTTGCCCTCAAACCTAATAATGGACTGAATGCTATTTGGAGAGAGAGAGAGAGAGAGAGATATTGATTTATTAATTTATTATATGATTAATAAATTAATTAGAAATAAAAATAAATAATTTATTAATAGATTATGAGAGTTATACTCTAATTAGAAATAGTATTGTTTAATTAATTATTAATTAGAATTAGTTATGGGATTAATTAGATTAATTAAAAGTGGAAGGACTCAAGGTGACAATGTTCAAAAGTTGAAAATTGACCAATTCTAGAACCTCCCTAGAAGGGGGATGAAACTCTAGATGGTTTTTAGGGGTTTTCTTGGGCATTAAGGAAGCCTAGGAATCCTTAGGGAGCAAGGAAATAGGATAAGACTTATCTAAGGAAACCTACCTTATCTTAATTCTCCTCTCTTCTCTTTATCCTCGAACTTTCTAGTGTATGGGTGCGAGCCATTAGAGGCACGAGACTTCCGGTGCTTGCTTTCTGAAGACCAACAAGATTTTTAGTTTATTTGCAATAATAAACTAGGTAAGTATTTTCTAGTAACCATTTAGTATTTTTCAAAAATAGCAATGTACTTCTAGGGTTCTTGATACTCAGTAGTTGATTGCAAATGATAATGAGAACATAGATCCTTTAGGGTGCATGTGAATTTAGGGTTTATGTTTTTCCACCAAAAAATTTGTTTTTGTAACATATAAATCCCATCATTGGCATCATAGCCATTATTCTCATTGATCTTGCACAAAGTTGAATAATATCAAACTTAGGGTTTATAGAAACTAAACACTAATGGCGGCATTTTTTGAAAATTTCTAGGGTTTTTGAAACCCTAGCCACCACCCTAAGAAAATTTTAAATTTTCTAGGGTTTTAGAAACCCTAGCCTCCTTAGCCCATTTTTAAAAGTTAGGGAACCCTTTTAGGGTTTATCTGCTTTCCTTAATTTTTGTTTTAAAAGCCTTAAAATAGTATAATGAAAACCTGATAAAACCAAACCCTATTTTAAAAAATTAGGGGCTGTTGTATTAGGATTAAATTTGAATTATTAAATGATTAATAGTAAATAATTATTTAATCCTCAAATGATTTAAATTAATTTAATTAAAAGATAAAGATTAAATCATAATTGGTTTAAATTTAATTAAATTAAATGTTTAATTTAGATAATAAATATTTAAATCTTGTATTTTAAAATACACCTTATATATGTATTATTAAAAGTTAATTACTATATGTTAAGACTAAGTTAGTCAGATCGCTAGTATGCCTCATTTACGGAGCCATACTCTAAGGGGGGTACAAGGAAACTGCCTATAAAAGGGTAGTTGAATGAGTGTCCACTCTCACCCACCGCTTCCTTGTTTGGTGGAGGGTCGTTATCACAACGGATCTGATAGGATATTAACTTCATTAAAAGTATAATGCTATTAAAGTACTAGAAATATTTTATAAAATCCCACTCTAGTTAGTTTAGAAAAGTGTGAAAAGTACGCTAATCCATGAAAATGCACATCATGTTTTATATGTTGTTAATGAAGCGTATGTGGTTAATCGGAACACTAATAGGGACTATAAAGAGTTATGATGGGAATCTCGAGAATCATCGTTGGTTATGGAGCATGTGTGGTTAACTGCGACATAAATGTGAGATGATAAATGAGATCTAGGTTGCCAAGTGGGTTTGCATGGTTATTCACATCTCGTTTGTGATCCCCGGCATCCCAGTCACAAAAGTGAGAGCATAATCTCAAATTAAACATGTCATTGATAAGATTTAACGAATCTCAAAAGATCTAGGAGTTTCATAAGATTTAAATTGGTAAAATCTTTTCCTACCTAAAATACATTCGAAGTTGACTATGCATTCCTCTTCGAAGTTCGAATCGAAAATATGGATCCTAGCCTTAATTTAAAATTTATGGGTTAATAATGAAGGATTAAAATCAACTAACTTGAATTCTCTTTTCTCCCATTACCGATGTCAAGTCAAGACAATAATGCTCTTCCTCATTCCTTTGGAAATGGTTTTCCTCTTCCTTCTGAAGATGATCTTCCACTTTCTAATCAAGGTGAAACTGTTTTCTCTTCTTCGGGAAATGGTGAAACTGGACACCATACTTATTCAACTTTTCCACCTCCTCCTCCAGTGACTCTCTTAACGTCGTGCTTTTCCTCGAGTTGAAAGATACGAAACTACAAAAGCCCTATTGGCATGTAGATGTAACGCCCTATTCCGAATCGATTCCTAATTCGAGGTTGTGGCCTGAATAGCGGTCATCATTAGGATTAGGGCCTTTTAAAATTTAATATTTAGGCCTATTTGGATGTGGGCAATGTAGATATGTGACCCATGTAACATCCCAAGATTTGTCTTTTATAGTCCCTGGGGATAGATGGGTGAAGCCATGAGAAGCATAAGGGTTAAATTGCAATTTTCGGATCAGGAGGAGTACGCTGCACGTACATAAGGTTACACTGAGCGTACTAGGCGCGCCCTAGTAGGCTGGGCGTACGCATGACAAAAGGAAACCCTAATATTTAGGGTTTGAGTGCTATATAAACGTCATTATGTCAAAACCCTCCGTTACCTCAGCCTCCATACATTTGAGTCGTTTTCCCCAAACCCTAATCATTTCCTTGAGTGTGTGAGCTTATAAAGTGTATTTTGAGTAGCAGAAGAAGAAGGTGTTGCATCAAGGTGTTGGAGAAGGAGATCAAGCTTGTAGATATGAAGTTGTGAAAGGTCTTATTTTGTGGTTTGGGCTAGGCAATTGAATGTATAGATGTTATAGGGCTTTTGTTTATGTTGATTGGAGTGATTATGGTCAGGGTTGTGTTTACGGTTTGTTGTGACCGTAAACATGTTTACGGTCTGCCTGACCGTAATCAGGTTTACGGTCTATGCTCCTATATATATAGCTTGTCAGAATCTGTCAGGGTGGTGGTCAGTCAGTTCAGTTTACGGTCATCAAGTTGTACCTGACGTTCTTCAGTTATTAACGTGTTCAAGCTTGATCCTTATTCTTCTTCTACTCATTTCTTACTTTATTTTGATTGTTTAATTGATCACTGGTTAAGATCCTTGTATCGAGTACCTTACAAGTTGTTTGGTGCCCTAGAAGCTCCAGAAGGTAAAAATCTTCAAACTTTATGCATGTATGTTATGGATCTTGCTATTTTGGCTTTAAGGAAGCATTTCTTGTCCCAAAAGTCCCAAGATGGTGCATGATGTAATTTGGACGGAAAAAATTGTCCTTGTAGACTCTTGAAGAGGTTTTGAGTGATAAAAATGAGGTCCCAGTGGCTTAAGATGTCCCATGCTTGGAGTATGAAGGTCTTAATGGATTAAGACCAAGTATTAAGAGCTTTCTGGACGTCCAAAGTGATAAAGTTTGAAACTTTATGAGTCTTAGGCACATTTGGTTGATGGATCTGAAGTTTGGGCTTAAGTGCTTAAGCCATTAAGCACTTATGAGAGTTTTGGTGCAGACTAGTCTACGCCCCGCGTAGAGGGAAGTACGCCCCATGTACCAAGTCAATGATCCCAATTTCCAGTCAATGTAGGCTTGAGTGAGCCCCACGTAACCTTGGGGTACGCCCAGCGTACGCCCTCTGATGGGTTTTTACGATTTGGGCTTCGGAATTTGGGCCACCTTTGGCTAGTGGGACTTGGGCGTTGATGGGCTTTCTGAATAAGGCAGTTTTGGACCAGTTTTGAATATGGATCTTAGAATAAGGCCCAAATAGGGAGTTGGGCCCAATTTGGTAAATTGGGCCAATAATGGGCTTTGCATGAGGACTTTCAAGATTTTTGGATTCGGCATAGGGCTTTGGCCCAATAAAGAGAAAGGACATGATGGATTGTGTGGGCCCTTAGTCAAGACTGATATCTTATGTATTGACTTGGTATTTATTATGTCATAGTTCGGGCTTCCCGGTGAGACAACAATCAGAGGTTTTCAGTACTTTCAGCACTACTTGTGAGGTGAGTTATCCTCACTTTACTCAAGGTTCTAAGGCACCAAGGCTGGCCCTTTGATTTGTTATTTGGAATTGTTACTGTTGTGATATGTTAGCTCGGTATCGTGGTAGATAGGATGGTTATATGCTAGTATGATCTGTTAGATCGGTATCCTGGTAGATAGGATGTGGTTATGCTTAGAGACTTGTAGTTGGTCTAACTGTCTGTATACTGTTAGGTGATTACATGTTATATGTGCACATGCTTGTTATGGTAGTTGAGGGTATTCCATCCTGAGGATGAGTGGACCCTAGTATGTTGTCTTTATAGACCGTTATATGATTATCTGATATAGGTGCACATGTTTGATTGGTTGTGGGCATTCCAACCTGATGGTTGTGGGCCGAGAGTATTCCATCCCGATGGATGATTAGACTCGTAGTATGTGCGCATTCCAACCCGATGGTTGTAGGCCGAGAGTATTCCATCCTGATGGATGATTGGACTCGTAGTATGTGGGCATTCCAACCCGATGGTTGTGGTCCGAGAGTATTCCATCTCGATGGATGATTGGACTCGTAGTATGTGGGCATTCCAACCCGATGGTTGTGGGCCGAGAGTATTCCATCCCGATGGATGATTGGACTCGTAGTATATTAGCATTCCAACCCGATGGTTAAGGGCATGGGGTACTCCAACCCGATGGTTGATTGGACCCATAGTATTCTGTATGTTATTATATGTGTACGGTTGTGTGTATGGGTATTTTGGGGGTAACTCACTAAGCCTTCGATCTTACATTTATCGATTATTGTTTCAGGTACATCGGATGACCCCGGGAAGGCGAAGGCGTGACCTTACACTTCCTCGATTTATGATTATGATTTCTGGGAACTCTGATGTTTAAACTATTTTAAAAACAAATTATAATAACTTAATGGTTTTAATGTTTTTAAAAGTTTTAAGTTGGCTTGAATTTTATGGGTGTTACAACTCAATAGTTCGGTTTGCACTTTGGAGTCAAAGGGTAAAATGGGAATGTAGTGTTTCAGACTTCTTTTATAAATTATGGATTTTATTTCGGTGTGCTTTAAGTCAAAAGTAATTAGATAGGGTTGTAGAGATCTTGAATACCTTTCCGTGGATATAAAGAACATCGAAACCAGACTTTGAACGAAGAAGTTATGACCTTTGAAGTTTGGGTGGTTTTGGGCCAAACTCAGTATGATGGGCATACAAAAAGGTGTACGTTGGGCGTACTAATGGAATCCTGAGTACGCTAGGTGTGCCAGTAGTACGTTGGGCATACGCAATCAGTGCCCAAACGCGCTTTTCATGGTTTGAGCCCTATTTAAGCTCCTTAACTCCCCAAAACCCACTCCATTCACAGCCTCCACCCCTCCAACACCCCTGTCATGAAACCCTAACCTTAGATGAGCCTTGTGAGCTAAAAGAAGGTGATTTTGAGTGCTTTGGAGTATACATGGTGCACCTTGGTGAAGAAGGAACTTCTTGTAGAAGTGTTGGTTGCATTGGAACTTATAGATCTGCACTTTGTTCACCTTGATCTATCCTCTAGAGGTATAAAGTTTGAATCTTGATGATGCATTTGTTTGGTATAGCTAGTTATGGATGTTATGAGCTTTTGGTCATTTTAGTGCATAAAGTTTAGATCTTGAAAGTTTGTGACCTTGTTATGGATAAAGTTGGAAACTTTATCCATCTAAACATCATTATGATTCAGATATGAAGGTTGGAGACTTGGACTTAATGGATTAAGTTGAAAAAGATGCACTTTTGGTCCCATTTGATTCACAAAGGCTAGATCTTGGTGGTTTGGACCATTCTAATGGATAAAGTTGGAAACTTTGCCCATTATGGAGCTTTTAGGATCCATAAAAATGTAATCTTGATCCTTCTATACTTTCCATGAGAGTGTCATGATGTCTTAATGGATTAATAAGTTAAGGTTATAGCTTTTGGACCTTTTCTAGACATGGAAAGTCATAAAGGTGGAAACTTTATGACTTAGAATGATGTTGTGGGACTAGTTAAGAGATTAAGAGATTAAGCACTTAATGGAAAAGTGTCATTTGGCTAGGTACTCCGGGCGTACCTTCGAGTACGCTGCGCGTACTCGTATGGGGTCCCGATTGTGGTTCATAAGTACGCCATGCGTACAAGCTGAGTACGGTGGGCGTAGTCAGCCTGAAGTTTGACTTGTTGACTTTTGGGTAGTTACAAGTTGGTATTAGAGCCTTGGTTTGAGGGATTCAGACATACTTTAGGGTGTGTCTGAACTCAAACTAAGGATCTGTAAAATTTTCAAAACAAAAATGTTTTCAAGGAAAGAGTTTTCTAAGACAAAAAAGGGTGTGGTGCATGCAATCGGCCGAGCTCAAGTAAGTTTTCCCCAAAATACCCATATATGTTATCTGTTGTGACTCGATTTATGAATCTGTGAATCGCATGCTAGTTAGGGCTAGGAGAGATGCCTTTATATGTTGTATGAGCTGGTAGACTTGCATGCTAGTGCTGAGTAGTCAGCGATAGATTGGCCTGAATTATGATGCTTGTAACCTTGGAGATACTGTATGGTATGCTGGAATGGGAATGACTATTGGTATTAGAAACTGCTAAGTGTATGCTTTAAAAATTGTATACAGTTAGGATCTTATAGCCTTAGAATAATTGGTTTGGCCTTGTTTCATGTTCCTTGTCTGGTTGTGGTCCTAGGGTAGATTCTATTATTCGACAATCTATTAGATCCTGTTCTATGTATAATTTGCGTGCATAAGGCAGCCGGCAGTGAAGGTGGATTTGGATAACATGAGTTGTGGTATGTGGGTTGAATGTTCTATGATAGTTTCATGGGTTGGAAAGTTACTGCACAAATGCTACTTGCTTTGTGCTTTGTGGAATTCTTGGATGATGGGAGTCAGCTACTAAGTAAATTCGACGATATTCAGGACGTGGATGGCTGGCATCATGAGGAGTTCTTCAGCAGCTGATGGCAGGGTGAGGTCGGGAACCTGGGAAAGCCTATGATATGCTCCAGTGAGTTTAGTGAGGTTATTTAGCCAGGTTGGTGCTTTGGGTTGAGGAAGTGGCTTAGAGGATTCGGGAGGACTGTTGAGTGTAACATCCCCCTCCGGCACGTATCACAATATTGTCCGCTTTAGGCTCCCGACACGAAAACTTCCCAGGGGGTCACTCATCCCAGGATTGTTCTCGCCCGGGCACGCTTAACTGCAGAGTTCTTATGGGATTTGCTGCCCTCACGGCTTTAAAACGCGTTGTGACAAGGAAGGTATCCACACCCCATAAGAACTGTACAGTTAAAACGCGATGTGGACACCTTCCTTGTCACAACGCATTTTAAAGCCGTGAGGGAAGCAAATCCCATAAGAACTATGCAGTTAAGCATGCTCGGGTGAGAACAATCCTGGGATGAGTGACCCCCTGAGAAGTTTTCGTGTCGGGAGCCCAAAGCGAACAATATTGTGATACGTGCCGGAGTGGGATGTTACAAATGGTATACGAGCTAGGGCACGGGTGGATGTGTTCGACGGGGACGTCGAACCCTATAATGGGGGAGAAGGTAGGCTGCACCTGATCCCACATCGACTTGGAAGGAGAACGAAACATTTCCTTAAAAGATAGGTGTAGAAGGTAGTATTGGGCCCGTACTACTGAAAGCACAAGATCCATACTCGAATCGGTGAGCGTCTTGGAGAATATAAGAAGCTTATGGGAAGGAGAATTCTTGGTTATGCTTTGACCTTGGGAATAGCTTCTTTGCAGGATGAGGATGAGCACACAAGGGGAAGGACCAGGGTTTGGTCCCGGCTCCGGTGGTGAGCCAGTTAGTGGAAGGAGTGACAGGGATTTCGGTTCGCATTGGACTAAGTAGATGGAAAGTGTTTTCCGTACTAGTCCTACCCCATAGGAGCTAAGGTTCGGTTCGCCTTGGATCTCTTGTATCAGGCGGAAAGGATTGATTGTGCGATCTATTGCGCTTTCAGGATTGGATACTAGGCATTGGGAGTAGTGTGTAGCCCGGTTTAGGGCAGAGGTTGCTCCAGTTATTGCAGTTCAGCCGTGGACGATTGAGCTGGTGAGTGTGTCAGGGGGCAAGACCCTGAATAATTTGATTCTTTAGCCCGAGAGTAGGAGACTGATTTGGAGCACGCATGAATGGGATCCAGATTTGGCTCTGGATCAGGAGCAGGACATGAGCCAAATCGATACACGATCATAGGAATTCATCTCATCGGAGGTTACTCGCAGAATTTTGGAATGGACTTCAGTGTTCTTTCGTTCATCCAAGGAAGGGATTCTGGGAGCTCTCTTTAGTCGTCTCGGGGTCTTTCGGGCCGGAATTGTCGCGGGGAAGTTAAGGGCTCATCTGGAGCCCTAAGCCTGTGGACCCCTAGAATCCTTCAAGAAGGAGGATCATACTGTTAGTTCCTGTCATTGGGATCGGAAGGGAGTGTTGCACCATGTCCTCAGGATGGTCGAGGTAACTCAGGAGGAGGTGGTCAAGATTCCTTCAGATGTTCGCGGGTATGCTATCTTCTGTCACTTCAAGTGGGTATCGGGAAATTGTATCGCTTTGGAATTTTGATTGAGTTTGATTAAGTTAGATCTCAGGTTGGTTATTGCTATTGTCTAAGTATCAAGAATTTTCATATGGCATTCTACATGCCGAGGAGTCTTTGATGAATCTTCAGAAGGACGTATCTTGCAGAGTGGGTCCCGCGTGTACCGTTACTGTTTTGGTTCTTTGTCAGAATCTGTTCAGGAGTATTGATTGGAGGACCTTTGTTCAGGAATTAGTGGGATAGTTCTCTAGTAAAGGCAGGGTTCAGTAGTTCTATCATCTGTTCGGGTATGATCGACATCTGCCTATTGAAGAACTTTGGAGTTCAAGGAACTACCGTTGCTAGAAAAGGAATGGTTGCATGAAGATGGTGGTGTCAGTTGCGTGAGTTGTTTGATCATTGGATGTGTCAAGGGAATCGTACCTTCGTGTGGACTGAAGTTAGTTAGAGTTAAATGATTCCTTGAGGATAGAAATTAGAGTAGAGGTTCATCAGTACATGGCAAGAGTTATGGTTCTTAGTCGTCGGCATAAGAACTCAAGGAATTGATATGGTATCATGGGAGGTGATTTGGATTATCGGGCTGGTTAAGGTCTCAAGTGTATTCTTCCATATTTCAGGAGTTGGGTAATCGTTGAGATTGGATAGTAATGGATCACTAGCAAGGGTAAGCCCCAGTCGTCAGCAGACCGTTAGGAGGTAAGAAGGATTGGGGAAATCCTTCAATTCTATTGTGATGTGACTACTAATCGAATCGAAGTGGGGGAGAATCATTGAGGTATTCAGGAGCAGGAGTGGTTATGAAACTAGAATGAATTTAGAATCCCTATCAGGGAGGAAGGCGGACCAAGTGGCTGATTGGCTTGGGGGTTGTGTGAGTTGGAAGTTCGGTAAAACTCCCCAGTATGTGAATCAAGTTGGGGTTCCGGTCATGAATTGAGTTCAGTTTGGGTGTTCGGTCGAGTGCGTGATCGACTCTGTGTGCGATTCGAATTGATAGATTAGGGGTAAGGCATTCGGCTACAGTTGTGTTAAGGAGAAAGTGTTGTAAGACTGCGGGGGAGACGTAGCATTCACTAATGGTCAGTTAGGGAGAAAGTGTTGTAAGAATATGGGGGAGCCATAGCATTCACTAATGGTCAGTTAGGGCGAAAATTTTGTAAAACTGTGGGGGAGCTGTAGCATTCAATAACGGTCAGTTAGGGTGAAAGTATTGTAAGACTACGGGGGAGCCATAACATTCACTAGTAATCAGATAGTGTGGGAAGTGTTGTAGGGCTGCAGGGTAGCCGTAGCATTCACAAGCGGTCAGATAGTGTGGAAAGTGTTGTAAGACTGTGGGGTAGCCGTAGCATTCACTAGTAATCAGATAGTCTGGGAAGTGTTGTAAGACTGCGGGGTAGCTGTAGCATTCACAAGCGGTCAGATTGTGTGGAAAGTGTGGAAAGACTGCAGGGTAGCTGTGACATTCACGAATTCGTTCAGATGACTTAGGCCAGGGTGGGGAAGTTCGCAAGGTTGTGAGTACGTCACAACATAATTGGAATAAGGAAGGGTAGGTCGAAGGAGACCGGTCATGATGTAAGACTACAGTTATTCTGGTAGCATTCACATTTTTGTGTCGGATTCAGTGGCGACAGGTTGTCAGCCTATCGTGATCGGATGGATCAAAAGGATTGAAGGAGCCATGAGTGGCGGTATAGATAGGGCAGTTATTGTTAGACGAGTTATCTTTCAGAGGTCGCGTGGGGCGAAGGCAAGGTTGCTTGTTGGCTTAGCAACCGGGCAGGAATCCGATAGTTCGGATAGTGGCAGACAAGATTGGGATCCAGGGAAGTCATGGTTGCTATGGAAAGCAGCTAGACGGCGGGATGGGATTCCGAGTAGCGGTAGTGATTTGGGATCCTTATGTGGAGTTGTCGTTGACCGGGAGATGCTAAGCCACTTGCAGTAGGATTAAATAATCGATTTACCTCTGCTGCGCAGCTCTCGTCTGAGTCTTATCGTTGCACAGATGGATCCTCTACTCGAAGGATTATTTGGACTATCTGTTAAGACGGGCATTCGGCATCTGGATATGGTTGTTGGATTAATGTCTAAGTCCATAACTATATTTGGTATGTACTTGACCCGACCCGGCATGGTCCATTTGGGTTGCACTTCACCGGTACAATTTATATGGATAGTCTTTTGAGAATAGTATATTTATGATTTATATTAATATATTATAAGTTCTAATATATTAATATGGAATCATATTATTTAATTAGTATTGATCAAGAATTAATTTAGAATTAATTAAGTGATCAAAAAGAACTAATTAAATATGGACTCTTATATATATGGAATGGGCCAAGTTCATTTAGGTTGGGTTAAGCTTTCATGGATGGTCCATGGAGCTTTTAACCCATGGATCCTATGTAAATGAAAGGTCATGGGTATTAGGGTTTACATGGATGTAACCCTAATCCTCCATAATATATAAAGGGGTCCTTGGCTCACAAAATTGACACAAGTGTGTGAAAATAAGAGTGGGCCGATTTTAGTGTGCATACATATTCTCTCAAGTTCTTCCAAGGTGTTTTGGTGATTTGTGATTCCATTTGAGGCTTCCACACTATTGGGGTTAAGCTCTTAAAGCTTGAAGACACCAAGCTACATAAAAAGGTATGTTATCTAACTAGAACTTTGTAGTATAGGTGCTTCATAATATGCTAGTTAGGATGAAACCTTGGAATAGTTAATATTTGCATGTATAATAGAGAAAACATAGATCCAAGGTTTATAGGGTTGCATGTACACCATAGGAGTGTTAGAATGCTCAAAACCCAACAGTGGTATCAGAGCCATGGGTTGTTTTCTGTTATACTGATGCAAATGTTTTATTTTCAATTTGGAAAAAAAAGGAAAAAAAACATGACGTTTGTCAAATTTTAAGATTATTACTTGTTTTGTGAAAAACGAATTATTTGTAAAATTTGAATCATTTGTTATATGAGTTGAATTAGGTCAAATTTAGTAAAAGATAAAATGATATGATTATTTTATTAGTTTTAAAAGTTTGATCTAAATGTTTTAAGGAGTTACATATTTTGTCATAAAATTTTGGAGCTCAAAAGTTTTTTTCTTTAAGTTGTGATCTTAAGGGTTTTTGAAACTTCCATAAGTTATGGATATGAAAGTTTTTTTTTAAAAAAAAAATTTGATTCAAAGTTTTTATGGAGTTAAAAAATTTGGTGTTAATGTTTTAAAGAATTCCGTAACTTGTTCTTAAGTTATGGAACATGGAAAATTTCATCATAAAACACCATTAATTCCATAAGTTATGGAATCCAAAAGTTTTCAATAATTACAAAACTTGCCCTCAAGTTTTGGAATTTGAGAAAAGTTTTTTATGAAAAAAAGAATTGAATTCTAAAACTCTTGGGTTCATAACTTAAACAATTAATTAAATGGTTTTAATTTTGAGTTTAATAATTGGAATTATGATGTTTTGTTGAATAGTTCAAATTAACTCTTATGAACTTTATTAATAGTTAATTAAAGCGTTTAATTAAAAGAGTATTATTAATCCATAAATATATGGTTTGAGTTTAATTAAATTAAAAGTCTAGTTTAATTAATAGATTAAACCACCAAGTATTTTAAATGTCTAAAATACACCCATATACTATTATAATATTAAAAGTTTAATATATTATATGTATAAGAGCAAGTCGTCTTACCATTAGTAGACCTCATTCACAAAGCCGGTCTATAAGGGGGTATAAGGTTACTGCCTATAAAATGGCAGTTTAATTGGCGTCCACTCTCACCCACCGCTTCCTTGACTGGTGGAGGGTCATTAGCCGAACGGGTAGGATAAAGACTATAATTCTCCCTTCATTAAAAGTATAATGATAAATACTAAGTAACTAAACACTTATAAATTCCCAATCTTAGTTACTTAGGAAAATGTGAATAAGGTGCTAATCCATGAAATTACACTTTGCACTTTGTTTAAGCTGTTAGTGGAGCGTGTCTGGTTAACCGGCACACTAACTTGGACTTAACAAGGTAGGCAAAGGGTAACTTAATGTTTATCATAGTATCGTTGGAGCGTGTGTGGTTAACCGGCACATCGATTGAGGGGTAAATATTAAGGGTACCAAGTATATTTGCATGGTTACTTCACACCTTGTTTTGTGATCCTCGGCATCCCAGTCACAAAACCTGAAGGGCACACTGGAGATTGAAACATGCCATTGAAAAGTTCAATGAATCTCAAAAGAATCTAGGAGTTTCAAAACCAATTAAAACCTAATAATACATTTCGTTTATCTTGGTGGAAATTGGTGAATCGTCATTCACCTACCTTCAAATATTTTATAGCTTGGATTACGGCATCCCTCTTCCAAGTTATAAAATAGTTTGTTGGGTCCTAGCCTTAATATATCATATTGGGTGTTATATTAAGGACTCAAATAAACTTTACGTGAATTTCTTCCATTGTTGATGTCTGGTTTAGACAACAATGATCTTCCCAAACCAAGCTTTCCTAATGAATATGACTTCCCGAGTTTGGCTCATGGAAGTCACACTTCTCTTCCTCCACCTCCTCTAATTATTCTGCCTAACCCAAAAGTTCAAGGTCACTCAAGCCCTAATGGCAAGCAAGGTCTATGTGTGATCACATCTTAGAGATGAAGTCACATATTGACAAGCCGGGAGAGTTGGGTGTCAAAGTCTTGAGAAAGTTGGATGTTCAATCACTTTCTAAGTCACATAGTGAGTTCCTTTGGGACTACTATGAAACAGACTATGACATGAACCTTAATGATCATATCTATTTGCTTGCTGCTGCTGAATCAGCAATGATTTGGAATGATAGTAAAGCAAATTTGATTAGAAGATCAACTTCCCAAAACTTTATGGACAGTGACAATGGTGACACTGAAAATCCAGAAAAAGCATTCTCTTCCCAATGGAAACGGATTGGCCATAGTCAACCCGGTTGACCAAATGGTAAAGAGAAAGGCTAAGTCTGAGATAGTCCCATTACCAAAGGGTCCATATGTTTATTTTGCCAAAGGAAGGGGTGTTGATTGCAAAGCTGCCAAATTTACCTAAGGATGTTAAAGTCAATAAGTTTGACTCTACATCAGGTAGAGCCCATTATCTAACTCTGTTAAGTTCTATTCTGAGATCCTCATTACATGATGTGAGTGGGTCACATGTTGATGTTTTAAGAATCAAAGAATAGAGAGAAATCTTAAAGGAAGTATATGCTGATTCTGATCGCGAAGGTGGATTTCGATCGCATCAGAATTTTGAGCAGTTGCTTAAGAAGTTATGATATAATGCTAAGGAATAGATAACAACAATTTTCCATGTGGATTGTAAGGATAAGTTTTTCCGCAAAGTTTTAAAATAAAAGAAAATTGTTTAATTTTATTTATTTGAAGTATCCTTACAATGGCATTTGTAGAAAATTGTTGCTTATATGATTCCACTGACAACAATATTGGAAAATGGATTTGATTCTTTAATTTGTGGTAGTGTCTAAATTTACCAAATCAGGAAAGTTCCTCATCACCCAAGTTTCAATTGGACCGAAACTTGGAATCATGCAAGTTGAATAGTATGATGAATGAGAACTTTCAAGCATTGGAAAATCAAGACTAATTACTTGTTCACATGGATGTGTGAGTCAAGTGAAGGACTAAAGGGATCGAGTACACATTCTTGTGCACTGGTCATGTCCACCACAAAGCTCGTTAAGACTATTTGATTTACTAAAGTTTAGTAAATATGGTTATAATTACAAGTTTAAGTATAATTCTGAAACATTGGAAAAGTCTCAATGTATGGCAGAACGAATGGGAAGAATCAAATTAGGCAGAAAGATAAAAGTTTCTCAAATCTGAAAAGATGGGAGAGTACTTTAGTATCATGTTTGTGATCATCTTAATGATTTAGAAATCATATCACAATTAGTCCTCTAAAGGTCATCTTAGTGCATTCTTATGACTAGGAAGAGGAGTCATGAATTGTTGAAATGGTTAGATCAGGAAGATGAGTCATACTTCGTTCCAAAACAATTCTTAGAGTCATACTCCAAGATTGTAACTTGAGTGACATATCTTAAAGAAAGGTTTAAAACACTTGTCAAATGTAAGAGTAAAAGTGTCCTACTCTTGTACATTTGAAATTGGTAAGTTGTGATGTTTTGGATAAAACAAAGACTAACTAAGGCTAATTGTGTGAAGTGTTTGTCTTGATAAAGAATCCGCACTATCTCTTGAATATTTGGCAAGATAGTCTTATACGTCAAGAGGATAGTGGGAGTCTTAAAGATCCTAAAAAGAATTTCAAGAACTAATCAAAAATAAAACCTGAGGTTCTTCACTAGCACACGACTTGAGGTTTATAACCTATCGTGTTGACATATTATGTGCCCATTCTAGTTAAAGTTGGCTTTGCATAGGAGTTCTGAAAGTTCTCAATTGGTTGCATAACAACTTCGAAGCAATGGCAGGCCCTGTACTGCCAGGTGGCAAGAAGTTAAGATTGCATAAGTTCAGTCCATATGAGTTTGGATTTGTCATTATCCTTGTCTTGTGACTATGGTTTTGACGATTCACATGGATAAGAACACATACACCATAAAATCTAAGGGTCACAAGGTTTCTCTCCGATTCATGAAAATGATGGTGAGGAAACACTTCCACCAAGTAGATTTGAAGCAGATGGCAAAAGGTCTAAACAATTGAGACTATGATTACGGCATCCCTTTTCATAGTTCTGAAATTGTTTAGACACACATGCATGTTATCTAAGGAAAGGTGTATGATTTTGATAAAGTTTTATCAAAGCATCTCGTATCAGAAATCTGAACTTTGGTAAGAAAGTCAATAAAGTATTGATTTCTAGAAGTCCAGCTGATTTCTGAGTACATGTCAAAGCTAGTGGGAGCATAAGTGTTATGCTAATAATCATCATGTTAGTGGGAGCATGATAATTATTGTTAGAGTTGCAAGTTAGCAATGTTAATTATAGAAAACAAAAGTTTCAATTTGTGAGGCTGAAGGGATTGAAAAAGTTGTTTTGCTATAATTAAGGGAGAGGATATACTTCATTTTAGTTCTAAAGGCTTAGATTGAGACCTTAATCATCTTTAGTCAAGAATATATATATGAATTTCATGTTGGATTGGTTCAACTTAAGGAAATTCTATATATTGCATTCTCAAAATTCGATTATGATTACGGCATCCCTCTTCATAGTCAAATTTTGAAAACGTGGCAAATAAAAATATTGTAGCAAAAAGACTGGTCTAGAGTCATGTCTTTATGTGGGACATCATGAATCGTGTACCATTTGCTTTGGGTACAGGATCGATTGCATGTGCTGTAATATTTGTCATTTCTAAATTTTTCCAAATGCCCAGAGGCATTAAGAAGGGAAAAGGTCTAGAATTGGATATTACTAAAATGATTAAGCAATTGTCGAGGACAATCTGAGGTTTACCAAAGATTGGTTGCTCAGGGACAGTTGGAAGTATAGTGCTAATTTTGGAAGGACCATATTGACATATTCTGAAAAGAGGCATCTCTTATTCAGAAGTGATAGTCAAAATGAGAATATGGAGTTGTCTCCATAGGTGGAAGTTATTTGTGTAAGATTAGAAAAGTTAATGCAAGAAGCATGTCCAAAGCAATGTACTTTGAATATGAGACTTAGTTTCCATGGAGTTGATCTCCAGTGGAATACCTTATAATGACTGTTGACAAGTCTTTGTGACTTTGTACATATTCATTACAGGAGGGTCAGTGCATATAAGTTTAAAATCTAAACAGATTTCGATAAATGATAGGAATTTGAAATTCTCACATTTTTCAATAAGGATTTGGGAGTGTGAAATTAGAATCATTGAAATTATGTTCAATTGGTTTATTTCACAAAGTAAGGATCATAGACAAACATAGAGTGCATACTTGGTGTATGGGAAAGCTATTGTTTAAGAAAAACATAGTGTACATGCATGGAGCATGGGACGACTAGTGTTTTTAATTCAAGTATAAAGTTGATAAAACCGAAACAATGAATAATGAGTAATCAGTATGGTGATAAATAAAAGTGTTTATTTATATTCATAGGGTTTGATACCATATTTGATTCATTTATTCTTGTGTTTCACTTTGCATGTTTTCACTTCCAGAATAACTAAGTCGCTCTTCCTGAATGATTAAGTTATTCAAACCATCCACAGTCGGTCATATGTTGGAAGTAGATATGAATCAAGACTGTCATGGGTTGGTTTGTAGAGGTCCAAGTTGGTGGACAAAGTGGTGCTACAACACTCATGAGTGCTCATAAGTTCTGAGTATTGGATTCAACCCACGCTCATTTGAATCACTTCATGGATTTTATCACGAGTGATCATGAGACGATAATATCTTATATTCTTAAAAGCTAGAGATATGAGTTGTTACTATGAGTTGGTTATACATTGATTGCACGAAAACGCATTGGTAACTCGATGTTATAAAACGTGCCTTTATGTATGATTCAACAAGTAGTAGAACAAGGCATATGAGTCGAAGTTTATCCATTCCTTTTACCTTCGGGATAAAAGCGATATCTGTGGGCCCCTCGATGATTTAGCGATGACACATGTGAGTGCTTGGCCAAGCCAGGACTGATTTGATTTGTTCAATCAGTCAGTCATCATAAATCGAAAATTGGGAAACAACAAATGGACAGATAGAATGATTATAATCCATCTCTCATTCCATATGATATCTAGAATGGAGGAATATATGATCCCTTATCTAATGGACAAGTCATTGACAAGGTCAGAGTTCGACAGCGGCTTTAAGAGCTACGATTGCCAGTTAGATTTTGAAGTCATACTCAATAATAGTTTTAGACTTATCCAAGTGGGAGACTGTTGGATTAATGTCTAAGTCCATAACTATATTTGGTATGTACTTGACCCGACCCGGCATGGTCCATTTGGGTTGCACTTCACCTGCACAATTTATATGGATAGTCTTTTGAGAATAGTATATTTATGATTTATATTAATATATTATAAGTTCTAATATATTAATATGGAATCATATTATTTAATTAGTATTGATCAAGAATTAATTTAGAATTAATTAAGTGATCAAAAAGAACTAATTAAATATGGACTCTTATATATATGGAATGGGCCAAGTTCATTTAGGTTGGGCTAAGCTTTCATGGATGGTCCATGGAGCTTTTAACCCATGGATCCTATGTAAATGAAAGGTCATGGGTATTAGGGTTTACATGGATGTAACCTTAATCCTCGATAATATATAAAGGGGTCCTTAGCACACAAAATTGACACAAGTGTGTGAAAATAAGAGTGGGCCGATTTTAGTGTGCATACATATTCTCTCAAGTTCTTCCAAGGTGTTTTGGTGCTCTGTGATTCCATTTGAGGCTTCCACACTATTGGGGCTAAGCTCTTAAAGCTTGAAGACACCAAGCTACATCAAAAGGTATGTCATCTAACTTGAACTTTGTAGTATAGGTGCTTCATAATATGCTAGTTAGGATGAAACCTTGGAATAGTTAATATTTGCATGTATAATAGAGAAAACATAGATCCAAGGTTTATAGGGTTGCATGTACACCATAGGAGTGTTAGAATGCTCAAAACCCAATAATGGTAAGTGAATTCATTCGGTTGGTAACACCGAAATAATCAGGACAGGAAGTGGTTGTTCGATCAATTATCCGTGAAGAAAAATTGTACGGTACGGTTCCAGTGTTGGAGGTCTGTTGAGGAGTAGACCAATATGAGGTCTCAGGATTTGGGGAGGCATGAGTAGTTTCCTGCATGATACAAAGGATTTATCCTTCGTCAGGATTAGAGAGAGTCTGGTTTGATTGGTTTTGGTTTTGGTTTCCTTGGGAAGGGTGTAATTATTTTTGGGTTGTGGGGGTATTGACCAGATTATTGGATGTGTTGGGCGTGTCTGGTTAACCGGCACACTAACCTGGACTTAACAAGGTAGGCAAAGGGTAACTTAATGTTTATCATAGTATCGTTGGAGCGTGTGTGGTTAACCGGCACATCGATTGAGGGGTAAATATTAAGGGTACCAAGTATATTTGCATGGTTACTTCACACCTTGTTTTGTGATCCTCGGCATCCCAGTCACAAAACCTGAAGGGCACACTCGAGATTGAAACATGCCATTGAAAAGTTCAATGAATCTCAAAAGAATCTAGGAGTTTCAAAACCAATTAAAACCTAATAATACATTTCGTTTATCTTGGTGGAAATTGGTGAATCGTCATTCACCTACCTTCAAATATTTTATAGCTTGGATTACGGCATCCCTCTTCCAAGTTATAAAATAGTTTGTTGGGTCCTAGCCTTAATATATCATATTGGGTGTTATATTAAGGACTTAAATAAACTTTACGTGAATTTCTTCCATTGTTGATGTCTGGTTTAGACAACAATGATCTTCCCAAACCAAGCTTTCCTAATGAATATGACTTCCCGAGTTTGGCTCATGGAAGTCACACTTCCCTTCCTCCACCTCCTCTAATTATTCTGCCTAACCCAAAAGTTCAAGGTCACTCAAGCCCTAATGGCAAGCAAGGTCTATGTGTGATCACATCTTAGAGATGAAGTCACATATTGACAAGCCGGGAGAGTTGGGTGTCAAAGTCTTGAGAAAGTTGGATGTTCAATCACTTTCTAAGTCACATAGTGAGTTCCTTTGGGACTACTATGAAACAGACTATGACATGAACCTTAATGATCATATCTATTTGCTTGCTGCTGCTGAATCAGCAATGATTTGGAATGATAGTAAAGCAAATTTGATTAGAAGATCAACTTCCCAAAAACTTTATGGACAGTGACAATGGTGACACTGAAAATCCAGAAAAAGCATTCTCTTCCCAATGGAAACGGATTGGCCATAGTCAACCCGGTTGACCAAATGGTAAAGAGAAAGGCTAAGTCTGAGATAGTCCCATTACCAAAGGGTCCATATGTTTATTTTGCCAAAGGAAGGGGTGTTGATTGCAAAGCTGCCAAATTTACCTAAGGATGTTAAAGTCAATAAGTTTGACTCTACATCAGGTAGAGCCCATTATCTAACTCTGTTAAGTTCTATTCTGAGATCCTCATTACATGATGTGACTGGGTCACATGTTGATATTTTAAGAATCAAAGAATAGAGAGAAATCTTAAAGGAAGTATATGCTGATTCTGATCGCGAAGGTGGATTTCGATCGCATCAGAATTTTGAGCAGTTGCTTAAGAAGTTATGATATATTGCTAAGGAATAGATAACAACAATTTTCCATGTGGATTGTAAGGATAAGTTTTTCCGCAAAGTTTTAAAATAAAAGAAAATTGTTTAATTTTATTTATTTGAAGTATCCTTACAATGGCATTTGTAGAAAATTGTTGCTTATATGATTCCACTGACAACAATATTGGAAAATGGATTTGATTCTTTAATTTGTGGTAGTGTCTAAATTTACCAAATCAGGAAAGTTCCTCATCACCCAAGTTTCAATTGGACCGAAACTTGGAATCATGCAAGTTGAATAGTATGATGAATGAGAACTTTCAAGCATTGGAAAATCAAGACTAATTACTTGTTCACATGGATGTGTGAGTCAAGTGAAGGACTAAAGGGATCGAGTACACATTCTTGTGCACTGGTCATGTCCACCACAAAGCTCGTTAAGACTATTTGATTTACTAAAGTTTAGTAAATATGGTTATAATTACAAGTTTAAGTATAATTCTGAAACATTGGAAAAGTCTCAATGTATGGCAGAACGAATGGGAAGAATCAAATTAGGCAGAAAGATAAAAGTTTCTCAAATCTGAAAAGATGGGAGAGTACTTTAGTATCATGTTTGTGATCATCTTAATGATTTAGAAATCATATCACAATTAGTCCTCTAAAGGTCATCTTAGTGCATTCTTATGACTAGGAAGAGGAGTCATGAATTGTTGAAATGGTTAGATCAGGAAGATGAGTCATACTTCGTTCCAAAACAATTCTTAGAGTCATACTCCAAGATTGTAACTTGAGTGACATATCTTAAAGAAAGGTTTAAAACACTTGTCAAATGTAAGAGTAAAAGTGTCCTACTCTTGTACATTTGAAATTGGTAAGTTGTGATGTTTTGGATAAAACAAAGACTAACTAAGGCTAATTGTGTGAAGTGTTTGTCTTGATAAAGAATCCGCACTATCTCTTGAATATTTGGCAAGATAGTCTTATACGTCAAGAGGATAGTGGGAGTCTTAAAGATCCTAAAAAGAATTTCAAGAACTAATCAAAAATAAAACCTGAGGTTCTTCACTAGCACACGACTTGAGGTTTATAACCTATCGTGTTGACATATTATGTGCCCATTCTAGTTAAAGTTGGCTTTGCATAGGAGTTCTGAAATTTCTCAATTGGTTGCATAACAACTTCGAAGCAATGGCAGGCCCTGTACTGCCAGGTGGCAAGAAGTTAAGATTGCATAAGTTCAGTCCATATGAGTTTGGATTTGTCATTATCCTTGTCTTGTGACTATGGTTTTGACGATTCACATGGATAAGAACACATACACCATAAAATCTAAGGGTCACAAGGTTTCTCTCCGATTCATGAAAATGATGGTGAGGAAACACTTCCACCAAGTAGATTTGAAGCAGATGGCAAAAGGTCTAAACAATTGAGACTATGATTACGGCATCCCTTTTCATAGTTCTGAAATTGTTTAGACACACATGCATGTTATCTAAGGAAAGGTGTATGATTTTGATAAAGTTTTATCAAAGCATCTCGTATCAGAAATCTGAACTTTGGTAAGAAAGTCAATAAAGTATTGATTTCTAGAAGTCCAGCTGATTTCTGAGTACATGTCAAAGCTAGTGGGAGCATAAGTGTTATGCTAATAATCATCATGTTAGTGGGAGCATGATAATTATTGTTAGAGTTGCAAGTTAGCAATGTTAATTATAGAAAACAAAAGTTTCAATTTGTGAGGCTGAAGGGATTGAAAAAGTTGTTTTGCTATAATTAAGGGAGAGGATATACTTCATTTTAGTTCTAAAGGCTTAGATTGAGACCTTAATCATCTTTAGTCAAGAATATATATATGAATTTCATGTTGGATTGGTTCAACTTAAGGAAATTCTATATATTGCATTCTCAAAATTCGATTATGATTACGGCATCCCTCTTCATAGTCAAATTTTGAAAACGTGGCAAATAAAAATATTGTAGCAAAAAGACTGGTCTAGAGTCATGTCTTTATGTGGGACATCATGAATCGTGTACCATTTGCTTTGGGTACAGGATCGATTGCATGTGCTGTAATATTTGTCATTTCTAAATTTTTCCAAATGCCCAGAGGCATTAAGAAGGGAAAAGGTCTAGAATTGGATATTACTAAAATGATTAAGCAATTGTCGAGGACAATCTGAGGTTTACCAAAGATTGGTTGCTCAGGGACAGTTGGAAGTATAGTGCTAATTTTGGAAGGACCATATTGACATATTCTGAAAAGAGGCATCTCTTATTCAGAAGTGATAGTCAAAATGAGAATATGGAGTTGTCTCCATAGGTGGAAGTTATTTGTGTAAGATTAGAAAAGTTAATGCAAGAAGCATGTCCAAAGCAATGTACTTTGAATATGAGACTTAGTTTCCATGGAGTTGATCTCCAGTGGAATACCTTATAATGACTGTTGACAAGTCTTTGTGACTTTGTACATATTCATTACAGGAGGGTCAGTGCATATAAGTTTAAAATCTAAACAGATTTCGATAAATGATAGGAATTTGAAATTCTCACATTTTTCAATAAGGATTTGGGAGTGTGAAATTAGAATCATTGAAATTATGTTCAATTGGTTTATTTCACAAAGTAAGGATCATAGACAAACATAGAGTGCATACTTGGTGTATGGGAAAGCTATTGTTTAAGAAAAACATAGTGTACATGCATGGAGCATGGGACGACTAGTGTTTTTAATTCAAGTATAAAGTTGATAAAACCGAAACAATGAATAATGAGTAATCAGTATGGTGATAAATAAAAGTGTTTATTTATATTCATAGGGTTTGATACCATATTTGATTCCTTTATTCTTGTGTTTCACTTTGCATGTTTTCACTTCCAGAATAACTAAGTCGCTCTTCCTGAATGATTAAGTTATTCAAACCATCCACAGTCGGTCATATGTTGGAAGTAGATATGAATCAAGACTGTCATGGGTTGGTTTGTAGAGGTCCAAGTTGGTGGACAAAGTGGTGCTACAACACTCATGAGTGCTCATAAGTTCTGAGTATTGGATTCAACCCACGCTCATTTGAATCACTTCATGGATTTTATCACGAGTGATCATGAGACGATAATATCTTATATTCTTAAAACCTAGAGATATGAGTTGTTACTATAAGTTGGTTATACATTGATTGCACGAAAACGCATTGGTAACTCGATGTTATAAAGCGTGCCTTTATGTATGATTCAACAAGTAGTAGAACAAGGCATATGAGTCGAAGTTTATCCATTCCTTTTACCTTCGGGATAAAAGCGATATCTGTGGGCCCCTCGATGATTTAGCGATGACACATGTGAGTGCTTGGCCAAGCCAGGACTGATTTGATTTGTTCAATCAGTCAGTCATCATAAATCGAAAATTGGGAAACAACAAATGGACAGATAGAATGATTATAATCCATCTCTCATTCCATATGATATCTAGAATGGAGGAATATATGATCCCTTATCTAATGGACAAGTCATTGACAAGGTCAGAGTTCGACAGCGGCTTTAAGAGCTACGATTGCCAGTTAGATTTTGAAGTCATACTCAATAATAGTTTTAGACTTATCCAAGTGGGAGACTGTTGGATTAATGTCTAAGTCCATAACTATATTTGGTATGTACTTGACCCGACCCGGCATGGTCCATTTGGGTTGCACTTCACCGGCACAATTTATATGGATAGTCTTTTGAGAATAGTATATTTATGATTTATATTAATATATTATAAGTTCTAATATATTAATATGGAATCATATTATTTAATTAGTATTGATCAAGAATTAATTTAGAATTAATTAAGTGATCAAAAAGAACTAATTAAATATGGACTCTTATATATATGGAATGGGCCAAGTTCATTTAGGTTGGGCTAAGCTTTCATGGATGGTCCATGGAGCTTTTAACCCATGGATCCTATGTAAATGAAAGGTCATGGGTATTAGGGTTTACATGGATGTAACCTTAATCCTCGATAATATATAAAGGGGTCCTTAGCACACAAAATTGACACAAGTGTGTGAAAATAAGAGTGGGCCGATTTTAGTGTGCATACATATTCTCTCAAGTTCTTCCAAGGTGTTTTGGTGCTCTGTGATTCCATTTGAGGCTTCCACACTATTGGGGCTAAGCTCTTAAAGCTTGAAGACACCAAGCTACATCAAAAGGTATGTCATCTAACTTGAACTTTGTAGTATAGGTGCTTCATAATATGCTAGTTAGGATGAAACCTTGGAATAGTTAATATTTGCATGTATAATAGAGAAAACATAGATCCAAGGTTTATAGGGTTGCATGTACACCATAGGAGTGTTAGAATGCTCAAAACCCAATAATGGTAAGTGAATTCATTCGGTTGGTAACACCGAAATAATCAGGACAGGAAGTGGTTGTTCGATCAATTATCCGTGAAGAAAAATTGTACGGTACGGTTCCAGTGTTGGAGGTCTGTTGAGGAGTAGACCAATATGAGGTCTCAGGATTTGGGGAGGCATGAGTAGTTTCCTGCATGATACAAAGGATTTATCCTTCGTCAGGATTAGAGAGAGTCTGGTTTGATTGGTTTTGGTTTTGGTTTCCTTGGGAAGGGTGTAATTATTTTTGGGTTGTGGGGGTATTGACCAGATTATTGGATGTGTTGGGCAAGGTAAGGACGGATTTCGAGGACAAAATGTAATTTAAGTGGGGGAGAGTTGTAATGCCTTGTTCCGAATAGATTCCTAATTCGTGTTTGTGGCCCGATGAGCGGTCATCATAAGGATTAGGGCGTTTGAAAAGGTAAGATTTAGGCCCATTTGGATGTGGGTAATATAGATATATGACCCAATAGTTCGGTTTGCACTTTAGAGTCAAAGGGTAAAATGGGAATGTAGTGTTTCAGACTTCTTTTATGAATTATAGATTTTATTTCTATGTGTTTTAAGTAAAAAGTAATCAGATAGGGTTGTAGAACTCCTCAATACCTTTCCGTGGATATAAAGAACGTCGAAAACGGAGTTAGAACGAAGAAGTTGTGACCTTTGAAATTTGGGTGGTTTTTGGCCAAGCTGAGTATGCTGGTCATACAAAAAGGTGTACGCTGGGTATACTAATGGAATCCTGAGTACGCTGGGCGTAAGTAATAAGTGCCCAAACCCTTTTTTCGTGGTTTGAGCCCTATTTAAGCTCCTTATCTCCCCCAAACCCACTCCATTCTCAGCCTCCACCCCTCCAACACCCCTTTCATGAAACCCTAACCTTAGATGAACCTTGTGCGCTAAAAGAAGGTGATTTTGAGTGCTTTGTAGTATGCATGGTGCACCTTGGAGAAGAAGGAACCTCTTGTAGAAGTGTTGGTTGCATTGGAGCTTGTATATCTGGACTTTTTTCACATTGATCTATCTTCTAGAGGTATAAAGTTTGAATCTTGATGATGCATTTGTTAGGTATAGCTAGTTTTGGATGTTATTGTGACACCCCAAAACCGGAACGGCGGAAGCGTTCTGGGGTGGAGGACGTCATGTACAGTATCACAACAAAGCATAATAGTAAACAAGCAACAACATCATCCATTACATTAATAATATAATTTTAATACAAGTGTGTTCTGTATAGTTTATAAGACACCAAAAATATGAATCAAAATATAAGATGAGTCTTGAATGTGCTCCATCTTCTCAAAAGCTTCATCGGTACCTGTCTACTGATGATCTGAGAATACAAGTTATTTTGAAAGAGTTTATCAGCATTAAGGTTGGTGAGTTCATAAGCACTTTAGTGTCATTATTTGTATAAAAATGTTTGTAAAAGTGTAATGTAAGTGTTTGTAATTGTTTGTAAATGTTTGTAAATGTTTGTAAATGTTTGTACTTCCTAGAAAATCTTGTATTTTCTACTGAATGTAGTCTTCTACTAAGACCCGACCATTTGTATGTTTGTTCTTTTGTAAATGTAAGAGTTTTCCCAAGTGAAGCTATCATTATAAAAATATAGTTTATGTTATCATTTATGTGAGATGATCACAAAGTAAATGCAATAGGGGAAAACCATGTTTTATCGCAGCAGTGACACTGCCGGTTATAAAGAAATAAAATAAAGACTCCAGGCCGTATTAAATGTACTATACACGTTCTAGTATGTTCCATTCTAGTATGTTCCATTGTATAGTGTACAATATGATACAACAATGTCTTGTTGTATCCGAAAATAGTATGTCACGTTCTAGTTATCGTATTCTAATGTTTGTATAGTATATCCTCATGTATAGTATCGTGTAAGTTCTCTAAGTTTCTCTTCATAGTATGTTCCATTGTATAGTATATAGTATGTATTGTTTCTTGTTATAGTATTCTCTATCTGTTTCTCTTTATAGTAAGTATTGACTCATGTATGAACGGACTCTTTGTATATTTCATTGTACTAGAAATAGTGAGTATTATATCTCTAAACTATACCTATTATAGTTTACTAGTAATGTTGTTTGAATGACTTAGTAAGTTTATACACCTTTTCTACCTAGAGGTGTTGGAACTGAGGTAAAAGCTTTTATATCTACACATATATACATAATATATAACTAAGGATCAAACGACACTCGGACAAACAACAGGGTACTCTAAGTCCACAACCAAACAAGGAACAGGAAATAAAGTGAGTTGTCAGTCCTAAGTCCTTCAAACCTTACTTATATAACTATATATGCATTAGACATGGTTTTGACAATATATAAGTTTGAAAGTGTTAAAAGAAAAGGTTTGGTATATAAAACAAGTTTGGTAAAGAGTTTAGTTTTGTAAAAGAGTTTGATAAACATTTTGAAATAGTTTGTTTGACAACACAGTTAAAATATAGTAAAACCATTTATTTGACAGTTATAAATCACATGTGATTGATATAATAACTATAATGTTTCAACTTGTATTCCCCCCCCCATGAAAGCATTTAAAATCATTTGAAAGGTTGATTAAGGTGTATGAACTCACCTGTAGTGAGTGGTTTGGATGGAAGTGCTGGATAGGATGCTAAGTGTCAAGTGAGGACTTGAGCACACATGGATCCTATTTAACATATAATGACACATATATGTATCTAATTAGTGATTAAACAACTAATTAAACAAGGAAACACCCTAGGACATAGGATGCACTTAATTTTAAGTGCTACAATCACATGGGATTGCAAACCAAGGGTGTATGGCCACCCTATAGAGTTCACGGTCCAAGTGTTCACGGTCCTTGGAGTTTACGGTTCTTGGGTTCACGGTCCATTGAGTTCACGGTTCAAATGGGTTTACGTTCCCATGTGTTTACGGTCCTATGACCTTACGGTCATGGAGTTCACAGTCTAAGGATATTCAACCGTAAACTCATCAAACCTTGCACAAATGATGGTTTTCAAGGGCTTCGTTCAAAGCCATCGGATTCTAGCGATCACTTAGCCTTAGGAAGGGTAAAGGCTATAAGAACACCCTTTATAAGGGTTTACGGTCTATGAAGATTCATAGACCGTAAACTCTTTTGTTCAAGTAAGGAGTGATGATCTTAAGTCCAAAATTAAGGATTGTAACTAGATTCATGAAAGGGAAGATGATACTTACGGTTTTGAAGGCAAAAAGGTGTTTTCGGTCCAAACCACAACCGTGTTCTTGAGGATCTTTGATGAGCTAGATAAAAGATGAAACCCTTGGATGAATCAAGAGTGAAACATGGATTTAGGAAGAATCTAACACACAAAGAAGGAATCACTTACTTGTTCTTGAAGATTTGGAAGCAAAAGTTTATGCTTTTTGAGAGAGAATCTGTTCTAAGGCTTGAAAGAGGGAAAAGAATGGCTGAAGTGATCACCCTCCATATATATAGGGATGGGTTTACGGTCACCTTGACCGTAAACTCATTGGTCTTGACCGTAAACTCCCTTTTTGAAGGGGTTTACGGTTGCAGGCAGTTAAGAACTTAAGCTGCTATTCTCAATCTCTTATTCCTTTGATGTACTAGGGTTAGAACACTCAGAACAGGTTCCAAAAAGTGATAACTGGAAGTCAAATGAGTCTAACGCTGATAGGTTTAATTAATTAAACAAGCTTGGAAATTTCGGGTTGTCACATCATCCCCCCGTTAGAGGGAATTTCGTCCTGAAATTAGAGTTTAAGCAACTAAGTTATTACAATTAATTAAGTAAAAGGATGAGGATATTTCAGTTTCATTTGATCCTCACGCTCCCAAGTGAATTCGGGACCTCGCTTGGCATTCCAGCGAACTTTCACTATCGGGATACGGCTTTGCTTCGTTCTTTTGACCTCTCGGTCCATGATCTCTACAGGTTCTTCCACGAAGTTGAGGCTCTCGTTGATATCGATCTCGTCGAGTGGGATAACACGAGTCTCATCGGATAACACTTTTTCAAGTTCGAGACGTGGAAGGTAGAATGTACGTTGCTGAGTTCGCGGGGTAGATTGAGTTTGTAAGCTACAGGGCCGATGTATCTTGGATTGAGCTTCCCACGCTTTCAAAAGCATATCAAGCCCTTCCATGGTGATACTTTCAAAAGAGCGCGATCTCCCACCTGGAATTCCAACGATTTCCTTCTCTTGTCAGTGTAACTTTTCTGTCGGTCCCTAGAGGCTTTCAATCCTTCACGAATCCGAACGATCTTCTCTGTCGTTTCCTGAATGATCTTCGGACCTGTGATAGTGCTGTCAGGAATTCGCCCTTTAGCTAACTGTGTGTCACCCACCTCAGCCCAGCACAGAGGGGATCTGCACTTTCGGCCATAGAGGGCTTCAAATGGAGAAGCCTTTATGCTCGTGTCATAACTGTTGTTGTAGGAAAACTCGACAAGGGGTAAATGAGTATCCCATGCCTTCCCAAAGTCGATCACACAGGATCGCAACATATCCTCCAAGGTTTGGATAGTTCTCTCACTTTGCCCGTCAGTCTGTGGATGGTAGGCTGTACTCATGTCCAACCTAGTTCCAAGGGAACTTTTGTAGCGACTGCTAGAACCTTGAAGTGAATCTACTATCTCTATCGGAGATAGTGGATATAGGGACACCATGCAGTCGTACGATCTCCCGAATGTATGTTCTTATGAGCTTTTCCATTTTGTTGGTCTCTTTGATGGGTAGGAAGTATGCGGACTTGGTTAATCTGTCGACGATGACCCAAATGGTATCAAATCCACCCGTTATCTTGGGCAACTTGGTTATGAAGTCCATTGTGATCCGCTCCCACTTCCACTCCGGTATCTCTGGTTGCTGTAGTAGACCTGATGGTTTCTGGCATTCGACCTTGACCGTGGCGCAAGTAAGGCATTTACTGACGAAGGTAGCAATCTCTACTTTCATGTTAGGCCACCAGTATAACTTTTTAAGATCCAGATACATCTTATCTGAACTCGGGTGGACGGAATATCGAGTGTTGTGCGCTTCCGTCATGACCAAGTCTCTGAAGCCACCGTGTTTCGGTGTCCAGATCCGGTCCATGAGATATAAAGCTCTGCCACCCTTGACTTTCAAGTTCTTATCCATTCCTCGTAGGGATTCACCCGCCACATTTTCAGGTTTCAAGGCTTCGAGCCGAGCCTCCTTAATTTGTGTGGAAAGATGCGAATGGATTGTCATAGTTAATGACTTGACTCTTCGACCAGAGTATTCTTTCCGACTTAGGGCGTCTGCTACTACGTTGGCTTTACCCAGATGATAACGAATTTCGCATTCGTAGTTATTGAGTAGTTCGACCCACCGTCATTGTCTCATATTGAGTTCCTTCTGGTTGAATATGTGTTGTAGGCTTTTGTGGTCTGTAAAGATAGTACTTTTCGTACCATACAGGTAGTGTCTCCAGATCATCAGGGCAAACACAACTACTCCTAATTCGAGATCGTGTGTGGTGTAGTTGACCTCATGTGTCTTCAGCTGCCTTGAGGCATAGGCGATGACCTTACCTCTTTGCATCAGAACACAGCCGAGCCCCTGGTTGGATGCATCGCAGTATACTACGAAGTCTTCTATCCCTTCGGGGAGGGATAGTATCGGTGCGGTGCATAAGGCTCGCTTCAGCGTTTGAAACGCGTTCTCTTGTTTCTCTTCCCAGTCAAAGGCCACACCTTTCTGGGTGAATGTCGTAAGAGGTTTCGCAATTCGAGAGAAGTTCTGTATGAACCTGCGGTAGTAGCCAGCGAGGCCTAGAAATTGACGAATTTATGTAGGCATCTTCGGTGCTGACCAATTCTCGATGGCTTTAATTTTGGAAGGGTCCACGTGGATTCCTTCTTCGCTAACCACGTGACGTAAGAATTCGACTCTGCGGATCCAAAATTCGCATTTAGAGAACTTCGCATAGAGCTTCTCCGATCATAAGGTTCCTAGGACTTGTCGTAGATGATCACTATGTTCCTCCTTACTTCGAGAGTAGATAAGTATGTCATCGATGAAAACGATGACGAACTGATCCAAGTAAGGACGGCATACCCTATTCATTAAGTCCATGAATACTGCAGGCGCATTAGTCAATCCGAATGGCATCACTACGAACTCGTAGTGTCCGTAATGAGTTCGGAAGGCTATCTTCAGAACATCCTCCTCAAGCACTCGTAACTAGTGATACACGGATCTCAGATCAATCTTAGAAAAGTAGCTCGCCCCTTGCAGCTGGTCGAATAAATCGTCTATGCGAGGGAGAGGGTAACGATTTTTGACCGCAAGTTTGGTGAGTTTCCTGTAGTCAATGCACATATGGAACGATCCGTCTTTCTTCTTCACGAATAAGACTGGTGCTCCCCAGGGTGAGAAGCTTGGTCTTATAAAACCCTTGCTGAGCAGTTCGTTAAGTTGACCAGACAGTTCTTGCATCTCTGTAGGTGCTAGCCGATAGGGCGATTTGGCTACGGGGGTAGCCCCTGGAACTAAGTCGATCCTGAATTCGACTTGACGTTGGGGAGGTAAACTCGGTAGTTCTTCTGGAAAAACGTCGGGGAAGTCGCGTACTACGGGGAGGTCTTTTAGGTCTTTTGTTTTCAGATTCACATTGACTATATGAGCAAGGAACGCACAATATTCCTTTCGTAGGTATTTCTGGGCTTGCATGCACGAGATGATACGAAGATTTGTACTGGGTTTGTCTCCGTAGATCAACAAGGTTTCGTTATTCGGTAGGTTTAGACGGACTGCTTTCTCGAAACACAGAATATCGGTACGATGAAGACTCAACCAGTCCATGCCCACAATGACGTCGAAACTCTTGATTGCCATGGGTATGAGGTCGATTGGAAATGAATGGTTATCTAGTGTGAGGTTACAACCTATGTAAATTTCGTTAGAACTCTCTGTCTTTCCGTTAGCCATTTCTACGACGAAGGTTTCTTTTAGTGCATGTGGTGCTTGATTAAGTAAGTGTTTAAATTTTTGGTTCACGAAGCTCCTCTCAGCCCCACTATCAAATAGGATACATGCATATGACTTATCGAGGAGGAACGTACCCGTGACTACTGAGGGGTCTGCCACTGCTTCATTATGGACAATAGCAAGTAGTCTCCCTGCTCCTCCCGCCTTCCCAGCTTTAGGACAGTTTCTTTTGAAGTGCCCTGTCTCGCCACACCAGTAGCAGGACTGGCTTACTCCTGTACCAGGGACCTGGGTGATGGGTTTGGGTGGTGCTTTGCAAAACCGGATAGTATGGCCCTTCCGGTCACAGTTGGTGCAGTGCATTTCTCGGCAGGGGCCGTTGTGATGGAAATTGCACTTAGTGCACTTGGGTAGGCTCCCTGCATATGGCTTTGTTGGTACAGGGGCAACCGGAGTTGTGGCAGCACGGACAACCACAACCTGTTGGTTCTTGGAAGAGGATTGAGCTGATTTACACTTCTTTCGGTCCCAACGCTTTCTCTTGTTGTCGGCCGCTTTGGTTGGTGCTGAGACAACAGTTGTAGTTGTTGTTGGGTTCGATGCTAGGACGTTTCCTCGATACGGGGGTACCAAACCCCAGATGTATCTCTTGATTTTCTTGCTTTCGGTGGGGACCATGTTGGGACATAGGGTTACTAGGTTGCTGAATCTGGCTGCATAAGCCACTATGTCGGAACCTTTCATCTTAAGGTTCCACAGTTCCTCCTCGAGTTTCTGAACCTCGGCCCTCGGGCAGTACTCATTTGCCATCATATCCTTCAGTGTCTCCCAGCCCATGGCGTTAGCCGCTACCAATGAGAGTGATTTGACATGGCCATTCCACCATGTCAGGGCCCTTTCAGTAAAGGTGCATGTTGCAAATTTGATATTGCTTCCTTCAGGACAAGAGCACATCTCAAAGACTGCTTCTGTTCTTTTGATCCATTGGGACAGCGCCATGATCCCCCCGGTTCCGTTGAAGAACACTGGTTTGCAGCTGATGAAGTCTTTATAGGTACACTCCCGTGTACGTGGTTGTCTTTCACCATGGTTAGAGTTGGTGCCCATTCCAGCTCCACTGCCACCACCAGAATTTACTTGAGTCATGGCTGCGGCCACAGCAGCCTGAAACATCACCGCATCGAACTGCGGAGGAGGTGGTGGTGGTAGAGTTTGATTTACAGGCGTGCCTCTGGTCGGACGCTTGCGGGGCGACATCTTTTACTGAAAGTTTATAGAGATGATGATAATAGTAAGAATCAATTGTAAGTATGGTGAGACTGATTCATGGACTAAATCGCCATAGTCCAATCGCTAGAATGAGTGTATGATTGAAATAGAGACACAACAATAGAGTAGAGAACACAAGGGTAAAGATTTTTCCAACGGATTAGATAACTGCCACTATTACTGGTATTAATGATGTAAAATGAGTTCGGTAAAAATGACCTAACAGCAGGTCTTACATCAAACCATATAGGGAAAATGTTGACAGTTTAGAAGTCTAGTTAAAGTACTTGAAAGATAGGAATTTTTTACAGACAAGTGCTTCATATAGCACAGAAGAAAAGCTATTCCTTAAACCAAAAGAAAAGATGAGTCAGATGTCTTCTACCAGCGATGGATATTCCTCGGGTGAACCCTTAGATCTGCCAATTGGCGTACAACTTCTTGAAGATGTCGCTCATGCGCCCTCTAACGCACTCGGAGTTCCATGACTTCAGCTCGGGGTGCAACTAGTTGTTGCTGCAGAGCCTCATTGGTTCTTCTAGTCCTTTCCATAGCCTCTTCGACTTGGCGAATGCGGATCGTGTTAATGCCAGAGTTGGCTTCAATTTCCATGACTCGGTCGATGGCTGCTCGACCTTGCTCCACATTCCGAGCAATCCTGCAGACCATAATGGGCAGGACTCGGTCAGCTGAGCCTCCCTCGCTTATATTGTAAAAGCTTCTGTCTCCATTGTAGGGTAGAGGTTGACCCTGTTCATGGTTCCACTGGTTCAAGTTTGTCGCCCACAAAGGTGTGGGGCCTTCAAACGTTGGTCGGGGGTTGAGGTTTGGGATTTGGGCATCTTGAGGCAGGTTGTTGACTTCTGGCTCGGATTCAGAACCATCCGAAAAACCTTCTGCGAGGTGATCATCCAAAGGGATTTGATGATCGTCTTCTGGCTCTTCTTCAAGCCATCCAACATTGCCTTGGTTTGGGAAGTATGGGTCGCCGAGGGGATGGAATCCAGCCATGATATCTACGCGAGAAAAGGGGTATAAGAATCTTATAAAAATAGACGTACTACTTAAGATAATTATAAGATGATTCTTACTAGTTACCTTAATACTTGCATAGTGCATACCAGTTACATGTAATCAAAACAGGATAGACCTTCGAATAAGTGACCCTAACTCTAATTCCACAACCAAACAAGGAACAGGAAGTAAAGCAAAGGTCACAGATTCTAAATCTATAACATCTTAGTCACATATACCTTAGCGTATCCACTTAGCAACTATTGACCTACTAGTAAAGACCTTTTTAGTTCTCAAATAAGTAATTATAGTCACACAAAATACTCCTATAGCAGTTTAGGTTTATGTTATGTTCTAATGTTCTCGTTGTAGTAGTGTTGGTAAGTTTTTAGACTTGTTGCAACACCACAACCATTCTTAGGCACATGCTAGTCACTCCTCGGAAAATATAGTTGATCAGGCTATATCCTCCCAGGTTTCACTATATGTCTCTAAGCCTAATCGTGTTGTTCAACAATCGTAATACTTTTGTTCTCTCTTATTGACACTGATTTTAGTATGAATGCAGGTATGTATACTTAGTTAAATATTTTATTATTTAAAAGAATAAACTCTTGGTCAGAGTATATAAATCCCGTTGCGTTTATAGTTTGTATATCTTTTATGGGTTGATATACTCGATTCACTATAAACAATGCTCTGATACCAATCTGTCACACCCCAAAACCGGAACGGCGGAAGCGTTCTGGGGCGGAGGACGTCATGTACAGTATCACAACAAAGCATAATAGTAAGCAAGCAACAACATCATCCATTGCATTAATAATATAATTTTAATACAAGTGTGTTATGTATAGTTTATAAGACACCAAAAATATGAATCAAAATATAAGATGAGTCTTGAATGTGCTCCATCTTCTCAAAAGCTTCATCGGTGCCTGTCTACTGATGACCTGAGAATACAAGTTATTTTGATAGAGTTTATCAGCATTAAAGCTGGTGAGTTCATAAGCACTTTAGTGTCATTATTTGTATAAAAATGTTTGTAACAGTGTAATGTAAGTGTTTGTAATTGTTTGTAAATGTTTATAAATGTTTGTACTACCTAGAAAATCCTGTATTTTCTACTAAATGTAGTCTTCTACCAAGACCCGACCATTTGTATGTTAGTTCTTTTGTAAATGTAAGAGTTTTCCCAAGTGAAGCTATCATTATAAAAATATAGTTTATGTTATCATTTATGTGAGATGATCACAAAGTAAATGTAATAAGGTAAAACCATGTTTTATCTCAGCAGTGACACTACCGGTTATAAAGAAATAAAATAAAGACTCCAGGTCCTATTAAATGTACTATACACCTCGGAGATTCATTATTGCCTTTAATTCTTAGTTGGTTAATTAAAGGTTTAAATGTGAAATCGTTTGTAACCATGCTGATTGACGGCTGAATAACTGATGACCTTCCGGGGTCATAAAATTGTGAGGTGACATTTTGTCACCCCTTAGCCTTACCGGCTGGGACTGTAGCTAGCAGTCGGGGTGTGGGAGTGTCTGTCCCGTATAGATCTATACACACGATGCCCGCTCTCCCTCCAGGAGACTCTGGTTACAATATGATACAACAATGTCTTGTTGTATCCGAAAATATTATGTCACATTCTAGTTATTGTATTATAATGTTTGTATAGTATATCCTCATGTATAGTATCGTGTAAGTTCTCTTAGTTTCTCTTCATAGTATGTTCCATTGTATAGTGTATAGTATGTATTGTTTCTTGTTATAGTATTCTCTATCTGTTTCTCTTTAAAGTAAGTATTGACTCATGTATGAACGGACTCTTTGTATATTTCATTGTACTAGAAACAGTGAGTAGTATATCTCTAAACTATACCTATTATAGTTTACTAGTAATGTTGTTTGAATGACTTAGTAAGTTTGTACACCTTTTCTCCCCAAAGGTGTTGGAACTGAGGTAAAAGCTTTTATATCCACACATATATACATAATATATAACTAAGGATCAAACGACACTCGGACAAACAACAGGGTACTCTAAGTCCACAACCAAACAAGGAAGAGGAAATAAAGTGAGTTATCAGTCCTAAGTCCTTCAAACCTTACTTATATAACTATATATGCATTAGACATGGTTTTGACAATATATAAGTTTGAAAGTGTTAAAAGAAAAGGTTTGGTATATAAAAGAAGTTTGGTAAAGAGTTATGTTTTGTAAAAGAGTTTGATAAACATTTTGAAATAGTTTGTTTGACAACACAGTTAAAATATAGTAAATCCATTTATTTGACAGTTATAAATCACATGTGATTGATATAATAACTATAATGTTTCAACTTGTATTCCCCCCATTAAAGCATTTAAAATCATTTGAAAGGTTGATTAAGGGGTATGAAGTCACCTGTAGTGAGTGGTTTGGATGGAAGTGTTGGATAGGATGCTAAGTATCAAGTGACGACTTGAGCACACACGGATCCTATTTAACATATAATGACACATATATGTATCTAATTAGTGATTAAACAACTAATTAAACAAGGAAACACCCTAGGACATAGGATACACTTAGATTTAAGTGCTACAATCACATGGGATTGCATACCAACGGTGTATGGCCACCCTATACAGTTCACGGTCAAAGTATTCAAGGTCTTTGGAGTTTATTGTTCTTGGGTTCACGGTCCATTGAGTTCACGGTTCAAATGGGTTTACGGTACCATGTGTTTACGGTCCTATGACCTTACGGTCATAAGGTTTATGGTCTAATGACCTTACGGTCATGGAGTTCACGGTCTAAAGAGATTCAACCGTAAACTCATCAAACCTTGCACAAATGATGGTTTTCAAGGGCTTCGTTCAAAGGCATCAGATTCTAGAGATCAAACTTAGCCTTAGGAAGGGTAAAGGCTATAAGAACACCCTTTATAAGGGTTTACGGTCTATGAAGATTCATAGACCGTAAAATCTTTTGTTCAGGTAAGGAGTGATGTGTTAGGTTTTTGAGCATTCTAACACTCCTAAGTGTACATGCAACCCTAAATACCTTGGATCTATGTTTTGTCTATTATACATTCAAATATGAATATTCCAAGGTATTACCCTATCTAGCATACAATCCTTGATACTTGGGTAATATAACAAGTTAGAATACATACCTTTTAATAAAGCTTGAAGTCTTGAACTTTAAGAGCTTAGCCCCAATAGTGTGGAAGCCTCAAGTGGAATCACAAATCACCAAAACACCTTGGAAGAACTTGAGAGAATATGTATGCATACTAAAATCGGCCCACTCTTATTTTGACACACTTGTGCCAATTTTGTGAGCCAAGGACCCCTTTATATATTATGGAGGATTAGGGTTACATCCATGTAAACCCTAATACCCATGACCTTTCATTTACATAGGATCCATGGGTTAAAAGCTCCATGGACCATCCATGAAAGCTTAGCCCAACCTAAATGAACTTGGCCCATTCCATATATATAAGAGTCCATATTTAATTAGTTCTTTTTGATCACTTAATTAATTCAAAATTATTTCTTGATCAATACTAATTAAATAATATGCTTCCATATTAATATATTAGAACTTATAATATATTAATATAAATCATAAATATACTATTCTCAAAAGACTATCCATATAAATTGTGCCGGTGAAGTGCAACCCAAATGGACCTTGTCGGGTCGGGTCAAGTACATACCAAATATAGTTATGGACTTAGACATTAATCCAACAGTCTCCCACTTGGATAAGTCTAAAACTATTATTGAGTATGACTTCAAAACCTAACTGGCAATCATAGCTCTTAAAGCCGCTGTCGAACTCTGACCTTGTCAATGACTTGTCCATTAGATAAGGGATCATATATTCCTCCATTCTAGATATCATATGGACTGAGACATGGATTATAATCATTCTCTCTGTCCATTTGTTGTTTCCTGATTTTCGATTTATGATGACTGACTGATTGAACAAATCAAATCAGTCCTGGCTTGGCCAAGCACTCACATGTGTCATTGCTAAATCATCGAGGGGCCCACAGATATCGCTTTTATCCCGAAGGTAAAAGGAATGGATAAACTTCGACTCATATGGCTTGGTCTACTACTTGTTGAATCATACACAAAGGCACGTTTTATAACATCGAGTTACCAAATGCGTTTTCATGCAATCAATGTATAACCAACTCATAGTAACAACTCATATCTCTAGATTTGAAGAATATAAGATATTATCGTCTCATAATCACTCGTGATAAAATCCATGAAGTGATTCAAATGAGCGTGGGTTGAATCCAATACTCAGAACTTATGAGCACTCATGAGTGTTGTAGCACCACTTTGTCGACCAACTTGGACCTCTACAAACCAACCCATGACAGTCTTGATTCATATCTACATCCAACATATGACCGACTGTGGATGGTTTGAATAACTTAATCATTCAGGAAGAGCGACTTAGTTATTCTGGAAGTGAAAACATGCAAAGTGAAACACAAGAATAAATGAATCAAATATGGTATCAAACCCTATGAATATAAATAAACACTTTTATTTATCACCATACTGATTACTCATTATTTATTGTTTCGGTTTTATCAACTTTATACTTGAATTAAAAACACTAGTTGTCCCTTGCTCCAAGCATGTATACTATGTTTTCTTAAACAATAGTTTTGCCATACACCAAGTATGCACTCTATGTTTGTCTATGATCCTTACTTTGTGAAATAAACCAATTGAATTTAATTTCAATGATTCTAATTTCACACTCCCAAATCCTTATCGAAAAATGTGAGAATTTCAAATTCCTATCATTTATCGAAATTTGTTTAGATTTTAAACTTATATGCACTGACCCTCCTGTAATGAATATATACAAAGTCACAAAGACTTGTCAACAGTCATTATAAGGTATTCCAATGGAGATCAACTCCATGGAAACTAAGTCTCATATTCAAAGTACATTGCTTTGGACATGCTTCTTGCATTAAGTTTTCTAATCTTACACAAATAACTTCCACCTATGGAGACAACTCCATATTCTCATTTTGACTATCACTTCTGAATAAGAGATGCCTCTTTTCAGAATATGTCAATATGGTCCTTCCAAAATTAGCACTATACTTCCAACTGTCCCTGAGCAACCAATCTTTGGTAAACCTCAGATTGTCCTCGACAATTGCTTAATCATTTTAGTCATATCCAATTCTAGACCTTTTCCCTTCTTAATGCCTCTGGGCATTTGGAAAAATTTAGAAATGACAAATATTATAGCACATGCAATTGATCCTGTACCCAAAGCAAATGGTACACGATTCATGATGTCTCACATAAAGACATGATTCTAGACCAGTCTTTTGCTACAATATTTTTATTTGCCATGTTTTCAAAATTTAACTATGAAGAGGGATGTCATAATCATAATCGGATTTTGAGAACGCAATATATAGAATTTCCTTAAGTTGAACCAATCCAACATGAAATTCATATATATATTCTTGACTAAAGATGATTAAGGTCTCAATGTAAGCCTTTAGAACTGAAATGAAGTATATCCTCTCCCTTAATTATAGCAAAACAACTTTTTCAATCCCTACAGCCTCACGAATTGAAACTTTTGTTTTCCATAATTAACATTGCTAACTTGCAACACTAACAATAATTATCATGCTCCCACTAACATGATGATTATTAACATAACACTTATGCTCCCACTAGCTTTGACATGTACTCAGAAATCAGCTGGACTTCTAGAAATCAATACTTTATTGACTTTCTTACCAAAGTTCAGATTTCTGATACGAGATGCTTTGATAAAACTTTATCAAAATCATACACCTTTCCTTAGATAGCATGCATGTGTGTCTAAACAATTTCAGAACTATGAAAAGGGATGCCGTAATCATAGTCTCAATTGTTTAGACCTTTTGCCATCTGCTTCAAATCTACTTGGTGGAAGTGTTTCCTCACCATCATTTTCATGAATCGGAGAGAAACCTTATCACCCTTAGATTTTATGGTGTATGTGTTCTTATCCATGTGAATCGTCAAAACCATAGTCACAAGACAAGGATAATGACAAATCCAAACTCATATGGACTGAACTTATGTAATCTTAACTTCTTGCCACCTGGCAGTACAGGGCATACATTGCTTCCAAGTTGTTATGCAACCAATTGAGAACTTTCAGAACTCCTATGCAAAGCCAACTTTAACTGGAATGGGCACAGAATATGTCAACACGATAGGTTATAAACCTCAACTCGTGTGCTAGTGAAGAACCTCAGGTTTTATTCTTGATTAGTTCTTGAAATTATTTTTAGGATCTTTAAGACTCCCACTATCCTCTTGACATATATGATTATCTTGCCAAATATTTAAGAGATAGTGCGGATTCTTTATCAAGACAAACACTTCATACAATTGTCCTTAGTTGGTCTTTGTTTTATCCAAAACATAACAACTTACCAATTTCAAATGTACAAGAGTAGGACACTTTTACTCTTACATTTGACAAGTGTTTTAAACCTTTCTTTAAGGTATGTCACTCAAGTTACAATCTTGGAGTATGACTCTAAGAATTGTTTTGAAACGAATTATGACTCATCTTCCTGATCTAACCATTTCAACAATTCATGACTCCTCTTCTTAGTCATAAGAATGCACTAAGATGACCTTTAGAGGACTAATTGTGATATGATTTCTAAATCATTAAGATGATCACAAACATGATACTAAAGTACTCTCCCATCTTTTCTGATTTGAGAAACTTTTATCTTTCTAGCTAATTTGATTCTTCCCATTCGTTCTGCCACACATTAAGACTTTTCCAATGTTTCAGAATTATACTTAAACTTGTAAGTATAACCATATTTACTAAACTTTAGTAAATCAAATAGTCTTAACGAGCTTTGTGGTGGACATGACCAGTGCACAAGAATGTGTACTCGATCCCTTTAGTCCTTCACTTGACTCACACATCCATGTGAACAAGTAATTAGTCTTGATTTTCCAATTCTTGAAAGTTCTCATTCATCATACTATTCAACTTGCTTGATTCCAAGTTTCGGTCCAATCGAAACTTGGGCGATGAGGAACTTTCCTGATTTGTTAAATTTAGACACTACCACAAATGAAAGAATCAAATCCATTTTCCAATATTGCTGTCACTGGAATCATATAAGCAACAATTTTCTACAAATGCCATTGTAAGGATACTTCAAATAAATAAAATTAAACAATTTTCTTTTATTTTAAAACTTTGCCGAAAAACTTATCCTTACAATCCACATGGAAAATTGTTGTTATCTATTCCTTAGCAATTTATCATAACTTCTTAAGCAAGTGCTTAAAATTCTGATGCGATCGAAATCCACCTTCGCGATCAGAATCAGCATATACTTCCTTTAAGATTTCCCTCTATTCGTTGATTCTTAAAACATCAACATGTGACCCAGTCACATCAAGTAATGAGGATCTCAGAATAGAACTTAACAGAGTTAGATAATGGGCTCTACCTGATGTAGAGTCAAACTTATTGACTTTAACATCCTTAGGTAAATTTGGCAGCTTTGCAATCAACGCCCCTTCCTTTGGCAAAATAAACATATGGACCTTTTGGTAATGGGACTATCTGAGACTTAGCCTTTCTCTTTACCATTTGGTCAACTGGGTTGACTATGGCCAATCCCTTTCCATTGGGAAGAGAATGCTTTTTCTGGATTTCCAGTGTCACCATTGTCACTGTCCATAAAGTTTTGGGGAAGTTGATCTTCTAATCAAATTTGCTTTACTATCGTTCCAAATCATTGCTGATTCTTATATGATTGTAAGGATACTTCAAATAAATAAAATTAAACATTTTATATGCAATAACCTTATACCCCCTTTATAGACCGGCTTCATGAATGAGGCCTACTAATGGTAAGACGACTTGCTCTTACACATATAATATATTAAACTTTTAATATTATAATAGTATAAGGGTGTATTTTAGACATTTAAAATACTCGGTGGTTTAATCTATTAATTAAACTAGACTTTTAATATAATTAAACTCAAACCATATATTTATGGATTAATAATACTCTTTTAATTAAACGTTTTAATTAACTATTAATAAAGTCCATAAGAGTTAATTTGAACTATTCAACAAAACATCATAATTCCAATTATTAAACTCAAAATTAAAACCATTTAATTAATTGTGTAAGTTATGAACCCAAGAGTTTTAGAATTCAATTCTTTTTTTCAAAAAAAACTTTTCTCAAATTCCAAAACTTGAGGGCAAGTTTTGTAATTATTGAAAACCTTTGGATTCCATAACTTATGGAATTAATGGTGTTTTATGATGAAACTTTCCATGTTCCATAACTTAAGAACAAGTTATGAAATTCTTTAAAACATGAACACCAAATTTTGTCACTCCATAAAAACTTTGAATCAAAATTTTTTTTTTAAAAAAAACTTTCATATCCATAACTTATGAAAGTTTCAAAAACCTTAAGATCACAACTTTAAAAAAAAACTTTTGAGCTCCAAAATTTTATGACAAAATATGTAACTCCTTAAAACATTTAGATCAAACTTTTAAAACTAATAAAATAATCATATCATTTTATCTTTTACTAAATTTGACCTAATTCAACTCATATAACAAATGATTCAAATTTTACAAATAAGTCGTTTTTCACAAAACAAGTAATTATCTTAAAATTTGACAAACGTCATGTTTTTTTCCCTTTTTTTTCAACTTGAAAATAAAACATTTGCATCAATATAACAGAAAACAACCCATGGCTCTGATACCACTGTTGGGTTTTTGAGCATTCTAACACTCCTAAGTGTACATGCAACCCTAAATACCTTGGATCTATGTTTTGTCTATTATACATGCAAATATGAATATTCCAAGGTATTACCCTATCTAGCATACAATCCTTGATACTTGGGTAGTATAACAAGTTAGAATACATACCTTTTAATGAAGCTTGAAGTCTTGAACTTTAAGAGCTTAGCCCCAATAGTGTGGAAGCCTCAAGTGGAATCACAAATCACCAAAACACCTTGGAAGAACTTGAGAGAATATGTATGCATAATAAAATCGGCCCACTCTTATTTTGACACACTTGTGCCAATTTTGTGAGCCAAGGACCTCTTTATATATTATGGAGGATTAGGGTTACATCCATGTAAACCCTAATACCCATGACCTTTCATTTACATAGGATCCATGGGTTAAAAGCTCCATGGACCATCCATGAAAGCTTAGCCCAACCTAAATGAACTTGGCCCATTCCATATATATAAGAGTCCATATTTAATTAGTTCTTTTTGATCACTTAATTAATTCTAAATTAATTCTTGATCAATACTAATTAAATAATATGATTCCATATTAATATATTAGAACTTATAATATATTAATATAAATCATAAATATACTATTCTCAAAAGACTATCCATATAAATTGTGCCGATGAAGTGCAACCCAAATGGACCATGCCGGGTCGGGTCAAGTACATACCAAATATAGTTATGGACTTAGACATTAACCCAACATGATGATCTTAAGTCCAAAATGAAGGATTGTAACTAGATTCATGAAAGGGAAGATGATACTTACGGTTTTGAAGGCAAAAGGGTGTTTTCGGTCCAAAACACAACCGTGTTCTTGAGGATCTTTGATGATCTAGATCAAAGATGAAATCGTTGGATGAATCAAGAGTGAAACATGGATTTAGGAAGAATCTAACACACAAAGAAGGAATCACGTACTTGTTCTTGAAGATTTAGAAGCAAAAGTTTATGTTTTTTGAGAGAGAATCGGTTCTAAGGCTTGAAAGAGGGAAAAGAATGGCTGAAGTGATCACCCTCCATATATATAGGGATGGGTTTACGGTCACCATGACCGTAAACTCATTGGTCTTGACCGTAAACTCCCTTTTTGAGGGGGTTTAAAGTTGCAGGCAGTTAAGAACTTAAGCTGCTATTCCCAATCTCTTATTCCTTTGATGTACTAGGGTTGGAACACTCAAAACAGGTTCTAAACAGTGATAACTGGAAGCCAAACAAGTCTAACACTGATAGGTTTAATTAATTAAACAAGCTTGGAAATTTTGGGTTGTCACAGTTTTGAGCTTTTGGTCATTTTAGTGCATAAAGTTTATATCATGAAAGTTTGTGACCTTGTTATGGATAAAGTTGAAAACTTTATCCATCTAAACATCATTGTGATTCAGATCTGAAGGTTGGAGACTTGGACTTAATGGATTAAGTTGAAAAAGATGCAGTTTTGGTCCCATTTGATGCTTAAAGGCTGGATCTTGGTGGTTTGGACCATTCAAATGGATAAAGTTGGAAACTTTATCCATTATGGAGCTTTTAGGATCCATAAAAATGTAATCTTGATCCTTTTAGACCTTCCATGAGAGTGTCATGATGTCTTAATGGATTAATAAGTTAAGGTTTTAGCTTTTGGACCTTTTCTAGACATGGAAAGTCTTAAAGGTGGAAACTTTATGACTTAGAATAATCTTGTGGGACTAGATCTGAGTGTTAGATGAAAGGACTTAAGAGATTAACCACTTAATGGAAAAGTGCCATTTGATCGGGTACGTCGGGCGTACCTTCGAGTAAGCTGTGTGTTCTCGTATGGGGTCCCGATTCTAGTTGGAAAGTACTCCATGCGTATGAGCTGAGTACACTGGGCGTACTCAGCCTGACATTTGACTTGCTGACTTTGACTTTCGTTGACCATTGAAATTTGACCAAGTTTGACCTTGGGCCAAACTCGAGGGTTTTGGCCTATTAACTAAGATTTTATCTGGTTCTAGTATTGATAGCTCGGGAAGCCGGCGGGGCAGCAGCTAAGAATTTCTTCCGGGGAGCTTCTGCATTCGAGGTGAGTCTCCTCACCATACCAATGGGTCGAAGGCACCATGGCTGGCCCATATTGTGATATGTGGTACACTAGTTGATTTAGTGATATGTGGTATGTGATGGGTTTTGAGCACTACAACATTCTTATGGTGTACATGCAAACCCTAAAGCTTTGGATCTAGTTTGTCTAAAGAACATGCAATAATCATCCAAAGCAATAAACCCTAGATCTAGCATGTGATAATCAAATAACATATGAATTAGGGTTTAGATCTTACCTTGATTTTTATGTAGCAATAACCATCTCAATTCCTTCTTGTAATTGACTTCTGAAAGCTTAGTTTCACAAATGTCACACCTCTAATGGCTCACAAGCACCAAGAGCAAGAGGATGATGAAGGAGAAGAGGAGAGGCACTCAAAAACGTTTAGAAACCCTAAGGAAACTCTTAGCCACGTTTTTGGTGCCCTAGAGGTCCTTAAATAGTGAGGCTATTAGGGTTATCTAACAAGGAAACCCTAATTTGACTGCTTAGGCCCTAAGCAGCCCATGGACTCCCTCCTTAGAGGCCTTGGACGATTTCTAATGGGTTGCCCCATAGAATTCGTCCACCCCTCTAATATGGAGTCCAATAGCCCAATATTCAACTATCACACAATTGATAGTTCTAGTCCCCTAAGTTTAATTAATCTCTTTTAGCCACAAAATTAATTCTTAATTAATTATTGACTAATATTAATTAAACAATATGATTTCTCCTTTAATATATTATTCTCATAATATATTAATAATTCATAATTAATCCTCTCTCTCTATTATTCATCCTATCAACTTGCTTTGGTGAAGGCAACCCAAAAGGACCATGCACCATCGGGTCAAGTACATACCGAAATAGTTATGGACTTAGACACTAATCCAACAGTCTCCCACTTGGATAAGTCTAATAATTATTCTGCGTATGACTTCAGATCCGGATCCGCAATCGTAGCTTTCAAAAGCCGCTGTCAACTCTGATCATATCAGAAGCATGTCCTTTAGATAAGGAATCATATATTCCTCCATTCTTGATATCATATAGACTGAGACATGGATTTAAATCATTCTCTCTGTCTTATATTGTTTCCCGACTTCCGATTTATGACGACTGACAACAGACTGCAATTGAACACATCAACTTAGTCCCGGCTAGGCCAAGCGCTTAGGGTGTCATCACTAAATCATCGAGGGGCCCACAGATATCGCTTTTATCCCACTTTGGGTAAAAGGAACAGATAAACTTCGACTCAATGCTCGCTTGCACTCACTCACCGAATCACACACAACAATACGTTTTATAACACCAAGTTACTGGTGCGTTTACATGTTATCAATGTGTAACCAACTCGCAAGATACAACTCACACATCTCGGTTTCAAGAATATAAGATATTATCGTCTCACCAATCACTCGTGATAAAATCCATGAAGCGATCCAAGTGAGCGTGGGTTTTAATCCAATGCTCAAATCATATTTGTAAGCACTCATGAACGTTGTAGCAAACTTTTGCTATGTCTAATACACTTCAGACAATCTACGCACCAATTCATGACAATCTTCTTTCATACATACTCCCGAAGTATGAGCGATTGTGGAACGTTCGAATAATCTTATTATTCAGGAAGTCAAAACATACAAAGTGAAACACAAGAATAATACTAATCCTATATGGCCTCAAACTTTTGAGTATAAACAAAACACCTTTTATTTATCACCATATTGATTACTCATTATTTGTTGTTTCAGGTAATCAACTTACTACTTGAATTATAACGAAAATTGTCCCATGATCTTAGCATGCACACTATGTTTACTTATGGTCCTTACTTTGTGAAATAGCATAATTGAATAACATTTTCAATCACACTCATTTCACAATTCCCAATACTTACCACAAGTGTAAGAATACCAAATTCTTGCCACTTATAGAATATGTTAGATTTTAACACTTTATGCAACGGTCCTTTCGTAATGTCACGGCACAAAAGTCACAAAGCTATTGCCAATGAAATTACAAAGTCCTCTATTGGAGATTGTTGCAAGACAATTCCATAGATGTGAAGTCTCACATTCAAAGTACATTCCTTTGAACATCCTTCTTGCATAAAAGTTTTTTAATCTAGACATAAATTCTTAACGTCCAACTCCCAATATGGAAACATTTTCATATTTTCCATATGACAACTCATTCTAAATAGAATCATATCTATTTATAATAATGTCAATATGTTCCATCCATGACTATACTTCTAACTGTCCACAAGTGACTAGTCCTTGGCGAAACTTAGATTATCCTTGACAGTTGTTTAACTAATTCAGTCAAATCCGATTCTAGTCCTCGTTCCCTCTTAATGCCCTAGGCATTTGGAAAATTTTAGAACGGTCCAATATTACAATGACATGATACTTTACCAGTCTTTTACTATAATATTTCTATTTCTATTTGCCATGTTATCACGATTCGAACTATGAAGAGGGATGTCGTAATCATATTCGAGTGTGAGAACGCAACAAATATTTCCATATATAGAATTCTCTTACGTTGAATCCTTTCAACATAACATTCATATATCTTTTTGACTAAATTTGATTAAAATTTATCGATATAAACCTTTATATTTGAAACGAAGTATAATATTCTCTCCCTTAATTATAGCAAAACAACTTTTCAACCTATGCAACTTTGCAAGGTGAAACTTTTGTTTTCTATAATTAATATTGCTAAGTTGCAATAATAATCATGCTCCCACTAACATGATGATTATATCCATACCAACATAACATATATGCTCCCACTAGCTTTGACATGTATTCAGAAATCAGCTGAACTTCTAAAAGACAATACTTATTGACTTACTAAAGTTCATATTTCCAATACGATGTGCTTCGATAAGCCTTTATCTAAGCTTCTCAAATTCACACACCTTTCCTTAGATAGCTCACATGTGTGTCTAAACTAATTCAGAACTTATATTACTAAGTCCTAAATGTTCAGACTAACTGCCAAATCTCACATTCGAACTATGAAGAGGGATGCCGTAATCATAATCGAATTTGAGAATGTAATTTACATAATCGCTATCTCCTTAAAATCTCTCTTAGTGAAAGCGTTTCCTCACAATCATTTACATGAAGGAGAGAAACCTTATGACACTTAGATTTTATGGTGCATCTGTTGCTATCCATGCAAATTTGTCATAAGCATAATCGTAGGATAATGTTTGTGACAAATTCAAACTCTTATGGACAGAACTTGTTCATTCTTAATTTCTTGCCATCAAGGGTCCCACCATTCTTTCGAAGTTATTTAGCAGCTCACCTATGCCAGTCAATGTACTTTCATTAATCAAGGTGTTTTCCCTTATGCATTCAATTGAGAACTCGTAGAACTTATATGCATAATCACTCAACTGGATTGGCACAGAAATAAAATTTTGTCAACACGATAGGTTACAATCCTCAAGTCGTGTGCTAGTGTTTAATAGGTTTACTTCTTGATTTTTTCTTGAAACTTTTCAAGATCTTTAGACTCCCACTGACCTCTTGACATATAAGATTCTCTTGTCAAGAAACATTTCTCGACAAACAAATACTCAAGAGTTAGTGTGTGTCTGTATCAAGACAAACCTACACATAATTTGGTATTAGTTGGTCTTTGTCTTATCCAAGATATCACAACTTACCAATTTGTGCAAATGTAAGAACATTCCTACTTAATATTATGTCACTTAAGTCACAATCTTGGAGTACGACTCTAAAACTTGATTTTTTGGAACGAAGTACGATTCATCTTATTGACTTAACCATTACAACAATTCCTGGTTCCTCTTCTTAGCCAAACTAGTGTACTAAGGTGTCCTTAGAGTATGAATTGTAATATGGTTCTTAATACAATCATAAAACACGATACAAAAATACTCTCCCTTCTTCTTAGATTGGAGAAAAATTTTATCTTTCTTGCCTAATTGATTCTTCTTATTCGTTCTGCCATTCATTGAAACTTTTCAATGATTTAGAAACATACTTAATCTTTTAAGTATTATCATATTTACTAATCGTTTAGCAAATCATAACGAACATTTTATCGTTCTTTGTGGTGGACTTGACTAGTGCACAACATTGTGTACCAGATCTTATTATCCTTCACTTGACTCACATATTTATGTGAACAAGGAATTAGTCTCAGTTTTCCAAATACGAAGGTTCTCATTCATCATACAATACCAGTTGAATTATTCCAACTTTCTGTCCAATTGAAACTTGGGCGATGAGAATCTTTCCTCATTTGGTAAATTTATGACATTACCACAAATAACATAACTAAGAATCAAATCCATTCACAATATTCCTAATAATAGAACCATTCAAACACCAATTTTCATAAAATCCATCGCAAGGAAACATTAATAAGATAAATCAAAATTTATTTTATTGCGGAAAAATATTGTCCTTACAATGCGATTACAAATGAAAACTATGTAAATATTACTTAGCAATCTATCCTAACTCTAAAGTAGTAGCTTAAATATCTGATCCTTGAATCATGCGATCGAAATCCATTTCTTCGCGATCAGACTCAGCCTACTCCTTCCTTTAAGCCTTCTTTCCTTTCTTCGATCCTTCAAAACATCGAAATGTAATCTTATCACATTATGTATTAAGAATCTCCAAATAGCAACTTAATAGAGTTAGATAGTGGATTTTACCTGAAGCAGAGTCATACATCTTGACTCTCCCATCTCTTGATCTCTCAGGTAGTCAGGGCAACTTCGTAACTAATGCCCCTTCTTTTGGCAGTAGAAACACATGGATTCTTATGGAATGGTACACGGGACTATCTCAGACTCAGCCTTTCTCTTGCGTAAAGAAAACTTTTCTAGACTTCCAATGTTACCATTGCCCATAGAGGGTTGGGATATTGATTTACCAGACAAATTTGCTGACCAGTGCGCCAAATCAATTCTGATTCAGCAGCAATAAGCAAATAAGTCAAATCAATAAGGGTCATGTCGTGGTCCATCATATAGTACTCTCTTACGAACTTACCATATGATTCGGGAAGTGATTGAAAAACCAAGTCAACAAATAACTTCCTTGAGACATCGACATCCAACATCCTTAACCTGTCAATGTGTGCACACACAGACTTTCCATCTTTATGTCTTTTTGCCAATAGGGCTTGAGTGACTTTGAACTTTTCAAATCTTTGAACACGTGGGTCCGAGAGAATTATTGGAGGAGGTAGATGAAATGAAGCACGATTTCCATTTCCACAATACAATCGTGGAACATCATCTTCACGTGGAAAACTTTTTCCAACGGATTTAGGAAGACCATAGCTGTTAGATTTTGACATCTACAAAACGGGAGAAAATTCAAGTTAGTTGATTGAGTCCTTAATAAAACACCCAAATGAGATATTAAGGCTAGGACCCAACACAATATCCTAACAATTGGAAGAGGGATGCCGTAATCCAACTTGCAGAACATTTGAAGGTAAGTGAATGACGATTCACTAATTTTCCACCATGAAAAACGAAAAAGAATTTAAGTTTTAAATGTATTGAAAACTCCTAGATCTTTTGAGATTTATCGAACTTTTCAATGGCATGTTTAAATCTCGATATGCCCCTCGATTTGTGACTGGGATGCCGAGGATCACAAAACAGGGTGTGAATAACCATGCAAATATACATGGTGCCCCCAATGTTACAATCACCTATTCGATGTGCCGGTTAACCACACACGCTACACCGAACTATGACAAACATTGAGTCACCCTTTTCCACCTTTGCTTAGGATCCAATCAGTGTGCCGGTTAACCACACACTCTCCACTAACATCTTAGCAAGGGTACAAAGTGTAATTTCATGGAATTGCATCAATTCACTTTTACCTAAAGTAACTAGGATTAGGAATTTTGTAAAAACATTTAGTTACTTTATAATTCATTATACTTTTAATGAGGAGAAGGTTTGCCCTATCCTACCCGTTCGGCTAACGACCCTCCACTAGTCAAGAGTGCGGTGGGTAAGAGTGGATACCCATTCAATCGCCATTTTATAGGCAATTTCCTTAAACACCCCTTATAGACCAGCTTTGTGAAAGAGGCCTACTAACGGTAAGACTACCAGTTTAAGTTATACATATATAATATTAGACTTTTAATATTATATATAGTATAGGGTGTATTTTACACTATTAAAATACTAGGTGGGTTAATTTAATAAATTATACCTTTTAATTTAATTAAACTTAAACCATGTAATTATGGATTTATTAACTCTATTTTAATTATACCTTTAATTAACTTAATAAAACCATAAGGGTGTAATTTGAACTTTTTCTAAACTAGGGTTTTAGAATTTAAAATTTCAAACATTAAACTTTTAATCAAAACTTAAATTCCAAAACTTGAGGGCAAGTTTTTGAAACATTTCAAAATATTAGGGTTTAGAATTTAAAATATTAGGGTTTAAATATTTAAATTTAAAAACTAAAACATTTAAGGTTCAAATTTAAACTATAAAACCTAAGGGGTGTAAATTGAAAATTTTCAAACTTACTAGGTCTAATATTTAACTAATAATAATCCTATATTATCCATATTTAACCCAATCCATCAATTTTGGTGAGGATAATCATTCCAAACTTAAAAAATCGAATTTTGGCAAAAAAAAACGAGTTTTGGCAATTATCCTCAACAAAATCTGGTAGAAAATTCGAAAATCCCGGCACCAGAACCCTGGACTCGTCGAGTCCACAATGGAACTCGTCGAGTAGGACCTACTCGTCGAGTCCATTCATGGACTCGACGAGTCTGCCAGTCAGAACCCAAAAAATTTCGATTTTCAAGCAATCAACGATCAAATATGCATCAATTCATCAACAAACAGCCCTAGGCTCTGATACCACTGATGGGTTTTGAGCACTACAACATTCCTATGGTGTACACGCAAACCCTAAAGCTTTGGATGTAGTTTGTCTAAAGAACATGCAATAATCATCCAAAGCCATAAACCCTAGATCTAGCATGTGATAATCAAATAACATATAAATTAGGGTTTAGATCTTACATTGACTTTTATGTAGCAATAACAATCTCAATTCCTTCTTGTAATTGACTTCTGAAAGCTTAGTGTCACAAATGTCTCACCTCTAATGGCTCACAAACACCAAGAGTAAGAGGATGAAGAAGGAGAAGAGGAGAGGCACTAAAAAACGTCTAGAAACCCTAAGGAAACTCTTACCCACGTTTTTGGTGCCCTAGGGGTCCTTAAATAGTGAGGCTATTAGGGTTATCTAACAAGGAAACCCTAATTTGACTACTTAGGCCCTAAGCAGCCCATGGACTCCCTCCTTAGAGGCCTTGGACGATTTCTAATGGGTTTCCCCATAGAATTCGTCCAGCCCTCTAATATGGAGTCCATTAGCCCAATATTCAACTATCACACAATTGATAGTTCTAGTCCCCTAAGTTTAATTAATCTCTTTTAGCCACAAAATTAATTCTTAAATAATTATTAACTAATATTAATTAAACAATATGATTTCTCCTTTAATATATTATTCTCATAATATATTAATAAATCATAATTAATCCTCTCTCTCTATAATTCATCCTATCAAGTTGCTTTGGTGAAGGCAACCCAAAAGGACCATGCACCATCGGGTCAAGTACATAACCAAATAGTTATGGACTTAGACACTAATCCAACAGTATGCTACTTAGTTATTTCCTATGCGGTGTGATAGTTGACTATGTGATATTTGCATGAAAGACCATGGGGGAGCCCGTGACACTTGGATATCAGACCATGTGGGGGAGCCCATAGCATTCCAGGTAAAGACCATGGGGGAGCCCATGACACTTGGATATCAGACCATATGGGGGAGCCCATGACTTTCCAGGGGAAGACTATGGGGGAGCCCATCGCACATAGGTGTACGATCTAGGGGGGGAGCTCACGATATCCTTATATGTTTATATGCATGGCTTGTATGGTTGATATGTTTTATGTGGTTATGTGTAACAACCGTCAAATTTAGGTCAAAATTTTAACTTTTATAAAACCATAATTGGGATGTACCAAGTGGTGGTTATCGTAACGAGGTTTCCAAAAATATAAAGAACACTAAAATCTGAGTTATAACGAAGAAGTTATGACCAATCGAAGATCCGCGACAATAACGGTAAAACACTATAAAGCGTAAAATGGGAAATTCCAATAAAATACTTTTTGGCCTTAAGAATCTAAATGAAAGTCGTAGATATCATTAAACCGTGAACATACATAAAAAGAACGCCCAAATCTGAGTTCGTATGAGGAAGTTATGATTTTTCGAAGTTTCGGATATAGCAGTAGACATCTAAAAACTCGAAATAGAGATCGAGCGATTTTTAGCCAACACAACCTAAACGAGAATCGAAGATCTCGTTGATAGTAGTGCAACGGTAAAAAGACAGACAAAAACGGACACCGGATGAAGAACATCTGGATTTTTAACGGAGTTTTCCTACCCCGGTCTACTAAAAATAAATATAATAAAATTTAAATTCAAAATTAGCCGACGAAGTCTAAACAAGAGTTGTAGAGCATAATCTCAGCTTCGCGTCGATATAAAGAATGTCGAAAATGAAGCTCGTATGCGAACCCCAACACTGTGTCAGAGTTCACGACGTGAAAACAGTGTTCACGACGTGAACTCAGTCCTGACACCTCCTGGAGCCTACCAGACCCCACTTGCATTGACGCATGCAGTGACGATCAAGCCCACGACGTGAATAAGCTTGGTTCACGACGTGAGACCCCAAAAATGACCCTATAAATAGAAACCGAAGGTCTCGGGTTTAGACTGCTCATTTCTCTTCTTCTGGACACTTTTACTCTGCGTTAAGCATCCCGAGACTACCCCGAAGCCCTAGTAACACCCCTCACACACGACGTGATGATGGGTTTTGAGCATTCTAACACTTCCTAAGTGTACATGCAACCCTAATAACCTTGAATCTATGTTTTCTCTATATACATGCAAATTTCTTTTTCAAGGTTATTTCCTAACTAGCATGGCATGGGGATTACATAAAACATAAAATCTAGTAGAAATACATACCTTGTTGTTGCTTGGATTCCTTCAAGACTTTGTGAGCCTAGCACCCCAAATGTTGTGCCTCAAATGCTTCACACAACACCACAAGACTTGGAATAACTTGAGAGAATGCCACTTAGCCTCAAAATCGGTTATGCCCTCTCTAGTAACACTAGGTCTACTAGCTCATCATTTTGCTAGCCATAGGGTTCCTTTTATAGTGTTGTCACAATTAGGGTTTACACATGAATGCCCTTAATTGTCATGACTGTTGATATCCCATGACCCATGGATTTGTAACTCCCATGGACTATCCATGGAGCTCCATATGGTTATAACCAAACCCATAAACCATGGATCATAAATCCACCATAAAAGAATTGATGATTGTCATAATCAACCCTATATATTTAAATAGTCTCACTTTGATCACCAAATTAATCCTAGATTAATACTTGATCAATACTAATTAAATAATACTATTATTAATATATTAGAACTTATAATATATTAATAATCATAAGTGCCTTATTCTCTCATTTAGTCTATCCAAGTATTGCAATGCCATGCAACCCAAATGGACCATGTCGGGTCGGGTCAAGTACATACCAAATAAAGTTATGGACTTAGACACTATATCCAACAGTCTCCCACTTGGATAAGTCTAATAACTATATTTGCAAATATGACTTCAAAATCCGACTAGCAATCGTAGCTCTTTCAAAGTCTCTCGGAACTGAGATGATGATGATATGCCATTTAAGATAAGTGATCATATAATCATCTGTTCTCATGATATCAGTCGGACAAATACATGGAACATGGTCTTACTTATTTTCCAGCATTTGTTTCTCGATCACTGATTTGTTTTGACATAGAACTAAATTGAACACATCAATTAGGTTCTGACCGGGCCCGGTACATAGGTCAAAACCAAATCATCGAGGGGCCCAGATATCGCTTCTATTTCTAGAAGGAACAGATAAACTTCGACTGATATGCTTGTACTAACTACTTGTTGAATTACTCACAAAGGCACGTTTTATGACATCAAGTTACCAATGCGTTTTCGTGCAATCAATGAATAACCAACTCATAGTCAACAACTCATATCTCTAGGTTTGAAGATTTATATGATATTACCGTCTCACGATCACTCGAGATAAATTCCATGATGTGATGCAAGTGAGCGTGGGTTGGATCCAATACTCAGCCCTTATGAGTACTCATGAATGTTGTAGCAACCATTGCATTGTCCAAAGCACTTTCAGACAAATCATACAAGCCAAATTCATGACAGTCTTAAATCAATACTTAGTTCCAAAGTTTGACTGACTGTGGATGGTTTGAATAATAACATAATTATTCTGGAAGTAAAAACATGCAAAATTGAAACATAGTAAACAATCAACACAAGATAGTAACACCTTACTCATAAATAAATAACAACTTTTATTTATCATCAAATGTCAATCACATTTTACAAGTTTCAGGAATCTAATTATTGAAATTATTATCATCCTTCAGCCCAATGCGCCTCGCATGCTGTAAATGCTTAACCCTGCTCAGTCCCTTCGTGAGGGGATCTGCCGGGTTCTCATCTGATGATACCCTCTTAGCAACGAGGAGTCCTTCTTCTATTCGATGTCTGATGAAATGGTATTTTCTGTCAATGTGCCTAGATCTCCCGTGATCTCTTGGTTCCTTAGCCAAAGCAACCGCACTTTCGCTGTCACAGAAAATTTCCATTGGCTCTTTTATAGCTGGTACAACTCCAAGGTCTCCGATGAAGTTCTTTAGCCATATCGCCTCCTTAGCCGCTTCACTTGCTGCTATGTACTCTGATTCACAAGTAGAATCAACTACTGTCTCCTGCTTGGAACTTTTCCAAGTAATTGCCCCTCCATTTAGGATAAAGACCCAGCCCGACTGAGGGCGGAAATTATCCCTATCAGTCTGGAAGCTAGCATCGCTATATCCTTCCACTCTCAAGTCATCACTGCCTCCGAGGGTAAGGACCCAATCCTTAGTCCTCCGCAGATACTTGAGAATGTTCTTTACCGCTGTCCAGTGTGCCTTGCCAGGGTTCCCTTGATATCTGCTGACCATGCTCAAAGCAAAGGCCACATCAGGGCGAGTACAAGTCATAACATACATGATCGAGCCCACAGTGGAAGCATATGGTATATGACTCATTTCAGCTATCTCAGCCTCTGTACTCGGACTCTGAGTATTACTCAGCTTGGCACTACTCTGGATTGGTAATTCTCCTTTCTTGGAATCTTGCATACTGAACCTCTTCAGCACCTTATCCAAGTAAGTACTTTGACTAAGTCCAATTAGTCTCTTACTCCTATCTCTCAATATCCTTATCCCTAGGATATAGGCAGCTTCCCCAAGGTCCTTCATAGCGAAACACTTCCCAAGCCAGGACTTAACCTCCTGCAAGGTTGGGACGTCGTTTCCTATGAGAAGTATGTCATCCACATACAACACCAAGAAGCTAACTATGCTCCCACTAGCCCTGACATACACACAAGACTCATCCTCACTCCTAGAAAAGCCAAACTCTTTGAATTTCTCATCAAAGCAAAGATTCCATCTGCGAGATGCTTGTTTCAATCCATAAATGGATTATCAAGCTTACACACTCTATTAGGGTATCTTGTATCGACAAAAGCCTCTGGTTGAGCCATGTAAACATCCTCAGCCAACTTTCCATTAAGGAAAGCGGTTTTGACATCCATTTGCCATATTTCATAATCATGAAATGCAGCTATGGCTAACAATACTCTAATAGACTTAATCTTAGCTACTGGTGAGAAGGTCTCATCATAGTCAACTCCGGGAGTTTGAGTAAAGCCCTTCGCAACCAGTCGCGCTTTATAAGTGTGTACCTTCCCATCCATGTCGGTCTTCTTCTTGAAGATCCACTTGTACCCAACTGTCTTACGACCTCGTACATTGTCAACCAAGTTCCAAACTTGATTGTCATACATGGACTGAATCTCGCTGTCCATAGCCTCCTTCCATTTAGCAGACTCAGGGCCTGCCATGGCTTCCCTGTAATTATTAGGTTCATCCAAATCTATTAGTGTACTATCACTAATAAATGTATCACCTTCAGTGGTGATGTGATAACCATAATAAAAATCAGGTGTGTTCCTCACCCTAGTGGAACGTCTTGGAGGTACAGAATCATCTATCGGATCAACAGGAGTTTCCTCCTTAGGTTGGTCGATAGCATTTGAGGTTCCTTCACCACTTGAATCCTGAAGCTCTTCAAGGTCAATTTGCCTCCCACTGTCCCCTTGGCTTATGAATTCTCTCTCACGAAAGACTCCTCTTCTTGCTACAAAAACCACATTATCACTGGGTCTGTAGAAGAGGTAACCAAAGGATCTCTGTGGGTAGCCGATGAAAATACACCTCTCACTTCGAGGTTCAAGCTTATCATGAGTCTCACGCCTCATGAAAGCTTCACAACCCCAAATCTTGATGTGGTCCAAATTGGGAACTTTCCCAGTCCACATCTCGTGAGGTGTTTTGGCAACCTTTTTAGTAGGGACTAGATTAAGGATATGGGCGGCAGTCTCTAAGGCATACCCCCAGAAAGAGATTGGTAACGAAGCTCGACTCATCATGGAACGAACCATATCCAACAAGGTTCGATTGCGCCTCTCAGCTACACCATTCAACTGTGGTGTTCTGGGAGGTGTCAATTGTGAGACAATCCCACATTCCTTAAGATAGTCAAGGAACTCAATGCTAAGATACTCTCCTCCCCGATCGGATCGGAGCATCTTGATGTTCCTGCCCAATTGATTCTCCACTTCCTGCTTAAACTCTTTGAACTTTTCAAAGGTTTCTGACTTATGCTTGATTAAGTAAATATATCCATATCTACTGTAATCATCAGTAAAAGTCACATAATAGCGATTAGCATCCCTTGTAGCAACTCTGAAGGGCCCACACACATCCGTGTGTACAAGGTCCAACAAACCTTCACCCCTATCACAAGTACCTGTGAAGGGTGACTTTGTCATTTTTCCAAGTAAACAAGACTCGCAACTATCATCTGACTTGAGGTCAAATGATTCCAAGACTCCAGCCTTTTGGAGTTGGCCTATGCGCTTCTTGTTAACATGTCCAAGACGACAATGCCACAAGGATGCTTTATCCAAGCTATCTGAAAAATCAATATACAACACATTATTTCCTAGATTGTCTACAACATTCACGGCTTCATATACACCATCACAAGGTAATGCTTTAAAGTAAAATACATCATTGTAATAACCATTAATAGCACCATTTTTATTATCAAATGAAAATGTAAAACCTTGTTTGTACAAGCCATGAAAAGAAATAATATTTCTCGCCATTTCGGGCGAGTAACAACACTTATTCAAATCTAACATTAACCCATTATTAAGCAATAAAGAATAAACTCCTATCTTGGTAACAGGTGATGCTTTCCTGTTGCCCATGACTAAGTTTATCTTCCCGTGCTCCACTTGCTCACTTCTTCTTAGTGCCTGCAAATCAGTACAGATGTGAATACCACAACCTGTATCAAGCACCCAAGAATTAGCATTAGATGAGTTATTAGACAATATTGTGTAAATACCTGCATGAGTGGGTTTAACCTTCCCATCCTTTACATCTTGCAGATATTTAGGGCAGCTTCGCTTGAAGTGTCCCTTATCCTGGCAATAGAAGCACTGTGCTTCCTTTGGGTTTGAAGAAGGAGTAATGGGACCTTTCTTTGTCCCATTTGAAGATGAACCATCAAGAGTCTTACCCTTGGTACCCTTCGAAGGGTTTGTCCCATTTGAAGAGGAACCATCAAGAGTCATACGAAACTGATCATAACTTGGAGGTAAGGAATGGAGAATGATGTCAATCGCCATTTCCTCAGGAAAGTCAACATTTAGCTTCAGCAACCGGTCAACGAACCTTTGCATCTTCTGCAAGTGACCGGTGATGGGTTCACCATCCTTCATCCTTGCGGTTATCATGGAGGAGATGATTTCATACCTCTCCTGACGCGCGCTCTGATGGTACCTTTCCATCAGATCCAGGTGCATCTCATAGGGGTAGAAATCTTTATAGGATTTTTGAAGTTCAGGAGTCATGGTGGCCATCATGATGCATGCTACTTTAGTAGCATCCTTTTCATGTGCAACAAACTCCGTAAACTCTTCAGGAGTAGCAGTGGCTTCACTCACAACCTTAAGCTCCCTATCGAGGACATATTCTTTGTCCTCATAGCGGGTAATCATTATGATGTTTCTGATGCACTCATTGAAATTGGATCCATCAAAGATGACCTTACCACACAAGTTCATAAGGGAAAAGGAGCCTGTTGGGTTTGAGCCAGAAGCATTGTTGGAAGACATCTGAAAGGAAAGAAAGACAAGTTTCATTAGATTAGGAATCCTTAATAATTCACCCAATTGAAATATTAAGGCTAGGATCCAACAAACTATTTATAGTTGGAAGAGGGATTCCGTAATCCATACTATAAAATATTTGAATGTAGGTAAATGACGATTTACCAATTTCCACCATAAGAACGAAATATTTTATTATTAGGTTTTATTGGTTTTGAAACTCCTAGATCTTTTGAGATACATTGAACTTTTCAATGGCATGTTTGAATCTCGATTGTGCACTCTCAAGTTTGTGACTGAGATGCGAGGATCACAAACAAGGTGTGAATAACCATACAAATTGACTTGGTACCCTCAACAATATTACCTAATCGATGTGCCGGTTAACCACACACGCTCCACCGATCTATAATAAAGTCAAGTTACCCTTTGCCACTCTTACTAGTCCATGTTAGTATGCCGGTTAACCACACACGCTCCACTAACGACTTGGTAAGGTACAAAGTGTAATTTTATGGGCTAGCACCAATTTCACATTTTCCTAAAGTAACTAAGATTGGGAATTTATAATGTATAGTTACTTTATAATTCATTATACTTTTAACAAGTATTTAAAGTCGTATCCTACCCGTTCGGCTAACGACCCTCCACCGATCAAGGAAGCGGTGGGTGAGAGTGGACACCCATTAAGTTACCATTTTATAAGCAACAACTTTATACCCCCCTTATAGACCGGCTTCGTGAATGAGGCCTACTAACGGTAAGAATGACATATTCTTATACATATCTATATAATAAAATTATAATAATAGTATAAGTGTTGATTTTTAAACTTTTTTAAAAATCTAAGGTTTAATTTGGAATTAAAGTATTAAAGTGTAAGACTTTTCAAATTCCAAAACTTGAGGGCAAGATTTGAAACTATTCCAAGTCTCTTCAATTTGTAACTTATGAGTTTTAATGATTCATAAAAATGAAGACTCTTCATTTTATGAAACCTCTTTAGTTCTTTAATCATAACTAAAAGAAGTGACTTTTGGTTATCCATAACTTGAGGACAAGTTATGGACACCATCATAGCCATTAAGATCATGAATTAAACACACATGGAGGTTACACATAATTCCTATGATCTTCTAAAAACTCATAAGAACACAAATTCATGTCAAGCAATTTCAAGAAATCATATAAACATATACAATACTTGAAAATTGATAAAAGTCATGTAAAATGGGTTAACATAATCATTATCATTTTGAAAAACAGATTTTACAAGTCCAAAACAGATTGGGATAATGATCTTAATCCATTTCCAGCAACAAAACTCGAAAAAACTGCCCAGCACGCTCCTACTCGCCGAGTGCATTATTCTACTCGGCGAGTAGAATGAATTTGTTCATGGACTCGGCGAGTCCTCCCCATGGACTCGGCGAGTTCAGTCGTCAGAGTGCAGAATTTTCGATTTTTAAGCAGTTTTGCATCAAGTATACAGAAAACAATCCTAGTCTCTGATACCACTGATGGGTTTTGAGCATTCTAAGACTTCCTAAGTGTACATGCAACCCTAATAACCTTGAATCTATGTTTTCTCTATATACATGCAAATTTCTTTTTCAAGGTTATTTCCTAACTAGCATGGCATGGGGATTACATAAAACATAAAATCTAGTAGAAATACATACCTTGTTGTTGCTTGGATTCCTTCAAGACTTTGTGATCCTAGCACCCCAAATGTTGTGCCTCAAATGCTTCACACAACACCACAAGACTTGGAATAACTTGAGAGAATGTCACTTAGCCTCAAAATCGGTTATGCCCTCTCTAGTAACACTAGGTCTACTAGCTCATCATTTTGCTAGCCATAGGGTTCCTTTTATAGTGTTGTCACAATTAGGGTTTACACATGAATGCCCTTAATTGTCATGACTCTTGATATCCCATGACCCATGGATTTGTAACTCCCATGGACTATCCATGGAGCTCCATATGGTTATAACCAAACCCATCAATCATGGATCATAAATCCACCATAAAAGAATTGATGATTGTCATAATCAACCCTATATATTTAATTAGTCTCACTTTGATCACCAAATTAATCCTAGATTAATACTTGATCAATACTAATTAAATAATACTATTATTAATATATTAGAACTTATAATATATTAATAATCATAAGTGCCTTATTCTCTCATTTAGTCTATCCAAGTATTGCAATGCCATGCAACCCAAATGGACCATGCCGGGTCGGGTCAAGTACATACCAAATAAAGTTATGGACTTAGACACTATATCCAACACGTGAGTCCCGACGCTCCGAATCTCCCGATAAACTAATTTCTTTCCAGTCGAAGTGCTGCCCGCGTGAAGCTCGTTTCTTCACCAGAAACTCGCGGTTACGTCAAGAACGATCCTTCTTAGAAACGAAACGTTGCTCGATTCACCACTTATCAGGTGAGTTCATACCCCTATCACTACGTTTTCAAATAGTTTTTAAATGTTTTAAACACTTTTAAGGTGGGGAATACAAGTAAACACACGGCTAAAATCGTGTGAAACATCGATCTTTTGCTATACTTTTCATACTGTTGTTTTAACTATCTTATGAAGTCATGTAATCATTTCATACAAAAGGTTTTTGCAAACATATTACTAGTGAACTTATTGTTAGCAAATCATCTGTGAGACAATGACTTTGTTTAGTCTTAAAGGAAAGTCACACACTTATAACCAGAGTCTCCTAGATGGAGAGCGTGAATTTGTGTATAGATCTATACGGGACTGACAATCCCGCACCTTGACTGTTAGCTACAGTCGACCCGGGGTGACAAATGTCATTTAACTATCTAGATATCGGTCAGATTAGCATGGTATTAAGTACCTCGCATGCGGAAACAATGACTCTTAGTAATACGCAACTCAATCAAGCTCAAAGGGATAATAACTATATGATTACTTCGTATTTACATTAGGATTATATATGGCTTTTACTTGATAGACAGTGGAATGTGTGACTTCCGCCTCATTTCCTGTTCCTTGTTTGGTTGTGGACTTAGGGCAGATTCACCCAATCGACTGCCGGTTCAAATCTTAGTTATATATAATTCGTAGGAACTAGGTAATCATGATAGGGTATTATCAACACATTCAAAATTCAGGGTAAACACATCTTCAATTAGTTTTACTTATTAATAAAACTACAAGATACCGAACTAAGTATGACATATTTATTTACAAGTTACATTCTTGGACATTTAAGACTGCATTTTTCAACTATAGGAAAATATAGGATTTTCCGGGTTAAACACTATCACTTTACAAGTAACAGTTTTACAAACTCATTATTAGGGAAAATATAGGATTTTTCGGATCTAATACATTCATATCATACAAAACGAATCATAACTCATTTCATTAGAAAATATCGGATTTTCCAGGAAACACATACAAAGATTTACATATTGGTGTGATTACTTTGTGAATATGTTTGGGTTATATACAATGAAGATTCGAATGGCAGTGGAATGTGTGATTTCCGCCTCATTTCCTATTCCTTGTTTGGTTGTGGGCTAGGGCAGATCCACTCATTCGACTGTCAGTTCGATCTTTGATTTTATATAACTTGTATGCACCAACTAATCACAGTAGGAACTAGTATTGGTAACTTCACGTATTCGAATTTAAAGCGTCATATACCACTCTTTAAACTTAAGAAACACATACATTTTTGGTCTTAAGGCCTAAGACTACAGTTCATGTTATTAAGAAAATATAGAATTTTCTGTAATAATACACGAACATTTTCACGAAACAAAGAACTTACTTCTAAAACAAAATACTTTTGAACTCACCAACTTAAATGTTGATACACTTTCCAAATCAATTAAACAGGTACTCGTACAAGTTCGAGAAGACGGAGCATTGTAGCTCCAAGTCTTAGTTTTGGTTTTCTACTTTTGAAATCAAACAATCTACGTTATGTAAACGATGTAAGCACTCTATTATTAATACAATGGTTGTTGTTGCTTTATTTACTATTTTACATTTGTTATGATATTGTACATGACGTCCTCCGCCCCCGAATGTTTCCGCCGTTCAGGTTTGGGGGTGTGACATTATGTGGATTGGTTGGGGTATGTTATGGGGAACTCATTAAGCTTCGTGCTTATAGTTTGTTTATTGTTTTAGGCATCATCAGTTTGGAAAGGAAGGGCCCAGATTGATCGCAACACACACACCCATTTTTATCCGCCATATGTGATTTTGGGACGAACTCTGATAAAGGTTTTTAATTAGCAATATTTTTGGAATGTTGGGATTAACCGACATCTGTGTTTTAACTATAATAAAAATGAAATTTTTACCTTTTATTTTTGGGTCGTTACATTATACATCAAGATGGAAATTCTACGTGTGCGCATGTTTTGGAAATGAAATCGTACATTGAACAAGTTGGATAGAATACGTATTGTTTTCCCAAGGGAGCAAGCCATTGATTTGGTTCTTCTTTCGCTTCAAAAGCCATACGAACATTTCATTGACAACTTTCATAAGATAAATATCGACGTGAACCTATTGATCTGACCCAAATGTTGATTGTTACTGAAGTAGAAATGCTTAAGAGTACATTTGAAGCAGAGGTGCTTAAAGGGTCTGATTCCAAAGATTCCATGGACATTGACAATGGCGATAATTGTGGTCCTGAAAATATTTCCCTTCCCAATGGAAAGGGGTCGGCCAAGGTCAAACAGTTTGATCATATGGTAAAGAGATAGGCTATTTTTGAGATAGTTCCATGTGTTAACCCCAAAGATTCCGTATGTTTCTACTTCCAGTTGAAGGTACATTGGTTGCGAAGCTGCCCAAAGTACATGAAAGATCTCAGAGATAGTGAAGTCAAGTAGCGTGACTCTACTTCAGGTGCATCCATTATCTAACTCCATTGCTCCTATTCATAGACTCTTAATACATGATGTGATGATCACATTTTCATGTTATTATAGAATCTAGGATAAAGAAGGAAGCTTAAGCAGAGTGAGCCAAATCTGATCATGAGAGATGGACTTCAGTCACATGGTTCGATGATCAGAATTTGGAGCTATTACTTAGGAGTTAGCATAATTTAATAGATTGCTATTACTCGTAGTAGATGTCTAGAAACATATTTTTTCATTTTTATACATTGTATGGACAACTTCCAACTTTTCGTTTGTTTTCAATAAAAGTGAGATTTTGGTTTTATCTAGTTTCTTATTCTTATTTCCTTGCAATGACACTTATGAAGGTGTTGGTTATGTTTCTAATATTAGAAATGCTAATTGTGGATTTGATTCTTATAATATCGCTTGTGGTATTGTCTTAATTAACCAAGTGAAAGGAATTCTCATCACCAAGTTTCAATTGGACAGAAACTTGGAGTCATGCAATTCGAATTGTGTGATGTATGAGAATCTTGGTAATCTGAAGATTATGACTAATTCATTGATCACATGTTTATGTGAGTTAAGTGCAGGACAATGAATCTAGTACATATTGATATGGACTCTTTAGATACACCACTAAGGATTATAACTCCATTCGTCATGATTTACTGATGCTTCATTAAATATGGTTATGTTTATAAGCTGAAGCATAATATTTTTGAAAAGGTTTTCAAAGAGTAGCAAAACGAATGGAAGAATCTATTAGGTAGAAAGATAAAAGTTTCTCAAATATGAGAGGAAAGGAAAGTACTTTAGCATCATGTTTTATAATCATCTTAATGATTGTGGAACTATATCACAATTGATCCTTGAAGAACATCTTAGTGCAGTTGTATGATTAAGAAGAGAAATCAAATATTGTAGAAATGGTTTAATCAAGAGATGAGTCATAATTCGTTTCCAAACAAGTTTCAGAGCCATGATCTAGTGACTACAAATCATATCTAGAAACTCATTTCAAACTAAGAAGGTTTATAATACCTCGTGAAATGTGGAGTAGTAATGTTTTCTCACTCTGGCACATTTAGAATTGGAATTGTGATGTTTTCGTCAAAACAAAAGATAAATCGTGACCAATTCTATGAAGTGTTTTTTTTTGGGAATCCACACAAACTTTTGAATATTTGTTTTAGATCGTAAAGAATGTTCCTTGAGAAAAAAGTCATATGTCAAGAAGTCAATGGGAGTCTTATTGATCTTGATAGTTTCAGGAGTCAATTGACAATAAACCTTTTACTTATCACTAGCACGCGATTTGATGTTGATAGCCTATCGTGTTTGGTTGACACATTCTTATTTCTATGCAATTCTACTTGATTTGGCAATGCTTATGAGTTCTTTGTTATTTATTTAACTGCAAAAGCAAAAAGACATTGGTCAGTGAAAGTACATTGATCAATATGGGTGAGCTGCTAACAACATGGAATCACTGGTAGGCCCTTATGCCACCATAGGGCAAAAAATTTAGAATAGTGAAGTTCAGTCCATGATGGAAAGCAAAATTTGAATATGGTTTTGTCCTAAAACTTATCTTATGATTGTAGGTTGCAAATGATACCTTTGATGGGTTTTGCGCATTCTGACACTCCTAAGTGTACATGCAACCCTAAATACCTTGGATCTATGTTTTCTCTATTATACATGCAATTATGAACTTTCGAAGGTATTACCCTATCTAGCATACAATACTTGATACTTGGGTAATCAAATGGATAGAATACATACCTTTGTTTGATGTAGCTTGTCTCCATGAAGCTTGAGTGCCTAGTGCCCCAAGTGTGACACCTCAAATGGTTCACACAACACCAAATGCACATGGAATGACTTGAGAGAAATGGAACACTCCTTGAAATCGTCTAGCCCTCATATTCACACATTAGTGCACGATTTCTTGAGCCATGGGATTCTTTTATATGGTGGCTATTAGAGTTACACCATGTAACTCATAACTTTACCCATTCCTTATGCTCCATGGATTTTAACCTCCATAGAGTATCCATGGGTCACCCCATGGACTTAGTCCAACATAAGGAATCTTGGATCACAAGCCCACATATATAAGAATGAATGATTTACACAATCAACCCATATATTTAATTAGTCTCCTTTTGATCACTTAATTAATTCCAAATTAATTCTTGATCAATACTAATTAAATAACCTTATTAATTTATTAGAACTTATAATATATTAACCAACCTTAAGTGTTATTTCTCTCATTATAGTCTATCCAAATGCATGATGCCATGCAATCCAAATGGACCATCCCGGGTCGGGCCAAGTCTTACCAATTATAGTTATGGACTTAGACATTAATCCAACAGTCTCCCACTTGGATAAGTCTAAAACTATTATTGCGTATGACTTCAGGAACCGATCAGAAATCGTACCTCTCAAAAGCTTCTGTCGAACTCTGACCTTGTCGATGAACTCTGACCTTTATCAATGACTTGACCATTGGATAAGGGATCATATATTCCTCCATTCTAGATATCATATAGACTGCGACATGGATTATCAATCATTCTCTCTGTCCATTTGTTGTTTCCCGATTTCCGATTCATGATGACTGACTGATTGAACAAATCAAATCAGTCCTGGCTTGGCCAAGCACTCACATGTATCATCTTTAAATCATCGAGGGGCCCACAGATATCGCTTTTATCCGAAGGTAAAAGGAATGGATAAACTTCGACTCATATGGCTTGTTCTACTACTTGTTGAATCATACACAAAGGCACGTTTTATAACATCGAGTTACCGAATGCGTTTTCGTGCAATCAATGTACAACCAACTCATAGTAACAACTCATATCTCTAGGTTAGAAGAATATAAGATATTATCGTCTCATGATCACTCGTGATAAAATCCATGAAGTGATTCAAATGAGCGCGGGTTGAATCCAATACTCAGAACTTATGAGCACTCATGAGTGTTGTAGCACCACTTTGTCCACCAACTTGGACCTCTACAAACCAACCCATGACAGTCTTGATTCATATCTACTTCCAACATATGACCGACTGTGGATGGTTTGAATAACTTAATAATTCAGGAAGAGCGACTTAGTTATTCTGGAAGTCAAAACATTCAAAGTGAAACACAAGAATAAATGAATCAAATATGGTATCAAACCCTATGAATATAAATAAACACTTTTATTTATCACCATACTGATTACTCATTATTCATTGTTTCGATTTTATCAACTTTATACTTGAATTAAAAACACTAGTTGTCCCATGCTCCAAGCATGTACACTATGTTTTTCTTAAACAATAGCTTTGCCATACACCAAGTATGCACTCTATGTTTGTCTATGATCCTTACTTTGTGAAATAAACCAATTGAACATAATTTCAATGATTCTAATTTCACACTCCCAAATCCTTATCGAAAAATGTGAGAATTTCAAATTCCTATCATTTATCGAAATCTGTTTAGATTTTAAACTTATATGCACTGACCCTCCTATAATGAATATGTACAAAGTCACAAAGACTTGTCAACAGTCATTATAAGGTATTCCAATGGAGATCAACTCCATGGAAACTAAGTATCATATTCAAAGTACATTGCTTTGGACATGCTTCTTGCATTAAGTTTTCTAATCTTACACAGATAACTTCCACCTATGGAGACAACTCCATATTCTCATTTTGACTATCACTTCTGAATAAGAGATGCCTCTTTTCAGAATATGTCAATATGATCCTTCCAAAATGTCACACCCCGCTAAAGCGGAAACGCAAGGTATGACAGCGATAACGGTTTCATTGCAAAAGATAATGATACATCACCATAACAGTATTTAAAAGTTTACAACCCATAGCTTCAAAAGAAACAAAATATAAGTTTTTCCAAAATAACATTGTTCAAAGAAAACTCCACAATTAACTTCAACACGATGCAGCATGCTCTATGACGATGAATCTTTATATCCACTTACTAATTATTTCCTGAAAAAGCATGTAAAACGAGCGTCAACTATGAAAATTGTTGGTGAGTTCACAAGTTTATAAAATCGAGCTTGGAATAAGGCTTTTCGTAAATACAAGTACATTTCTTTGATGATAAACAAACTTGATTGCTATTAATGAATACAAGATTATTGCTATAACGAGAAACGGGTTTGTATGTGTATGAGCAAACAATGAGTCTCAACCAAACCTGTGACTGAAGCCCTATCAAGATCTATGCTTATCGTTCCATAGATGAATATGGTATCATGCACTCCAGCAATAGGGCGAGTGAGGAGTTATCAATTCCTAATAGCGCTATCCATAATGACTATTGGCTCAAAGAGTTAATGGTTAGAGATAAGGGAAGGGCCTTAGTACGATAAGTTCTCATGTTCCGTGTTGCATAGACATACATAGAGAGACATAGCAATAAAATAGCAATCATGTTTGATACAAATCAATTTAAATACAACATTCAAATAATAGTTTTTCAGGACATGCTTTTCCACCCCAAAACATAAAAAAAAAACTGAAAATAAGGGAGTGCGTGAATACTCACAACGTTTCGAGTAGGTACAAGGGGTACTTCGGAATGCACCAACGTCTTACTACCGGGATCCTACGACATCAAACACACACTAGTGAGTTTCCATGTCGAAATCTAATGCTAATATACTAAATTCTACATATAGTGAAATGCCAATTTATGTTTTAGTATTTGATTTTATATTAATTGGTTACACTTTTTCTGAAATAATGAAATTCTACAAATCGTGCGATTAATTACAACATTGGAATATAAATTTTCCAAATTTTTAAGTCCTTATTACAACATAAATTCACGAAAATAGTATTCAAAGGATAAAAATTCTCAAACTTTTTATTTAACTGTTATTACACAATACTAAGCTGGGAAAATTATAAGAATGGATTTCCAAGCTGTTTAATTATATTTTATGATTTTTGAGCATTTATTCCAATAAAAATTGAAATAAATAGAAAACAGTTTCCAAAATTACCCAAACTTTTTAATTAACTGTTATTGTACATAAATAGGCTGGGAAAAATATAAAAGATATTTTTCAGTGGGTATTTTTATTTTTCCTTGTTTTATTCCTTTAAATAATCATTAATTGAAGAAATAATATTAAACACTTAAAATAATTTACCAAAAATTTTTGTAACATCATTTACAGTATCAATAACCTGAGAAAAATGCCAAAAGTGGTTTTTATATTGTATAATCTGGTTTTCGGTATTTATGTGAATTTAAGTGTAATTATCTTTAGAAATTAAGAGAAAAATAGTTTACATTGGAGAAAAATCCTCAAAATTTTTATGTAACCTCCTACTGTACAACATGATGTTCTGGTAAATTTTCATGAATTTTGGATAATCATAACTATTTTTCCTATTTTTAAACCATTATAATTACCAAAAATTGGGAAAAATAGCAAGAATTGATGAAAAATGTTGAAATTATTTTTCTGAGTCATCCATCACAGGTAAGGTATGCGAAAATTGTTAGATAAAATTTTCACACTCTCTAAAGTGGTTTTGTGATTTATTATATCCTAACAAAAAGAAAATCGGAAATCATACCAAACAGCAACAAAAATTAATGAAATTTAGTGAGGGGTCATTATCCATCATAAGGGTCATCCATGAGTTTGTTCCGGATTTATTGACCTCTGGAAGTATTTTATGTGATTTATGCCCTTGGTTTCTAGTAATAATTTAAATAAATCAAAGAAATAATAAAAGCTTTTGGTATTTTACAGATTATCACATGCATGTGAGGGCTTTCAAAAGGAAAAATGTTCAAAATTTAATCAGAAGGGAAATAGGGGTATTGAACCCAAACAAGATAAGAAATGTTGCATGCAATGGTGCATGAGATGTAAATGTGGCTGAAGTTCATGAATTTATGAAGCACATTCTGTGGGGTTTTAAGCCACGAAATTTCAACCATCATTCACTGGATATGTTAAGTTTTTAAAGTATTTTTCCCCAGATTTATGGTTGGGTTTAAGGCCAGTGATCATGCAAGGCAAAAATGGTGATCATAGAAAAAGAGCTGTTTGCGCAACCATTTTGTAAAAATTGCCAAATATCGGATATTTAATATTTTACAGTGAGACCAGTTGGGTTTGAAACTTAACTCATGGAACTATCTAATACAAAAATAATATCATGATTTGGTTAAGTAATGACCGAGATATGTTCATTCAAAGCTGAATAAAGTAATCTAGCAGATTGCATGTTTGCTTTGAGTGCATCCTTAGGACATTTTGACAAGAACATCATGCATGCCTTTGATAAGGTCCGATTTCTAGCACATGCATGGAGTGAATGAGCATCCAAGATGTACTAGAAATGGTTTAAATGCTTTTGATCATGAAATAACACAAAAGAAATGGAGAAGAAGATGTAATACTTGTTTTTGAAGTCACATGAACATATGTGCATCATTTTCACTCCTTGCATGGGTTTGATCCTGGATTTTCACCATTTCAAACACATGCATTGTGTTATGGTGAGAATCTACAAACCACAAGGGAAAAATAAAGATTTATAGCCATGGAAAGGCATAGAATCCGAAAAGAAGAGAAAACTAAGAAGAAGAGGAAGTAGAATCATGAAACTATGGGAGAAGATGTTGTTGTTTACCTTGGTTTTGATCTTGAGGGAAGTAAGAACACTTCAAGGTCTTCAAAATCTCGAAATTTGGAAGAGGAATGAGAGAAATTTCGTGGGTTAGAGAGAGAGAGGAAGAGAGTTTATGTGTTAGGAGGGTGGAGTATGAGAGAGTGAAGAGAGAAGAGGTAGAGTGAGGGTTTAAGTCTAATGATTGAGTTTTGGGAAGAGAGAGTGCATGGGGAGGGGAGAATGGCTGGCTCTATCACGCATTAGGCCTCCTCTCTCCTAATTTCAAATTTTATAAAATTCCCTCCATTATTTTTATAAAAACCCCAATTTTTATAAAAGCATTTATTAAGCAATTCTTGATTTATTTTAAAATCTTGTTTTTAACTAATAAATTATGATTATTGCATGATAATTTAATTTCTATTTCATTGATTAAAATCCATAATTTGATTAATAAAAATTTGATATTAGAAAGTTTATAGCCAAATTTTATAAGGTTTTTAAGCTTTATGATTTATAAATTTGGATTTTTAGCTCTTTTAGGGTTTTTGGAATATTGTTTGATATTCATCATCATAATGAAGTATAATTAGAATATTTTAATTTATTTTTAGGGTTTTATACTCTTTTTCAATTATAACAAAGCTTGAAAGTTTCATTCAAATTATAGCATTGGCATTTCCTATTGTAGTTAAGCAACTTACTAGAATCGTAAGTGTCAAGTATATTAGTCCTAGATCTTAGTTGGGTCCTATTTTATGCAAGATTTTGACCTAATTTATACTACTAGGCCATGGCATGTTGTGCATGAATGGTTTTTATAAAGATGCATGAGTCCGAGAATGACCTGAATTGACAGTTGTCACAGTATCCCCCACTTAAAAAGAATTTCGTCCCGAAATTCATTCTATGTCATCGTTTGTCATCGCATGGGAAAAGTTGTGGATACTTTTCCATCATGAAGTCCTCACGCTCCCAGGTGTACTCCGGCCCGCGTTTTGAGTTCCATCGAACTTTCACAATCGGAATTTTACTCCGCTTGAGTTGTTTTACCTCCCTGTCAAGGATTTATATCGGTTCCTCAACAAAGTTTAGCTTATCATTGATCTTGATTTCCTCGAGGGGTACTATCAATGCTTCGTCGGCTAAACATTTCTTAAGATTGGAGACGTGGAATGTGTCGTGAATGGCGCTTAACTCTTGGGGCAACTGGAGTTTATAAGCTACCGGACCAATCCTTTCAATGACTTCAAAGGGTCCAACATATCTCGGGCTTAGTTTTCCTTTCTTACCAAAACGCACAAGCCCTTTCCAAGGTGACACTTTTAAAAGTACCTTGTCTCCTACTTGGAATTCTAATGGTTTACGACGATTATCCGCATAACTTTTCTGACGATCTCTAGCAGCTTTAAGCCTATCCTTGATGATAGCAATCTTGTCAGATGTTTCCTGGATAAGTTCGACTTTAGTCAACTGTATGTCTCCGATTTCTGTCCAACATAAGGGCGAACGACACTTGCATCCATACAATGCTTCATATAGAGCACATTGGATACTCGTGTGGTAACTGTTATTGTAGGAAAACTCAATTAGAGGCAAATGAGTATCCCAATTTCCTTTGAACTCGATGAGACACGCTCGTAGCATGTCTTCCAATGTTTGTATTGTTCTCTCTATTTGCCCATCTGTCTGAGGGTGGTAAGCTGTGCTCAAATCTATCTTGGTTCCTAGTGCCTTCTGTAACATCCACCAAAATCGAGATGTGAAACGACTATCTCTATCAGAAATGATAGACAGGGGTACACCATGCAGAGAAACAATTTTGTCGATGTAGATTTGGGCCAATTTTTCCATCTTGAAGTCTTCCCGAATGGGGAGAAAGTGAGCAGATTTCGTCAGTCGATCCACTATGACCCAAATTGAGTCATGACCTTTAGCAGTTCTAGGAAGTTTGGTAACGAAATCCATGGATATCTGCTCCCATTTCCATTGGGGAATTTCAGGTTGTTGCAATAAGCCGGATGGTTTTTGATGTTCAGCTTTGACTATTGAGCAATTTAAACACTTCCCAACATGTAAGGCAATATCCCTTTTCATTCCAGGCCACCAATAGTACTCTTTAAGATCCTTGTACATCTTATCCGCTCCAGTGTGGATTGAGTATTTAGATCGACGAGAATCCTCTAGTACTATGTCTCTCAGATTGTTAACCCTTGGAATCCAAACTCTGTCCTTAAAATAACGAACTCCATCAGGTTTGGTTTCAAATCTCATTTCCAAACCATGTAAAGTTTCACCTGGAAGATTTTCCTTGAATAAAGCTTTCTCCTGGGCATCAATGATTTGAGATTTCAAGTTTGTCTGAATTACCATTCCCAAAGCTCTCACACGGGAAGGTTTCACCCTTTCTTTTCTACTAAGAGCGTCGGCTACTACGTTAGCCTTCCCTGGGTGATATCGTATCTCACAGTCATAATCACTAAACAACTCTACCCATCTCCTCTGCCGCATGTTTAACATTTCCTGATCTAGGATGTGCTGAAGGCTTTTGTGATCGGTATAAATGGTGCACTTGGTTCCGTACAAATAATGCCTCCATATTTTAAGAGCGAAAACTATTGCTCCTAGTTCTAGATCATGGGTGGTATAATTCTTCTCAATCGGTTTGAGTTGTCTAGAAGCATACGCAATGATCTTATCTTTTTGCATTAACACACATCCTAATCCTTGATGAGATGCATCACAATACACTATAAAGTTCTCTGATCCCTCTGGTAAAGCCAGAATTGGTGCATTACACAACTTGTTTTTCAGGATTTGAAACGCCTCTTCGTGTTTCTCTTCCCAGAGAAATTTTCTGTCTTTTTGGGTCAAAGATGTTAATGGTTGAGCAATACTAGAGAAATTCTCAATGAAGCGTCTGTAGTACCCAGCTAATCCTAGGAACTGTCGTATTTCTGTCGGGGTTTTGGGGGCTTCCCATTTCTTGATTGCCTCGATCTTAGCTGGATCTACATGAATTCCTCTTTCGCCGATCACATGACCAAGGAAATGTACTTCCCGAATCCAAAATTCACACTTAGTGAACTTGGCATACAATTTCTGCTCCTTCAACAGCTCCAACAGTAGCTTCAAATGTCTCTCATGATCTTCTTTGGTTTGTGAGTAAACAAGTATGTCATCGATAAATACAATTACAAACTTGTCTAGGTATGGTTTACAAACCCTATTCATCAAATCCATGAAAACAGCGGGTGCTTTCGTTAGTCCAAAAGGCATGACTAAGAACTCATAATGTCCATAACGGGTTCTAAATGTTGTTTTGTGAATGTCCCCTTCGTGAATTCTTAGTTGATGATACCCTGACCGAAGGTCGATTTTTGAGAAGTAGGAAGCGCCCTGCAACTGATCGAACAAGTCATCTATTCTAGGGAGGGGATATCGATTCATGATTGTCATCTTGTTCAGTTCTCTGTAATCAATGCACATTCGGAACGACCCATCTTTCTTTTTGACGAATAACACTGGGGCTCCCCACGGTGAAGAACTTGGTCGAATAAACCCTTTGTCTAGAAGTTCTTGAAGTTGTCCGGATAGTTCTTGCATCTCGGATGGTGCAAGGCGATAGGGTGCTTTTGCTACCGGTGCCGCTCCGGGAATTAAGTCTATCCGAAATTCGACCTGCCTGTGAGGGGGTAGACCGGGCAATTCCTCCGGAAACACCTCGGGATAGTTTTGAACCACTGGAATCTCCTTGAGTTGCTTAGCTTCAGGTTCTCTGTCTAGCATGTGGGCCATGAATGCAATACAATTCTTTTTCAGGTACTTGTGAACTTTCACGCTTGATACTATGTTTAAACTTCTTCCTGGCTTCTCACCGTGTATGATAAGGGTTTTTCCATTAGGGAGAGGCACTCTAATGACTTTCTCGTAACAACCAATGTCCGCTCTATTTTTGGATAACCAATCCATCCCTATTATCACATCAAAACTACCTAGCTCTATAGGAATTAGATCAATGCTAAAGAGTTTATCAGCTAAATTCAGAGTACAACCAAGAATTATATCATCAGCCCTAATTTCATACCCATCGGCAAGTTCAATAGCATAAGCATTCCTCATCTTTCTCGATTTCAAGCCAATTAACGGTCTAAATGCTAAAGAAACAAAACTCCTATCTGCTCCCGCATCGAATATTACTGACGCAAAATGGTTGTTCAGGAGAAACGTACCTGTTATCACTTCAGGGTTCTGACGAGCTTCTTCTGCACCAATCACAAAGGCTACACCTCTTGGCCGTCCAACTTGATTTCCTTGAAAGTTTTGCCTGGCTTGGCCTTGTCCATTGTTACCAGCTCCATTGTTCAGTTTGGGACATGCTCTACGGAGATGATCAGTACTCCCGCACTCATAACATGTCCTTTTTCCCTCCTTATTCACCTTACAATACTTCGAGTAATGGCCTGTTTGCTTACAGTTTTGGCACACTGGGCAAGCTCCCTTGTGATGGAAGTTACACTTATTGCACTTCGGAAGCGGCCCTGAGTACTGCTTTCGTTCCTGCACTTCCCGTTCTTGAGTTTTCACTGATTCTTGCTCCTGGGCTCTTACCATAAAGTTTCTTGAGACTTTCTGCTTCCTCCCTGACTTGCCTCCATACTTCTTCTCTCCCTGATCTGCTGGCTTCCTCTTGCTACTAGAGCTTTCCTTTGTCGATGCTCCCATCCTTATCACATCATTGGTTTGTCGATTTGCTAGGCTTACTGCACTTTGAATAGTAGTTGGGTTTGCTGAGGTAACCATTCCCCGAATTTCTGGTGCCAGACCCCAGATGTAACGATCTATCCGTTTCTCCTCAGGAGTAACCATGTGAGGTACCAGTTTTGCTAGTTCATGAAATCGGACTGTGTACTTCTCTATTTGTGTTCCAACCATAGAATGGTTCCAGAATTCAGATTCAAGTTTCTGAAGTTCATCCTTGGGACAATACTCCTCTATCAGTAGCTTCTTTAGGTCTTCCCAAGTTAGCTGATATGCCGCTGTACGGCCTCGGGTTTGCACTAGAGTATTCCACCAGGTTAATGCCCTATCTTGGAATAGGCAAGATGCATACTCAACTTTTTTGCGCTCGAGGCATTTGCTAATGTGAAGGACCGCCTCCATGCTGTCAATCCATTTCAGCAACCCGACCGCACCTTCCTTTCCATGGAACTCCTTAGGTTTACAGGCCATAAAGGACTTGTAGTTACATTCTCTTTCATTGTTTCCCCGGTTTCCTCCACTACTTCCTTGGTTAGCATTAAGTACTGCAGTTACTTAAGTAACAATGTTTGGAATTGCTTCCATGAGTTGTTGTGCTACAATTTGAGCAACATCGGGTGTTTCGTTCTGTGGGCGCCCGCGATTAGGCCTTCCTGACATGGTTCTATTACACAGGAGAAGAAATACGTATAAATACATAAAATAATGTATAATATTTAGTTCACTACTATTTTGAAAACTGTAAGTGTTGTCAAATCATTGGTTTGCATTAATACTAGGCATATATATTTTAGAAAGAAAAGAAAAGAAAAATCTCTTTATTCGACCATTTACCAAATAAATTCTAGGGTTTGACCTCATAGTAAAAGTTTTCAAACATAAAATAAAATTCTTCATTACCATTTGACATTGTCTTTAAAAACCAAACCAATACATCAAATCCAAAATAAAGTTTCAAATGTGTTTCCCAAAAGACACCCAACATGGGTTTTCATTTCATGACAAAATAAATTAAAATACTGAAATCAGAACCAAACACTAATCGCTATCCCAACAAGAAACATCAACACCACAATCAGTAATAGCCCAACAAGCACATAATATGCGGTCATCGCACGACATGCCACTCGTCTAGCAGTACTAGTAGTGTCAGCAGTCTCCATCGAATGCTGAAACAAGATTTCCATTCCTGTCACGACTTCATCCAAAACTTCCCGATGTCCAGCTATCACAGCGAGACTGTGACGTAGGCCCGCTGCTATCGACTGCAATCTCCGGGACTCCTCCGGGGTCATACCTGGCTGTCTGACAGGTATCCCTATGACTTGCTGTGGTGAGGGTGCTCTCGGTCCTGCATCGCTGGGTCCTACCCCGCTAGGTCCTGTCGTGCCATGTCCTGCTGTGCTGGTGGGTATCCTTCCTGGAATGGGAACACTCTTCCTCGTCGTCCTCCGAATGCGAAGTCCATAAAGTGGTGGCTGTGGCAACACTGATGTAGGTGATGCCTCGCGTCGTTGACTCGGGGCGTTGTCATCGCTGATCTCCACCGAGTTCCCTGTATCTTCCGTATCCTCTGATGGGTCTTCTTCTACCGAGGCGGGGGGATTACGTCGAGGGATAATAGTGACGTAGCCGGACTCATCGGCTGAGGCGGCAGCGTGGGAAGATGACGATGTTGACATAGTGGACTGAGACATAATTTCAATGAGATATGGAATAAATAACAATGTATACCTATAATATGCAATGCTTACACACACCAAAATTAACCTTTTTGAATTTTTGAAATAAAGTTTTCTCAAATATTTTTGTGGAACATATTCCCATTATAATTAGCTCAAGCTTTGTATAAATCTTTCCTTAATTAAACATAGGTGATCAGGCTATGTTTAATCGAGGTCCAATAATACAACTCCCGACCTAATTATACTCCTAATATGTTTGATGTAAAAAGAATTTTTATAAGTTTTGGTTATAGGTTGTGTTTTCTTAAAGGAAAACTGATGTTCTCTATAACTTTAGCTCTGATACCACTTCTGTCACACCCCGCTAAAGCGGAAACGCAAGGTATGACAGCAATAACGGTTTCATTGCAAAAGATAATGATACATCACCATAGCAGTATTTAAAAGTTTACAACCCATAGCTTCAAAAGAAACAAAATACAAGTTTTTCCAAAATAACATTGTTCAAAGAAAACTCCACAATTAACTTCAACACGATGCAGCATGCTCTATGATGATGAATCTTTATATCCACTTACTAATTATTTCCTGAAAAAGCATGTAAAACGAGCGTCAACTATGAAAATAGTTGGTGAGTTCACAAGTTTATAAAATCGAGCTTGGAATAAGGCTTTTCGTAAATACAAGTACATTGCTTTGATGATAAACAAAGTTGATTGCTATTAATGAATACAAGATTATTGCTATAACGAGAAACGAGTTTGTATGTGTATGAGCAAACAATGAGTCTCAACCAAACCTGTGACTGAAGCCCTATCAAGATCTATGCTTATCGTTCCATAGATGAATATGGTATCATGCACTCCAGCAATAGGGCGAGTGAGGAGTTGTCAATTCCTAATAGTGCTATCCATAATGACCATTGGCTCAAAGAGTTAATGGTTAGAGATAAGGGAAGGGTCTTAGTACGATAAGTTCTCATGTTCCGTGTTGCATAGACATACATAGAGAGACATAACAATAAAATAGCAATCATGTTTGATACAAATCAATTTAAATACAACATTCAAATAATAGTTTTTCAGGACATGCTTTTCCACCCCAAAACATAAAAAAAAAACTGAAAATAGGGGAGTGCGTGAATACTCACAACGTTTCGAGTAGGTACAAGGGGTACTTCGGAATGCACCAACGTCTTACTACCGGGATCCTACGACATCAAACACACACTAGTGAGTTTCCATGTCGAAATCTAATGCTAATATACTAAATTCTACATATAGTGAAATGCCAATTTATGTTTTAGTATTTGATTTTATATTAATTGTTTACACTTTTTCTGAAATAATGAAATTCTACAAATCGTGCGATTAATTACAACATTGGAAGATAAATTTTCCAAATTTTTAAGTCCTTATTACAACATAAATTCACGAAAATAGTATTCAAAAGATAAAAATTCTCAAACTTTTTATTTAACTGTTATTACACAATACTAAGCTGGGAAAATTATAAAAATGGATTTCCAAGCTGTTTAATTATATTTTATGATTTTTGAGCATTTATTCCAATAAAAATTGAAATAAATAGAAAACAGTTTCCAAAATTACCCAAACTTTTTAATTAACTGTTATTGTACATAAATAGGCTGGGAAAAATATAAAAGATATTTTTCAGTGGGTATTTTTATTTTTCCTTGTTTTATTCCTTTAAATAATCATTAATTGAAGAAATAATATTAAACAGTTAAAATAATTTACCAAAAATTTTTGTAACATCATTTACAGTATAAATAACCTGAGAAAAATGCCAAAAGTGGTTTTTATATTGTATAATCCGGTTTTGGGTATTTATGTGAATTTAAGTGTAATTATCTTTAGAAATTAAGAAAAAAATAGTTTACAGTGGAGAAAAATCCTCAAAATTTTTATGTAACCTCCTACTGTACAACATGATGTTCTGGTAAATATTCATGAATTTTGGATAATCAGAACTATTTTTCATATTTTTAAACCATTATAATTACCAAAAATTGGGAAAAATAGCAAGGCATGATGAAAAATGTTGAAATTATTTTTCTGAGTCATCCATTACAGGTAAGGTATGCGAAAATTGTTAGATAAAATTTTCACACTCTCCAAAGTGGTTTTGCGATTTATTATATCCTAACAAAAAGAAAATCGGAAAGCATACCAAACAGCAACAAAAATTGATGAAATTTAGTGAGGGGTCATTATCCTTTATAAGGGTCATTCATGAATTTGTTCCGGATTTATTGACCTCTGGAAGTATTTTATGTGATTTATGCCCTTGGTTTCTAGCAATAATTTTAATAAATCAAAGAAATAATAAAAGCTTTTGGTATTTTACAGATTATCACATGCATGTGAGGGCTTTCAAAAGGAAAAATGTTCAAAATTTAATCAGAAGGGAAATAGGGGTATTGAACCCAAACAAGATAAGAAATGTTGCATGCAATGGTGCATGAGATGTAAATGTGGCTGAAGTTCATGAATTTATGAAGCACATTCTGTGGGGTTTTAAGCCACGAAATTTCAACCATCATTCACTAGATATGTTAAGTTTCTAAAGTATTTTTCCCCAGATTTATGGTTGGGTTTAAGGCCAGTGATCATGCAAGGCAAAAATGGTGATCATAGAAAAAGAGCTGTTTGCGCAACCATTTTGTAAAAATTGCCAAATATCGGATATTTAATATTTTACAGTGAGACCAGTTGGGTTTGAAACTTAACTCATGGAACTATCTAATACAAAAATAATATCATGATTTGGTTAAGTAATGACCGAGATATGTTCATTCAAAGCTGAATAAAGTAATCTGGCAGATTGCATGTTTGCTTTGAGTGCTTCCTTAGGACATTTTGACAAGAACATCATGCATGCCTTTGATAAGGTCCGATTTCTAGCACATGCATGGAGTGAATGAGCATCCAAGATGTACTAGAAATGGTTTAAATGCTTTTGATCATGAAAGAACACAAAAGAAATGGAGAAGAAGATGTAATACTTGTTTTTGAAGTCACATGAACATATGTGCATCATTTTCACTCCTTGCATGGGTTTGATCCCGGATTTTCACCATTTCAAACACATGCATTTTGTTATGGTGAGAATCTACAAACCACAAGGGAAAAATAAAGATTTCTAGCCATGGAAAGGCATAGAATCCGAAAAGAAGAGAAAACTAAGAAGAAGAGGAAGTAGAATCATGAAACTATGGGAGAAGATGTTGTTGTTTACCTTGGTTTTGATCTTGAGGGAAGTAAGAACACTTCAAGGTCTTCAAAATCTCGAAATTTGGCAGAGGAATGAGAGAAATTTCGTGGGTTAGAGAGAGAGAGGAAGAGAGTTTATGTGTTAGGAGGGTGGAGTGTGAGAGAGTGAAGAGAGAAGAGGTAGAGTGAGGGTTTAAGTCTAATGATTGAGTTTTGGGAAGAGAGAATGCATGGGGAGGGGAGAATGGCTGGATCTATCATGCATTAGGCCTCCTCTCTCCTAATTTCAAATTTTATAAAATTCCCTCCATTATTTTTATAAAAACCCAATTTTTATAAAAGCATTTATTAAGCAATTCTTGATTTATTTTAAAATCTTGTTTTTAACTAATAAATTATGATTATTGCATGATAATTTAATTTCTATTTCATTGATTAAAATCCATAATTTGATTAATAAAAATTTGATATTAGAAAGTTTATAGCCAAATTTTATAAGGTTTTTAAGCTTTATGATTTATAAATTTGGATTTTTAGCTCTTTTAGGGTTTTTGGAATATTGTTTGATATTCATCATCATAATGAAGTATAATTAGAATATTTTAATTTATTTTTAGGGTTTTATACCCTTTTTCAATTATAACAAAGCTTGAAAGTTTCATTCAAATTATAGCATTGGCATTTCCTATTGTAGTTAAGCAACTTACTAGAATCGTAAGTGTCAAGTATATTAGTCCTAGATCTTAGTTGGGTCCTAGTTTATGCAAGATTTTGACCTAATTTATACTACTAGGCCATGGCATGTTGTGCATGAATGGTTTTTATACTACTAGGCCATGACAGTTGTCCCTGAGCAACCAATCTTTGGTAAACCTCAGATTGTCCTCGACAATTGCTTAATCATTTTAGGAAAAATTTAGAAATGACAAATATTATAGCACATGCAATCGATCCTGTACCCAAAGCAAATGGTACACGATTCATGATGTCTCACATAAAGACATGATTCTAGACCAGTCTTTTGCTACAATATTTTTATTTGCCATGTTTTCAAAATTTGACTATGAAGAGGAATTCCGTAATCATAATCGAATTTTGAGAACGCAATATATAGAATTTCCTTAAGTTGAACCAATCCAACATGATATTCATATATATATTCTTGACTAAAGATGATTAAGGTCTCAATCTAAGCCTTTAGAACTGAAATGAAGTATATCCTCTCGCTTAATTATAGCAAAACAACTTTTTCAATCCCTGCAGCCTCACGAATTGAAAATTTTGTTTTCTATAATTAACATTGCTAACTTTCAACACTAACAATAATTATCGTGCTCCCACTAACATGATGATTATTAGCATAACACTTATGCTCCCACTAGCTTTGACATATACTCAAAAATCAGTTGGACTTCTAGAAATCAATACTTTATTGACTTCCTTACCAAAGTTCAGATTTCTTATACGAGATGCTTTGATAAAACTTTATCAAAATCATACACCTTTCCTTAGATAGCATGCATGTGTGTCTAAACAATTTCAGAACTATGAAAAGGGATGCCGTAATCATAGTCTCAATTGTTTAGACCTTTTGCCATCTGCTTCAAATCTACTTAGTGGAAGTGTTTCCTCACCATCATTTTCATGAATCGGAGAGAAACCTTATGACCCTTAAATTTTATGGTGTATGTGTTCTTATCCATGTGAATCGTCAAAACCATAGTCACAAGACAAGGATAATGACAAATCCAAACTCATATGGACTGAACTTATGCAATCTTAACTTCTTGCCACCTGGCAGTACAAGGCCTGCCATTGCTTCCAAGTTGTTATGCAACCAATTGAGAACTTTCAGAACTCCTATGCAAAGCCAACTTTAACTGCAATGGGCATAGAATATGTCAACATGATAGGTAATAAACCTCAAGTCGTGTGCTAGTGAAGAACCTCAGGTTTTATTCTTGATTAGTTCTTGAAATTCTTTTTAGGATCTTTAAGACTCCCATTGTCCTCTTGACATATAAGACTATTTTGCCAAATATTCAAGAGATAGTGCGGATTCTTTATCAAGATAAACACTTCACACAATTGGCCTTAGTTGGTCTTTGTTTAATCCAAAACATCACAACTTACCAACTTCAAATGTACAAGAGTAGGACACTTTTACTCTTACATTTGACAAGTGTTATAAACCTTTCTTTAAGATATATCACTCAACTTATAGTCTTGGAGTATGACTCTAAGACTTGTTTTGAAACGAAGTATGACTCATCTTCTTGATTTAACCATTTCAACAATTCATGACTCCTCTTCTTAGTCATAAGAATGCACTAAGATGTCCTTAGAAGACCAATTGTCATGTGGTTCTTTAATCATTAAGATGATCACAAAACATGATACTAAAGTACTCTCCCATCTTTTCATATTTGAGAAACTTTTATCTGTCTGCCTAATTTGATTCTTTCCATTCGTTCTGCCATACACTGAGACTTTTCCAATGTTTCAGAATTATACTTAAACTTGTAAGTATAACCATATTTACTAAAATTTAGTAAATCATGACGAATAGTCTTAACGAGCTTTGTGGTGGACTTGACCAGTGCACAAGAATGTGTACTCGATCCCTTTTGTCCTTAACTTGACTCACACATCCATGTGAACAAGTCTTAATTTTCCAATGCTTGAAAGTTCTCATTCATCATACTATTCAGCTTGCATGATTCCAAGTTTCTATCCAACTGAAGCCTTGGGAATGAGAATCTTTCCTTATTTGGTAAATTATGACACTACCACAAACGAAAGAATCAAGCCCATTTTTTTTCAGATATTGCTATCAATGGAATCATATAAACAACCATTTTTCACAAATGCCACTTGTAAGGATATTTAAAATAAATATAAAATTAAAAACTTTTATTTTATTTCAAAACTTTGCGGAAAAAACTTATCCTTATAGTGCAAATGCATATGGAAAAACTTGTTGTTATCTATTCCTAAGCAATATATCATAACTCCTAAGTAACAGCTTCAAAATTCTGATGCGATCGAAATCCACCTACGCGATCAGAATCAGCATATACTTCCTTTAAGCTTTCTCTCTATTCTTTGATTCTTAAAACATCAACATGTGACCTAGTCACATCATGTAATGAGGATCTTAGAATAGAAACTTAACAGAGTTAGATAATGGGCTCTACCTGAAGTAGAGTCAGACTTATTGACTTTAACATCCTTAGGTAAACTTGACAGCTTTGCAATCAACGCCCCTTCCTTTGGCAAAATAAACATATGGACCCTTTGGTAATGGGACTATCTCCGACTTAGCCTTTCTCCTTACCATTTGGTCAACCGGGTTGACTATGGCCAATCCCTTTCCATTGGGAAGAGAATGCTTTTTCTGGATTTCCAGTGTCACCATTGTCACTGTCCATAAAGTTTTTGGGAAGTTGATCTTCTAATCAAATTTGCTTTACTATCGTTCCAAATCATTGCTGATTCAGCAGCACCAAGCAAATAGATATGATCATTAAGGTTCATGTCGTAGTCTGTTTCATAGTAGTCCCAAAGGAACTCACTATGTGACTTAGAAAGTGATTGAACATCCAACTTTCTCAAGACTTTGACACCCAACTCTCCCAGCTTGTCAATATGTGACTTCATCTCTAAGATGTGATCACACATAGACCTTGCTTGCCATTAGGGCTTGAGTGACCTTGAACTTGTGGGTTAGGGAGAATAATTGGAGGAGGTGGAGGAAGTAAAGTTCCAAGAGATTTAGGAAGATCATAGATGTCTGAATTAGACATCTTTTGGGAGATATTCAAGATAGTTGCTCTAAAGTCCTTAATATAACACCCAATATGAAATATTAAGGCTAGGATCCAACAACCTATTTATAACTGGAAGAGGGATGTCGTAATCCGAGTTATAAAATAGTTGAAGGTAGGTAAATGACGATTTACCAATTTCCACCATGAAAAACGAAATAATGTAATTAGGTTTTTAATTGGATTTGAAACTCCTAGATCTTTTGAGATTCATTGAACTTTTCAATGACATGTTTCAATCTCGAGTGTGCCCTTCAGGTTTTGTGACTCGGATGCCGAGGATCACAAAACAAGGTGTGAAGTAACCATGCAAATATACTTGGTACCCTTAATATTTACCCCTCAATCGATGTGCCGGTTAACCACACGAGCTCCACCGATACTATGATAAATATTAAGTTACCCTTTGCCTACTTTGTTAAATCCAGGTTAGTGTGCCGGTTAACCACACACGCTCCACTAACGGTTTAAACAAAGTGCAAAGTGTAATTTCTTGGATTAGCACCTTATTCACATTTTCCTAAGTAACTAAGATTGGGAATTTATAAGTGTTTAGTTACTTAGTATTTATCATTAATACTTTTAATGAACGGAGAATTATAGTCCTTGTCCTACCCGTTCGGCTAACGACCCTCCACCAGTCAAGGAAGCGGTGGGTGAGAGTGGACACCCATTAAACTGCCATTTTATAGGCAGTAACCTTATACCCCCCTTATAGACCGGCTTCGTGAATGAGGCCTACTAACGGCAAGACTGACTTGCTCTTATACATATATTTATTATTAACTTATAATACTATAAAGTATAAGGGTTGAATTTTAACTTTTAAAATTCTAAGGGCTAACTTGGAATTAAAGTATTCATGGGGAAAAGTTTACAAATTCCAAAACTTGAGGGCAAGTTTTGAAAATATTCAAAACTAATTAATTCCATAACTTATGTGTTTAAAGTAGTTTTAATTAAAAAAAACACCTTCAAGTTCCATAACTTGAGGACAAGTTATGGAAGACTTTAAACTAATAAAAGAATGTAACTTTTCTTTATTTTTGTAACTTATGGAACTAATTAAGGTTACACATTTTATCATTTAATGAAGTGACTCTTGAACCTCCATAACTTGAGGACAAGTTATGGAGTCATAAAACCATTTAATGAGGACAAGACTCTTCATTTTTGTAACCATTGCCAACTTTTTATGAGTTTTATGAAACTTAAATGTGACTTTTCATATAACTTGAGGACAAGTTACAAAAACACATTTTAGAATCAACTCTTAGATTAAAATGGATTGAAAACACATAATCAATTAACTTTTCTATTAATCTAATAAACTCATATGAACAAAGATAATTCACATCAATTTTTTTTTCAAGTAATTAGCATAACTTTTAAACTAATACAATTCGATTTTTCAGCTAATTTTGCAAGTATAACAAGAAAACAAGCCTTGGCTCTGATACAACTGATGGGTTTTGCGCATTCTGACACTCCTAAGTGTACATGCAACCCTAAATACCTTGGATCTATGTTTTCTCTATTATACATGCAATTATGAACTTTCCAAGGTATTACCCTATCTAGCATACAATACTTGATACTTGGGTAATCAAATGGATAGAATACATACCTTTGTTTGATTTAGCTTGTCTCCATGAAGCTTGAATGCCTAGTGCCCCAAGTGTGACACCTCAAATGGTTCACACAACACAAAATCCACATGGAATGACTTGAGAGAAATGGAACACTCCTTGAAATCGTCTAGCCCTCATATTCACACATTAGTGCACAATTTCTTGAGCCATGGGATTCTTTTATATGGTGGCTATTAGGGTTACACCATGTAACTCATAACTTTACCCATTCCTTATGCTCCATGGATTTTAACCTCCATGGAGTATCTATGGGTCACCCCATGGACTTAGTCCAACATAAGGAATCTTGGATCACAAGCCCACATATATAAGAATGAATGATTTACACAATCAACCCATATATTTAATTAGTCTCCTTTTGATCACTTAATTAATTCCAAATTAATTCTTGATCAATACTAATTAAATAACCTTATTAATATATTAGAACTTATAATATATTAACCAACCTTAAGTGTTATTTCTCTCATTATAGTCTATCCAAATGCATGATGCCATGCAACCCAAATGGACCATGCCGGGTCGGGTCAAGTCTTACCAATTATAGTTATGGACTTAGACATTAATCCAACAACCTTCACATGTATGTGAACGTATGCACCTTGAAATCTTTGTGGTAAAGATTCACTCTAGTTCAAGAAAATGATTATGAGGAATCACTTTTGTTGGTAGATTTTAAAGGTTTGATAAATATCAATATGGATATTGGCTATGTTAATTACAATATTAAACTTATAATATGATTACGATGTCCCTTTCCATATTTGAAATTGTGAGGAATGGCAAGGAACCGTTTGAACTTTCATGACATATATTTATAAGTTCTGGAAGGGTTTACACACACACACACACATATATGCTATCCAGTTAAGGTGCATATGCTTAAGAACCCTAGTTGGAGACTTATCGAAGCATTGCGTAACAAAAATCTGTATTTCAGTAAGAAAGTCAAGAGTACTGATTTCTATAAGTCCGGTTGATTTTTGGATACATATCAAAGCTAGTGGGAGCATAATAGTCATGCTAGTATTGTATGTTAAAAATACTGTTTGTAGGAAACAAAGTTTTCAATTTGCAAATTGCGAAGTTTGGTAATTGTTTTGCTATAGTAGACTTAAGTTCGAATCTAAAGGTTTAGGTTATATAGTTTAATAGAAGTTAGTCATAGGCGTATGTGAAGATCATATTGAAATGGTTCAACATTGGAAATTTTATATATGGAAATATTATAGCAACAAATTGAACATATATCAGATCCTTAGATAATATATAATGAGTCGAGTCCCATATGCTTCAGATATAGGATCGATTACATATATTATAATATTCACTTATTCTAATTTTTCAAATGGTCAGAGCATTGGGAGAGAAAAGAACTAGAATTTAGTCTGACTAAAGTTGTTAGACAACTGTTAAGAACATTCTAAGGTTATACCAAAAGAGAGGTTTTTTTTACAGTTAGGAGTATGATATTAATTTCGATGGACCATAGTGACATGTTTTCGATTGAGATGATTCTTGATCAAAATTGATGGTCGTATCGGAATATGGAAATGTTTCCATAATGGGAGTTGATTTGGAAACTTTAATGCTGGAGAAGTGTTCAAGGAGCGTACCTTGAATTTGAAGCTTCATTATCATGGAATTGTTTCTAGTAACAAAGTTCCAATGGAACATTCTATAGTATCGTTGGCTACTCTCTGTGACTTTGAAGCCTCGACATCGCATAACGTTATTTCATATTAAGTTGAATATCCACCATATCTTGGATAGTGATAAGAATTTGGAATTGTGAAATGAGCATTATTAGAATAGTGTCCAGCCGATCTGTTCACAAAGGAAGAACCATAGAGAGACATAGTATGCATGTTCATAACATGGCATGACTGGTGTTATTTAATTCAAGTGGTTAGTTGATTACTCGAAACATTATACAATAAGTAAAGTCGTGATTGTTATGTGAGATTAAATAACAAAGATTATTTATATTCAATATGGTTGAGACCATTGTTAATTAGTTTATTATTGTGTTTCACTTTGCATGTTTTACTTCCTTAATAATTCGATTATTCGAATTCTACAGTCACTCATACTTTTGGAAGTAAGTAGTGAATTAAGACTGGAATGAATTGGTTTGTAGATTGTCTATTAAGGTTAGACATTGCAATTGTATTGCTACAACATTCATGAGTACATAGAAATGAATATTTAAATATTAAATAAACCCACGCTTTGAGAATTACTTCATGGATTCCATCATGAGTAATTATGAGACAATAATACCTTATATTCTTAAAACAGAGATATATGAGTTGTAATTTGCAAGTTGGTTGTGTATTGGTGTTGCCAAAACGCATCAGTAACATGATGTTATAAAACATAGCATCATGCATGATTTGGTGAGTAAAAGATACAAGCATATGATTCAAACTTTATTTGTTACTTTCGCCCTATCGAGAAAAGTGATATCTTTGGACCCTTGATGATTTGATGTCGACATCTGAAGTTCTTGATTGAGCCCATACTGAATTGATGTGTTCAATTAGTAGTCTGAATTCAGTCGTCATAAATTATGAAATCGATAAACAGAATCTTGGACTATGAGATTGATTCTAATCCATGTCTCATTTCCATACAATATCTTGTAGAACAGAAGAATATTTGAAGACTTATCTAAAAGACAAACTTCTGCTCAGATCAGAGTTCGACAGTTGCGTTGGAAAACATAATTTGTTGTTTGATTTAGAGGTGATAACTGTAAATTAGTTTTAGACATATCCAAGTGGGAGACTGTTGCATTAGGTGTCTAAGCCAATAACTAATAGTATAATCTTGAATTATTAGCAAAGTTCCTTTTGGGTTGCCCTCAAACCTAGTAATGGACTGGAATGCTATTTGGAGAGAGAAACTGGTTTATTAATTTATTATATGATTAATAAATTAATTAGAATTCAAAATAAATAATTTATTACTAGATTATGAGAACAATATATTAATTAGAAATAGAATTGTTTAATTAAGAATTAATCAAAAATTAATTGGATTAATTAAAAGTGGAAGGAGTAAAGGTGACAATGTTCAAAAGTTGAACATTGACTAATTCAAGAAACTCCCTAGGAGGGGGGACGAAATTCTAGATGGTTTTTAGGGGTTTTCTTGGGCATTAAGGAAGCTTAGGAGTCCGTAGGAAGCAAGGAAGGGCGATAAGGATTATCCAAGGAAACCTGCCTTATCCAAAGATATTGAAGAGATCAGCGCCCAAAAATCTCATATCCCACGATATTGATAAATCTTTTAATTTTCATCCAAAATTTACCGTTAGGATAAGGAAGTTATATCAGTGAGACATAACATATGCAGCCATAGCCATCAATAGAAGCAATCAACGTATCAGAGTTGCAGCTAGTAATCAAGTAAGTTTGTGATGTATCATGATAGTATAAGTTTGAACTATCATTCACTGACATAGTATTGCGAGATTTCATCAGTGTGTGATTTCATACGCTGACTCATTAATCACTTTTATTAGAAGAAAAGGGAAAGAGTGGAATGATGCATGTGATAAGTTGTGGTGTTTTAGCTTAACCCTCAGCACAAATTTTTCATGCTCTCATCAGCGTATGGTACATTACGCTGAATCATAAAGCTTTAAACATGAATGTAAGGTCAATAAGGGATTGATGTGTGTGATAATCTACGATACATATACTAACCATCGGCACAGAGTTTCAAACTTTTATCAGTGTGGTATATCACAGTGAATCATAAAGTTTTATTGTGAAGAAATTTAGGAGATAATATATTATTTCAGTCACACTGAGGTGGAATCAGTATGAATCATAAACAATGTGAGCTCATCTACAAGAAGTGGTTCAACTTCCGTATCATAGAGTTGAGTTGCAGTCAAGAACATTGAAGTTCATCCTAAATTCGTTCAATGGTACCATGTCATACCTCAGACTAGGAGGTCAAGGACATGAATTACCCTTTGTTATTTATACACCAGACAAGTATATCTTATGCTGATGACTATGCCATCAAGGTAAGCCACTTGCTTATGCTCGATGTTTCAGCAGAACATGAGACTTGATGCATACGACAAGCATGCTTCCAGGGACAGAGTCAGGTAAGAGACGATTAACCAAAAAATAAACACCCAATCCTTTCTATAATTTTCTGATTTAGACCAGGCAATATCACTTTGAAGGTTTAGATGATGCTAGACATTCAGCGTGAGGGGGTGACTCAATGTCATCTCAACAAATGGTCTTGTTGATGAGATACTTAGAGATTTAGGCACACACAACAACATGCTTCTATGGACAATGATTTGTCAATAGTTACATACTTGGCTTATTAAATTCCACCGTCAAATCATTTAAAATGGCACAAGACAAAATAATAAATAATATAAGAATACAAAGAAAAATGATTTAGTTAAACAAGGAAATATCCTAAAAGCGATATTTATGCATCCTTATCATAAAAAAGATAAAGACTCGATTCATCAAATATTTTGAATTGAGGGGCCATAAATGAACTTCTTTTTCCCGAGAAATTTGTCCCTCAACATTTTCTATAAAAGAAAGAGCAAACAAGATCAAATATGTCAAACTAAAACACAATTCATAGAACCAAAGATAGAAAATGCCTTTAGTTGTGGAAGTATTGCAGGTTGATTCCAAGCTTCACGTTCACCAAGACAAGAATTGAAGGTTTCATACATTGGGATGCATGATAGAAGCGATGAGGAGCACTGTCTTGTTAAAGAGGTCTTTGGATCTCAGATGGGAATCGGTGTAGCAGTAACATCGTCTATGGAAATTAGACATGCTACGTCACCTAGCTTCACCTCATCTTATTGCAACTGAAATAGGCTATCAAAGAGGGAAGAGGTATGTGTCCAGAAGAACAGATTTTGGCTCATTCCTATCTGGTCTCACAACAGGATGCAGAGCCAATTTCAAGTAGCTCTACTCTAAAGATCTTGCATCGAAGGAATGATACGCAGATCCAAATCAGTTAATATCAATGTCCAAATGAAGACATAGGATCCTGAGTCTTTAAAATGTGAGAGAGAAGAACACACATTGGCAATGTTAGTAGCAAAATGTAAAATGTATACTTCTTTTGTAAAATAAAAGTTAAAAAAGAATTTTTGAATAATAAAAAAATTCATAGTAAACTACAGCTTTAGCAACTTATGTTTAGAAGTTTTAAGGTAGCGAAACATAATGTTAAAATCATAAAGTAGCATGGTCTAAACAAATGAAATTAAAGTATATAAATGTTGTTGTCCCTGAGTACATTGTGCACAATTTTGTTCTTAGAGTAAAAAATTACTTTTAAGACCCTTGACATAGAACAAATTCTTCAGCTTGAACGCCCTCCACTCAAATGTTCCAACGCCCATGACTTCTCTTTCACTATTGTCACTAAAAACCACAATTAGAACATCTTTCTCCATAAAATTTGTTAAGAGGGACTTTACACCAGACATGTGTTTAGAAATCCAGTATCAAGGAACCAAGTATGTTCTTGATTCTGACTTGACTCTTGGACAGTTCGAGAGGTATCAACGTTACACATGTTGATATCACTATCATAGGAATCATTAATAAGAGCCATAAGACCCTTCACATTTATCCCATCATCTTCAGATGTTTCCTCATATTCCACCATATTATTCACGATCTTCTTGTTTTGCAATGAAGGCTTTTGGTAGAGAGGTGTTCTCCTTCTTCATGTGGGCCAACAACATCTTGTACAAAACTTCATAATTCTCTGGGCTTTACACTTTAACGGACCAACGGGAGCGTTTTTAACCATAGGCTGATTCATAGGAACATGAGGACCCTTCTCACCAATCTTAAACATCTCATAGGCCATGGTTTCGAGAACAACCTGATGGGCTTTGAGCATTGTAACACTCCTAAGGTGTACATGCAACCCTAGAGACCTTGGATCTATGTTTTACTAAGATACATGCAAATTTGATTTTTCCAAGGTTCTTAACCTAACTAGCATGGCATGGGAACTTGAACATAAAAGATAGTAGAATAACATACCTTTCTTGTTGCTTGGATTCCTTAAGAACATTGTGAGCCTAGCACCCCAAATGTGATGCCTCAAATGTTTCACACAAAACCACAACTCTTGGAATAACTTTGACATAAGTACACTATCACTCAAAATCAGCTAGCCCTCCTTGTTCTTTTCTAAGTGCCGATTTTGCTAGCCTATGCGGTCTTTATATAGTGTGTCACAAAGTAGGGTTACACCATGTAAACCATAATTGACATGGCTTTTCATTTCCTCCATGATCCATGGGTTTTAACCTCCATGGAGTATCCATGGAGCACCCTATGGGTTTTAGCCCAATCCAATAAACCATGGATCATTAGCCCACTATATAAGAATGGATGATTTACACAATCAACCCCATATATTTACTTAGTCTCTTTTTCATCACAAAATTAATTCCAAATTAATTCTTGATCAATACTAATTAAATAATATGATTTCATATTAATATATTATAACTTATAATATATTAACAAATCATAAGTGTCCTTCTTCTCATTTTGTCTATCCAATTATCATGATGCCATGCAACCCAAATGGACCATGCCAACCGGGTGAAGTACATACCAGAAATAGTTATGGACTTAGACACCTTATCCAAGAGTCTCCCACTTGGATAAGTTTAATAACTATAACTGCAAGTATGACTTCAAGAACCGATCAGCAATCGTAGCTCTTTCAAAGTCTCGCGGAACTAAGATGACCTGCCATTTAAGATAAGTGATCATATAATCCTCTGCTCTCAAGATATCATCCAGACAAATACATGGAACAATGTCGTACTTATTGTCCAGCATTTTGTCTCCCGATTTCCGATTTGTTTGACGTAGAACTAAACTGAACACATCAATTTGGTTCTGACCGGGTCCAGTACATAGGTCAAAACAAAATCATCGAGGGGCCCAAATATCGCTTTTAATACTCCAAGGATTAAAAGGAATAGATAAACTTCGAATCATATGCTTGTTCTATTACTAGTTGAATCATACACAAAGGCACGTTTTATAACATCGAGTTACCAATGCGTTTTCGTACAATCAATGTATAACCAACTCATTGTCAACAACTTATATCTCTAGGTTTGAAGACTTATATGATATTACCGTCTCACGATCACTCGAGATAAATTCCATGAAGTGATACAAGTGAACATGGTTGGAATCCAATACTCGAATCACTATTCCAGGAGTACTCATGAACACTGCAGCCCCTTTGTCCCAGACAAACTGCAGACCCATTCATGACTGTCTTGCCTCATTACATACTTCCAAAGTATAATTGACTGTGGATGCTTTGAATAATATGATATACCATAACATAATTATTCTGGAAGTCAAAACATGCAAAAATGAAATGATAGTAAACGATTAACAGAAGATAGTAACACTTTACTTATAAATAAACAACAACTTTTATTTAATCATCAAATGTCAATTACACTTTACAAATTTCAAAAGTTATCTAATTTCTAAAACTAATATCATCCTTTAGCCCAATGCGCCTCGCATGTTAAAGATGCTTAACCCTACTCAGTCCCTTCATGAGGGGATCTGCTGGTTTCTCATCCGATGATACCCTCTTTGCCATGAGGAGTCCTTCTTCTATTTGATGACTAATGAAATGGTATTTTTTGTCGATGTGTTTGGATCTCCCGTGATCCCTTGGTTCCTTGGCTAAGGCAACTGCACTTTCACTGTCATAGAAAATCTCCATATGCTCCTTTATAGATGGTACTACTCCAAGGTGTCCAATGAAGTTCTTCAACCATATCGCCTCCTTTGCTGCCTCGCTTGCTGCTATGTACTCTGATTCGCAAGTTGAATCGGCCACTGTCTCCTGCTTGGAACTTTTCCAAGTAATTTCTCCTCCATTTAAGGTAAAGACCCAGCCTAACTGAGAGCAGAAATTATCCCTATCAGTCTGAAAGCTATCATCACTATACCCTACTATCTCAAGTCATCACTCCCACCGAGGGTAAGGACCCAGTCCTTATGTCACACCCCAAAACCGGAACGGGGAAATCGTTCAGGGGTGGAGGACGTCATGTTTAGTATCACGAGATATGTATATGGTAAGCAAGTAATGAACAACCATTTCATTTCGAAAGAAAGTGTTTATAATGTGTGTGTTCACAAAAAATAGAATTCATACACAAATAACAAAACAAGACTTGAAGCTATAATGCTCCATCTTCTGAATCCCCAACACGAGCACCTGTCTAATAGTCTCCAGAGAATACAAGTTATTTGAAAGAGTTGATCAGCAATTAAGCTGGTGAGTTCATAAGATTTTAGTGATGTGAGTAAGTTGTAAAGTGTTGTTGAAAATGTAGATGTAAAATGGTGTTGAAAATGTAGTTGTAACATGTAGTTGTAAAATGTTGTAAGTTGTAAGTTCTGTTTTGAAAAGTTCGTCTGTTCCTCTAGAAAATCCTATATTTCCTACTTTGATGGAAGTTTAAGTAAAATGACACTACAGCCCTTTCTATGGGTACTAAGCGGATACGAGTTATATAAGACTCAGAGTCAACAAACAATCGATTGTGCGCATCTGCCCTAAGCTCACAACCAAACGAGGAACAAAAATTTAGGCGGATAGCACACATCCCATTGGTTGTTAGATCATCGTCGTATATAACCCTAGTGTAAACACTTGTTACTCATGGAGTTAATTGCAATGGTTCCTTTATATCTAATGAAAAGTTCTTTCAGAAAACCCATATTTCTTATAATAAAATGGTGACCACAGTGACTACTTTTATAATAACTTAGTGTATACTGCTATATATAATCTAATATCGGATAGAAAGTTAATTGAGTGAATCTGCCATAAGCCCACAACCAAACGAGGAACAGGGAGTAAGGCGGAAAGCACACATCCAACTACCTATTGGGTATTAGTTTTATATATAAACATGGTGTATAAACTAAGGTATCATAGAGTTACTCACCTAAGGTCCTTTAAATTGTACTGGTTTAATAAAATGGATTAAACCCTTTACTGGGAAGTTTCTAGTTTTGAATACCAAAAGTACTGATTTTGGAAAGTATGTTTTGTACTAGAAATCTGTGCTTTGACTCATTGTCCTATAACCTGACCCATACCTGGTACCCTTATGATGACTTAATGTATACTAAGCATACATATATATAGAATCGGGTAGAAAATAGATTGGGTGAATTCTTTCCAAGCCCACAACCAAACAAGGAACAGAAAATGAAGCGGAGAGCACACATCCTATTACCTGTCGGACTCTATTGGTATATATATATCTTGTGATGTATACATTAAGAAATCATAAGACTAGCATTATGGTCCTTTCTTTTAAACGTAGCCTTCTACCAAGGCATCTTCTGTTACGTGCTAGACTCGACTGTTCCGTTTGTTGATTGTAAAAATGTATATTTTCCCTAGTTTATAACTATCTTGACTCGAAAATAGTTTCAGTTTGACTTTCAAGTGGTACTGTCACTTTATGAAAGTAATGGGAAATGTAAGTACACAGTTGTCGTTTATAATGACATGCGGATGTACTAATAACCTAAAAACATATTTGTTTTATTACGGTTATAATGTGAAGGCTAGAACCCCTACTAAACGCTCTCCCTGTGAAGAGATTAAGGGAACCAAACGCGACCTCTGCAAATTCTTGCAAGCCATGTAATTCACATTAAAGTATATGATCATTTATACCCAATATAACTATCACCTTTTGTTTAAAACAATGAGTTAGTGATTCATTGGTATAATTAGATCCTGTATGTGTTCTCATACTATAGCAACCTAACTTATTTGTTTTGTACTGTATATTGTACGTTCTGTTTGTTTCTCGTAATTGTGTGTTCTCTCTTTATGGTATTGTTTGATTCTCTTCACTATATGTTTTGTATGGTATTTGTTTGATTCTCTTCACTATATGTTCTGTATGGTATTGTTTGATTCTGTTCACTATATGTTCTATATGGTATTGTTTGTTTCTCTTCACTGTGTGTTTGACTCATGTATGAACTGACTCTTTGTGTGCTTCATTGTACTAGAAGTAATGAATAGCATTCTCCTAAACTATACCTATTATAGTTTAGTAATGTTTTACTTGGACTGTTACTGAAAAGACTCATTTATCTACTAAGTTATGCTTGTACTTTAAAAACGGAGTTTTGTATAACTATAAAGTAACATAACATTAAAATAGTTTTTGAAATGTGTAGGGTTTCAAAGCACTCCATGGATGATGGCAATGGGCCCTCTTGATGAAGTGTAGGTTAAAAGCCCAAGACTTGTCTTTTCCCTATAAATAGTCATGTATTATTCATTATTAGGGTTAAGAGTGAGGCAAAATGTAGCCTCCACGTTGTGAGGTTTCTTGTAGAGTTAGATTCTTATTCTTAAAGTGTAATCTATTCCTCATGTTTTGAATAAATCGAGTGATCATTCGACATATCTTATTTATTTGTGTTTGTTCTTATTTTCCACATCTTGTTCATCAAATCACAATTAGGGTTTTAATATTCTCAACAAGTGGTATCAGAGCGGGTATTTGAAGATCTATTGATTTTTGAAGTATCGGTTCTTGATTTGATGATTTTCTGCACAAGTTATTGAAGATTACTGGTGTTTTGGCATCTTGGAATCAGAATTCTGTTCAAGCAACTGTTCGAATTTTGTTACTATTCATCACTGTTTATATGGGTATGTTCTGTTCCGATCAATTGTTCAATTCAAGGTTATTGAATTTCTTCCCATATTTTGTTCACTTGATTAACCCTAATTTTTTTTATGTCGATCTACTGTTAATGAGCCCAACAAGTGTGTTTTCATCATTTGACCCAACAAACAATTGTTCATTCTAGTCGCAAGTCAAAATCCCTTGTTCGTTGAATCTTATATCGATTGAGTATTCCTATATTTTAATCGATTCAAAATTACGTTTGGGTTTTTCATAGTTTTGATCACAATCCTTTCAATTGGTTTAATCTTCTCGACAATAGAGTTTGTGGTTGAATAACCGATCTGTGATCTGTTTAAATCGAGTTGCTTAAGAACAAATTTATGTGAACCTTTGATTTTGTGGGCTGTTTCAAACATCAAGAATAAGATATCGATGGTGGTTATTGATCGTATAATCAAGAAATTGTTTTTTTTATGTGGCAATTTGGTGTTTGTTAAATGGAAATTTCGACACCTGAGATGAACCGTTGAAGAACATATGAACATGGTATGGTAATCTCGTAGCCTGATGATGAATGGATGAACAACTTGTATCTTGATTTGGTTGGTCAATCTAGAAAAGTCAAAATTCAAAATGAAGTTGAAATCGTGATGTTGTAATCAATGAAGAAGTATTCGATGTTTTGGAGTTACAGTCAAATCGCCATATGGGTCTCGCATCATCCAAGCTTAATACAATCGGAACGAAAAGGATTGTGATGAAAAATGAAGACTGTCAAAATCGAAAGTGTGAAATTTTTTTGGGATCGGAACTGGATGTGAATGATTTGTTTTGAATATCGATATCACGTGAATGTTTGTTTCAGGAACAATGGTGAAACTAAACACTCGGAACGAAAGAATGATGAGTTACCTGCGAACGAATGAAATTGAACTGGAATGGTTTAAAGTTGTTCTTGGTGGTCAATGTGAAAGTCAAAATTGAGATTACATCTTAATCAGATTCGTGTGCGGTCGAATGAAATCTAAATTGAAATCAGGGTGAACAACTGCGAACGTCTGTTGATGATTGATTCGCAGCGAACATGATTCTCGATTCGTATCTGCTGGACTCATAACGAATAATTCATGGGAGTTATTATTTTTTATTTTTTTTGGATTTGCAGTTCACGAGTGGTTATTTGCCAATTTGCGTCTGGTTGATTAACTGGGAAGAAGATGTTAAAGATTCACTATTGGTCCCTGCAACTTCAGAAATTTGACACTTTTGGTGCCTGTTGTTTTCACAGCTTGGCAGTTTTGGACCATTTCCAGAATTTGTTACAAATGAAGGGGAATATGGTGCAGAATTATTAATTTAGTCCCCTGAATTTCAGCAAAGTGACAATTTCAGCCCAGTTTTCTAAAAGTTTGCAAATATGAGGGCTGGTGAACATTTTTGCATTTTTTAATGCACATATTTTTTTTCGTGAACAGAAAAATAAAGATTTCATCAAGTCTTCGCGGTTCGGAAAGTCGTTTTTCGCAATAACGTCAAATTTTCATGACTTTTTCGGATTTTATACTTCATCGTTTATATCATTTTGTCACGGGGGAGCATAGTAATTATTTATCCGTTCAAGATCATTCTCATGACCATTTGAAGGCTTTATAATCACGTTTTTTATTATAAATCGGGGGAGAATTTGGTATGGCCATGTGAAATTGGGTTGTGACTTTTCAAAGTTAAAGATTTTTGATAAAGCTTGTGGTAGAATTATGAATGTAGCTTTTACAGTAGAAGTTCTTCATCGAGCTCTCCTAAAGCTTTTACAGAGAAGTATTCTTTACAGTAGAAGTTCTTCATGGAGCTCATCTAAGGACTTGTTATATCCCCGACTTCTTGTATTTTCTCGATCAAGTGGCGTTACGAATATTAAAGTTTGGGTTGCTACATGATATTTTTTGATGGCTTATATCATTAGCTTATTTGAAGATCATTGTGACTTGGAGGGGGAGCTCTTCAAAGACAAGAAGTGATTTGGTTTCTTTGTTTTGAAATGGGTTTTTCATGGCGGGTTTGGTTTTCATGAAGATTTTTTTTTGGGATTACATTCGAAAATGAAGTTTAAAGACATTACTTCAGTGCTTGGTTTATATATCCTAGAGCCCGTGTTTGAAGACTATTGAAGAATCAAGATTCGTAGATTGCTTCATATATTCCTCGTTGCAGATCTTTTTATTTGCTAGATGCTTGTTTTGGAAGTTAAAGCATTGTCATCCATTCCATACTTTGAGGGGGAGATTGTAGGGTTTCAAAGCACTCCATGGATGATGGCAATGGGCCCCTTTGATGAAGTGTAGGTTAAAAGCTCAAGACTTGTCTTTTCCCTATAAATAGTCATGTATTATTCATTATTAGGGTTATGAGTGAGGCAAAATGTAGCCGCCACGTTGTGAGGTTTCTTGTAGAGTTAGATTCTTATTCTTAAAGTGTAATCTATTCCTCATGTTTTGAATAAATCGAGTGATCATTCGACATATCTTATTTATTTGTGTTTGTTCTTATTTTCCATATCTTGTTCATCAAATCACAATTAGGGTTTTAATATTCTCAACAAAATGTTTTGACAACTTATAAATAACATAATTAACATTTTGAAAGATGTTTAATAACAAACATTTACACAATTATCATTGTGTTCAACTTGTATCCCCCCCCCCTTAAAACAGTTAAAAACAGTTAAAAGATTCATTACGGGGTATGAACTCAGTTGATGTGGGTGATTCAAACGGGTATGCGTGTAAGGATGAGAAGTTCCACGAATGAAGTCCCGAGACACAATAAGTCCTAAATGACATATAAGGACACATATTGACAATAATATAGGGTTTATAAACAACTATATGAAATAAAACACCTTCCGGGACTAGGAAACACCTTGATCAAGTGTTGGAATCACATGTGATTCATCAAAGGAAAGTGAAATGGAACTAACATGAGTTTACGGTCATGGGTTTACGGCCCAAGGGAGTTTACGGCCGTAAACTCATGGTCAAACATGGCTAAGTGTTGGTTTGAAGGCTAGGGAAACTTTAGGGACTTTTGTTCTACACTTGTATGAGAAAGACCACCTCAAATGAGACTTTTGATGAGTTTACGGCCCAAAGGAGTTTACGGCCGTAAACTCTTGGTCATTATGTATTTAAGTGAAGTTTAAGGTCCTTCAAACATCAAGGAAGGGTTCTGGGTCATTAGCTTAGCATCTTATAGGGTTTATGACCAATACATGCTTCAACACTGAGTTTACGGTCCTGGAAGATCTTGGACCGTAAACTCAAGATGTCTTGGGGAAATGCATATTTCCAGTCTCTAAGCATGATTCCTAACTAGATATGAAGTATAGGGAAGAGTACTTACGATCTAGAAGCTTGAAATTATTGATATTGGCCAAGAACACTAGTGTGTGTTCTTGGTGTTCTTGGTGAAACTTGAAGATCTAAGAAAACATGATTTCCATGGATGAATCATGAGGCTGAAGCTAGTTAAGAATGATTAACAACTAACTGGAGAAAGAAAACTTACGATTTTTGAAGATCAAGTATGAAGTTCGGGATGATACTTGAGAGAAAACTCATGTGTTCTTGAGGTGAAAGTGAAAGAATGAAGAAAAGTGAAGGAAATGAGGTTATAAGGTGGAGTTCACGGCCTACCTTGGGCTTACGGCCGTAAACTCCATGTTTACGGCCGTAAACTCCACATGTTGGAGTTTAGGGCTTTAGTGTTGTATAGAGTCTCGAGCAGGTGCTTTCTAATACTTATTCCTTAGGTGTATTAGTCTCAAAACTCCTTAGAATGACCTTTAACCGGGCTAGAACTCAGTACTAATGAGTTTGACACTCAGTTAAGTTGATTGAATGGGTCTTAAAAGCAAAAATTTTCCGGGTTGTCACACCTTAGTCCTCCGCAGGTATTTGAGAATGTTCTTACCGCAGTCCAGTGAGCCTTGCCAGGGTCCCCCTGACTGACCATGCTCAAAGCAAATGCCACATCAGGACGAGTACAAGTCATAACATACATGATCGAGCCTATAGCAGAAACATACAGTACTCGAATCATCTCAGTTATCTCAGCCTCGGTACTCGGGCTCTGAGACTTACTCAGTCTGGCGTTACTCTGGATCGGTAACTCTCCTTTCTTGGAATCCTGCATGCTGAACCTATTCAGCACCTTATCTAAGTAGGTACTTTGACTAAGTCCAATTAGTATCTTACTCCTGTCTCTCAAAATCCTTATCCCTAGGATATTGGCAGCTTCTCCAAGGTCCTTCATAGCGAAACACTTCCCATGCCAGGAATTCACCTCCTGCAGAGTTGGGATGTCATTTCCTATGAGTAGTATGTCATCGACATACAATACTAAAAAGCTAATTATACTCCCACTAGCCTTGACATATACAGAGGACTCATCTTCGCTCCTCGAAAAACCAAACTCTTTGACTTTCTCATCAAAACAAAGATTCCATCTGCGAGGTGCTTGTTTCAATCCATAGATGGATTTCACAATCTTACACAGTCTATTAGGGTACTCTGTTCTAACAAAACCCTCTGGCTGACTCATGTAAACATCCTCAGCCAACTTTCCATTAAGGAAAGTGGTTTTGACATCCATTTGCCATATTTCATAATCATGAAATGCAGCAATGGCTAGCATAACCCTAATAGACTTAATCTTCGCTACTGGTGAAAAGGTCTCATCATACTCAACTCCCAGAGTTTGAGAAAAGCCCTTTGCAACCAGTCGCGCCTTATAAGTGTGTACATTCCCATCCATGTCGGTATTCTTCTTGAAGATCCATTTGCACCCGACTGTCTTACGACCTGGTACATTGTCAACCAAGTTCCAAACTTCATTGTCATACATGGACTGTATCTCGCTGTCCATAGCATATTTCCATTTAGCAGACTTGGGGCCTGCCATGGCTTCCGTGTAGCTGTTAGGTTCATCCAAACTTACCAGTATACTATCACTGATAACTGTATCACCTTTCCGCAGTAATATGGAAACCATAGTAATGCTCAGGTGCATTCCTAACTCTCGTGGAATGCCTTAGAGGTACAGACTCGTCAGCTGGATCAACATGAGTTTCCTCCTCAGGTTGGTTCCTAGGGTTTGAGGTTCTTTCACCACTTGACTCTTGAATTTCTTCAAGGTCAATTTGCTTCCCACTGTTTCCTTGGCTTATAAACTCTCTCTCTCTCTCTCGATAGACTCCTCTCCTTGCCACAAAGACCACATTATCACTGGGTCTATAGAAGAGGTAACCAAAGGATTTATGTGGGTAGTTGATGAAAATACACCGCTCACTCCGAGGTTCGAGCTTATCGTGAGTCTCGCGCCTCACAAAAGCCTCGCAAGCCCAAATCTTGATGTGGTGCAAATTGGGAACTTTTCCAGTCCACATCCCGTGAGGTGTTTTGGCAACCTTTTTGGTAGGGACTAGATTAAGGATATGGGCGGCAGTCTCTAAGGCATACCCCCAAAATGAGATAGATAGCGAAGCTTGACTCATCATGGAACGAACCATGTCCAACAAGGTTCGATTACGCCTCTCAGCCACACCATTAAGCTGTGGTGTTCGGTGAGGTGTCAATTGTGAGACAATCCCACATTCCTTAAGATAGACGAGGAACTCTGTACTATGATACTCACCACCTCGATCGGATCGAAGCATCTTAATGTTCCTGCCCAGCTGATTCTCCACTTCCTGTTTAAACTCTTTGAACTTTTCAAAGGATCCTGACTTATGCTTGATTAAATAGACATAGCCATATCTACTATAATCATCAGTAAAAGTCACATAGAAGCGGTTAGCATCCCTTATTTCGGTTCTGTAGGGTCCACACACATATGTGTGCACGAGGTCCAACAAACCTTCACCCCCAGCACAGGTACCAGTGAAGGGTGACTTTGTTATTTTTCCAAGTAAACAAGATTCACAACTATCATCCGACTTTAGGTCAAATGACTCCAAGACTCCATCCTTTTGGAGTTGGCCTATGCGTTTCTTGCTAACATGTCCAAGACGACAATGCCATAATGATGCTTTATCCAAGCTAGTGGAAGAATCAATACACAATACATTATTTCCTCGGTTATCTACAACCGACACAATTTCATATACACCATCACAAGGTAATGCTTGAGAATAAAGAACATTGTTATAGAAAGCATTAATACCACCACATTCATTATCAAATGAAAAAGTAAATCCTTGTTTGTACAAACTGTGAAAGGAAATAATATTTCTCGCCATTTCAGACGAGTAACAACATTTATTCAAATCTAATCTTAACCCACTACTTAGCAACAAAAAATAAACTCCAATATTGGTGACAAGTGAAGCTTTCATATTCCCCCTGATCAAGTTTATCTTGCCATGCTCCACATTCTCACTTGTTCTTAGTCCTTACAATTCAGAACATATGTGAATACCAGAACCTGTATCATGGACCCAAAAATTAGAATATGGTGAGTTATTAGACAATATAGTGTAAATACCTACATGGTTGGGTTTCACTTTCCCATCCCTAACATCTTGCAAGTACTTTGGGCAGTTTCGCTTCCGGTACGCCTTTTCATGGCAATAGAAGCATTCAACTTCTTTAGGCTTGGTAGAAGGAGTGACATAACCACTTTTGGTTCTACGTGAAGAGGATCCAACAAGAGACTTTCCCTTGGTACTCTTTGAAGGGCTCTTCCTCTTCTTCCCTTTACCTTGCCCGATACCCAGAACAGGGGCAGTGGTAGGAGTAGAAGTAGTAACAACCGATTTACCTTTAAGACCACTTTCGGCGGTCTTCAAAAGTCCTTGAAGTTTGCTGAGTGTGACCTCCTCCTTGTTCATATGATAGGTCATTCGGAATTGATCATAACAAGAAGGTAAGGAGTGCAATATGATGTCACTTGCCAACTCCTCGGGGAAGTTCACATTCAACTTCATCAGACGGTCCACAAACGTTTGCATTTTCTGCATGTGGCCCGTGATGGGTTCACCATCCTTCATTCGGGTTATTATCACGGAGGAGATTATTTCATATCGCTCTTGATGAGCACTCTGATGGTATCTTTCCATCAGATCTTGGTGCATCTCAAAAGGATAAAAGTCGTCATAGGACTTTTGGAGCTCGGCTGTCATCGTGGCCAACATGATACATGCCACTTTAGTGGCATCTCTCTCATGAGTCCTGAAGTCAGCGATCTCCTCGGGAGTAGCAGAAGACTCATCAAGTTCCTTCAGCTCCTTGTTGAGGACATATTCCTTGTCCTCATAGCTTGTGACCATCCTTATGTTCCTAATCCGATCATTGAAATTAGTCCCATCAAAGATGACTCTCCCACAAAGGTTCATGAGAGAGAAGGAGCCGATAGGGTTTGAGCCAGAAGCAACATTGTTGGAAGACATCTGAAAAAGAAGAATATTTTATAAGTTAGAAGAGGGATGTCGTAATCCAAGCTATAAAATATTTGAAGGTAGGTTGTGACAACCCGAAACTTTTATCCTGTACAATTGATCTTTATATCAATATTAAACTCGATTTTATCACCATTTTCAAGCTATAAAATATGTGAAGGTAGGTTGTGACAACCCGAAACTTTTATCCTGTACAATTGATCTTTATATCAATATTAAACTCGATTTTATCACCATTTTACACCATTTAAGGTTCGATAAAGCGTTCTAAACTTCGTACAATCAAAGTTTGGGTCCTAGGTCGAGTAATACCAAGTCATAGTACAACATTCAGGCCATACACCCTCTCGGGAGGAGTGTACGGCCGTACACATGAGTGTGCGGCCGCACACCCATCTTCCAACCACACACTCATCCCTATATATATAGGATGACCCCTTCACTCATTCCTTTCTTTTGGCTGCACTCTACTTTCTCCCTCCAAAAACTTCATCCAAGAACACTCTAAGGGCCTCGAAAACGTGAATTACTCCGTCATTCAGCCTGTTATACTGGTAAGACACCTTGATCTAAGCTTAAAACTCTTCATGTTCTTCGTATTCTTCATCACTTGAAGGTGTACGGCCGCACACCTTCATAAGGTGGCCGTACACACCTTAAAGACTCTCCAAAGTGAGAGTTTGGCCTTCATTTGCCATTTGGACTTGGTATTGGCTTTGAACACCCAAAAATCAACATTTTAAGCATGAATGAAGAGTGTACGGCGACACACTCCCATGTATGACCGCACAAGCCCTCTGTACGACCGCACACTCCGGTGTGCAACCGTACACACATGCTGACCGCACACCCTGGCCGCACACACACTCTTTTGGCCGTACACCTCCCTTGTTTGATCATATAGGGTCCCGACAAGCATTTCAAAGTCTTTAGGGTGGTTTCCCGTCATGTTTAGTCATGAAACACCCTAGTTCTAACATACATATGTATTACCATATGTTAATAGGATCCACTTGCGTACGAAACACTAGTTGACACTCAGCATCCACACCGATCATACGTTCGAATCCTACGTCAAACTGTGAGTTCATACCCTACGCTTTTTCGAGTTTTCATGTTTTCAGGGGGAGAATACAAGCAAAAGTACAAGGAAACTTATGCTCAAGTTATTTCATTTTGCATAAAATAATTATATGTTCAGTATGCTTTTATCACAGAAAACCGTTTTACCAAACGATTAAGAAATCAACTCGTAGAAACAGTTTTCAAAACTAAAGCAAGGTACTTGTGAATCTTGTCATAAAATGTGATATTTTACAAAGGATTCATACAAAACATAAACATGATTTTCTATATTATTATTACTTGTAAGTTTGTTATTTTAAGTTGGAGACACGTCCTTGGTAACACTCCACCGGATTCGAGAGTGTAGGACTAACTCTTGTAACCAGAATCTCTTGTAGGGAGAGCGTGACTATTGTGTATAGATCTATACCGGACTGACTATCCCGCACCTAAACTGCTAGCTGCAGTTAGGCAGACATGCCTGGGGTGACAAAGTCATAAAAAGATACTGGCCCCGTTACGTGTCATATCCAGTCTAATGTATGGTTATAAAACTCGCAACCTAGATAACAGAGATTTACTTTTGTAATAATGAAACAAGTGAACTAACCTCAAAATAATAACCAATTTGATTACTAGAGGGCATTAGTAATACCCTTAGGATCTAGTTCACTACTTATTTATTAGTCTTATTTATGTAATAAGACTAATACATCTCACTGAGAGTAAACAGGGTTTTTCAAGGAAATTACATCTAACGATACAAGTATGGTAGATACTTGTACACCTCATACCAGAACATATAACCAACTATCAACTTTTAAGGAAAATATAGGATTTTCCTGGGATAACTCAACTTTACATAAACAGGCTATTAAACAAATAACGAATGGATAATCAAACATCTTTTATAAGAAAATATAGGATTTTCTTGGGAAACACTTTTCAAAGGATCAAGGAAACATTTCTTTCACCAGAACTAAACGCTTATGAACTCACCAGCTTTATGCTGATATTTTAAAACTGCTTGTATTCTCAGGGCAACAATAGACAGGTACTCTTGCCAACTTTTGGAGAAGACGGAGCATTTTGGAGTCACGTCTTTTACTTTTGTTATATACTGTTATGTACAAGCCATGTTTTCAAACAATGTAAATATTCTTATTATAATGTAATGGTTGTCTTTACTTCACTTACTATGATACAACTGTTGTGATACTACACATGACGTCGCCCCGCCCCCGGACGTTTCCGCCGTCCGTTCCGACGGTTCGGGGGTGTGACAGATTGGTATCAGAGCTATTGTTTATAGTGAACTAAGTATACCGAACCTTACATGGTATACAACTATAAACACAAAGGGGCTGAAGTGCTCTGAACTAAAAGTATACTTTTAAAAATATAAGTATTTTTACAAAATGTATACAAGTATAGCTACATACTAGAAACAATATCATGAGTAGAACAAACCAAAAGTATTTTGGATGTTGAACACTGCGGTTAAACCTAGGCAGTTATGTAATCATGTCTACGATCAATATAGCCTAATCAACTATATTTATTCGAGACATGACCAACATGTGCTTGGGAGTGACTTTGGTGTTGCAGCAGACCTAAAACTTACCCACTATCCATACAACAAGACGTCGATAGAATAAAACATACAACTTAAAATACTGTAGGAGTATTTTTAACCAGAGTCGAATACATTATAGAAATTCACTCCTACTGTTGCTACCAATTCGTTTCATAGCGATAACTTACTTGCATTAGTAACCTTTCTTTACTTATCGCTTGGTAGAACACTTTATTATCAGGATGGGATATATCTTGTTTCATTTATCTTGAGGACTTACCATCCTCTTCTTCCTGGTTGTTTCTAGAATAAGATGCCTCCCCGAAAAAGACCCATCAGAAGAAATGATGACACTCCACCACCACCACCGCCCCCCTCAGTTCGATCCCGTTATGTTCCAGGCGACTGTTACTACTGCTGTGGCTGCCGCAATGTCACAGATCAATCCTGGCGGATCTGGTGGGCAAGGAAGTGGTACTCATCCCCAAAATCATGAAGGTGATCAGGGACACCAAAAGGAGTGCTCCTATAAGGACTTCATGAACGCGAAACCCACATCTTTCGACGGCAAAGGAGGGGTTATTGCCCTGACTCAATGGTTCGAGAAAATCGAGTCAATTTTCGAAATCTGTTCCTGTTCTGAAGCCAACAAAGTAAAATTTGCCACTTGCACTTTCGCCAACAGAGCACTGACCTGGTGGAATGGTCGAGTCAAATCCCTAACCCTGCCAGTGGCGAATGCTATGGGTTGGGAAAGTTTAAAGGAACTCATGCTAGCTGAGTACTGCCCACGGGGCGAGATGCAGCAACTAGAGTACGAACTCTGGAACCTTAAGATGAAGGAATCCGACATTGCCGCCTACACTTTTAGGTTTGAAGACCTAGCGCTTCTTTGCCCGGGAATGGTCACCCTGGAAAGCAAGAAGATGGAGAGATACATTTGGGGACTGACACAACCCACCAAAGGAAATGTCTTGGCTGCTATGCCAAACACCTTTGACAGCGCTAAGTGTCTGGCGCAAACAATCATAGATCACGGAGTTGATCTTGATAAAGTGGCAACCGCTCCTGAGCCAGCAAAGGTGAGCGGTGAGAAAAGAAAACTCTGGAAGCAGCGAAAGGGCCAGTCTTCGCAGGAGCCCTCAAAGAAACAACAAACGGTGGCAGTCCACGCTGCTACTACTCCTGTCGCTGCTCCTGCCACTCAAGCACTTACAAGTAAATATACTGGTACCCTTCCTCGGTGCGACAAGTGTAACTATCATCATAATCCCGGTCCATGTCGTGAAATGTCATGCACTAACTGTGGCAAAAAGGGCACACAGTTCGATTTTGCAAGACACCAGTCGAACCAACCAATCAGGCATCTGGAGCAGGCTTCGGTCAAGCCTGTTATGGTTGTGGAGAGGTCGGGCACTACAAGAGAAACTGCCCCAAGGCAACAACAACAGGTAGCACAGCGAGAGTACTAACGATGGGCCAAGAAGAGGCAGTTGCAGATCCCACCGTTGTTTCGGGTACGTTCCTCCTCGACAACTCTTATGCATGCATTCTTTTTGATTCTGGTGCAAAGAGAAGTCTTGTTAGTCATGCATTCAAACATCTTCTCAAACATAAACCTCAACCACTAACTGAAACATTTACCGTCGAGATGGCTAACAGTGAGAAAGAAAGCACAAATGATATATACGTAGGCTGTATCCTTACCTTGAACGATCATTCTTTTCCTATCGACCTTATGCCACTTTCCATAAAAAGCTTCGATGTCGTCATCGGCATGGATTGGTTGAGCCCCAATCATGTTGATATCCTTTGTTACGAAAAAACTATCCGTCTCAACCTTTCCCCTGGTGAAACCCTCATGATTTATGGCGATAAACTTAGCACAAACCTCTCTATCGGTTCGTGCATCAAAGCCCAGAAACTTCTGCGAAAGGAGTGTCATGCATTCCTAGCCCACATCATTAACGAGAAGCAGGAAGTTAAAGACCTCGAGAGCATCCTCGAAGTCTATAACTTTCCCGATTTTTTTCCCGAAGATCTCCCGGGAATCCCTCCCGAACGCCAAGTCGAGTTTCGCATCGACTTAGACCTCGGAGCTACCCCCGTAGCTAAATCCCCATACCGATTAGCGCCGGCAAAAATACAAGAGTTATCCAGTCAGCTCAATGAGCTGCTCAGCAAAGGATTCATCAGACCGAGTTCCTCACCCTGGGGAGCCCCGATCTTGTTCGTGAAAAAGAAGGATGGATCCTTTCGGATGTGCATTGACTATCGAGAGCTGAACAAACTCACAGTCAAAAACCGTTACCCTCTTCCTCGACTCGACGACCTCTTCGATAAACTTCAAGGAGCCAGTTACTTCTTCAAAACAGACCTAAGATCAGGGTACCATCAGTTGCGAGTCCATGAGGCTGATGTTCCTAAGACAGTATTTCAGACTCGGTACGGTTACTATGAATTTGTAGTGATGCCCTTCGGTCTAACCAACGCACCTGCGGTGTTCATGGACCTGATGAGTCGGGTGTGTCGTTCTTTCCTGGACAAGTTTCGCAATCGTGTCTGTCGACGATATACTTGTCTATTCCAGAAGTGAGGAAGATCACTGACAGCACTTGAGATCGGTGCTGGAAACTTTAAGGACGGAGAAGCTGTACGCGAAATTCTCCAAGTGCGAATTTTGGATTCGAAAAGTAACCTTCCTACGTCATGTGGTAAGTGAGGAAGGCATACACGTGGACCCCTCAAAAATCAAAGCGATAGAGAACTGGTCAGCACTGAAGACGCCCACAGAAATCCGTCAATTCTTGGGTCTCGCTGGCTACTATCGCAGATTTATCCAGAATTTCTCAAGAATTGCCAAACCCTTAACCACTCTGACTCAGAAAGGCGTACCCTTTTGTTGGAGTGTAAAAAAAAACACTACGTTCCAAACGCTAAAGCGGGCCCTATGCAGCGCACCAATCTTGTCTCTACCCGAAGGGACGGAGGACTTCGTTGTCTACTATGATGCATCCAATCAGGGCCTAGGCTGTGTGCTCATGCAAAGAGGAAAAGTCATTGCTTATGCCTCAAGACAGCTGAAAGCACACGAAGTCAACTACACAACGCACGACCTGAATTAGGAGCAGTCGTCTTCGCATTGAAGATATGGAGACATTATCTCTACGAAACCAAGTGCACTATCTGTTGGATTAATGTCTAAGTCCATAACTATATTTGGTATGTACTTGACCCGACCCGACATGGTCCATTTGGGTTGCACTTCACCGACACAATTTATATGGATAGTCTTTTGAGAATAGTATATTTATGATTTATATTAATATATTATAAGTTCTAATATATTAATATATAATCATATTATTTAATTAGTATTGATCAAGAATTAATTTATAATTAATTAAGTGATCAAAAGGAACTAGTTAATTATGGACTCTTAGATATATATATGTGTAGTGGGCCAAGTTCATTTAGGTTGGGCTAAGTCTTCATGGATAGTCCATGGAGCTTTAACCCATGGATCCTAGGAAATGAAAGGTCATGGGTATTAGGTTTAACCCTAATCCTCCACACTATATAAAGGGTCTTATGGTTCATGAAATTATGCTACTGGCTAGTGTGGATACACTAAAGAGGGCAATAACCGATTTCATAGTGTGACCCAAGTATCCATATTCTCTAAAGGCTTTCCAAGGTGTTTTGGTGATTTGTGATTCCACTTGAGGCTTCCACACTATTGGGGCTAAGCTCTTAAAGCTTGAAGACATCAAGCTATATCAAAAGGTATGTCATCTAACTAGAACTTTGTAGTATAGGTTCTTCATAATATGCTAGTTAGGATGAAACGTTGGAATATTTAATATTTGCATGTATAATAGAGAAAACATAGATCCAAGGTTTATAGGGTTGCATGTACACCATAGGAGTGTTAAAATGCTGAAAACCTAACAGTGGTATCAAAGCCATGGGTTGTTTTCTGTTATATTGATGCAAATGTATTTTTTTTTTCAAGTTGAAGGAAAAAAAAAGAAAAAAAAAACATGAAGTTTGTCAAATTTTATGATAATTACTTGATTTTATGAAAAACTAATTATTTATAAAATTTGAGTCACTTTACTACAAGAGTTGAATTAGGTCAATTTATTAAAAGATAGAATTATATGATTATTTTATTTTATTTGTTTTAAAAGTTTGATCTAAATGGTTTTAAGGAGCTACAAATTTTGTCATAAAATTTTGGAACTCAAAAGTTTTTTTGAAGTTATGATCTTAAGAGTTTTTAAACTTCCATAAGTTATGGATGTGAAATGTCTCATTTATTAACTCTTTAGGTTATGAATTCCAAGAGTCTTCAAAGGATAATTGTCAAACTTTCACGATTTATATTAGTTTATATGATTATCTAATTTCTTGAAAATTGTTGATGTGAATTATCTTTACTTATGAGTTTAATCTAGATCATAGAAAAATTATTTGATTATTGTGTTAATTGGAATATTTGATCTTAATGGTTTTTATGAACTCCATAACTTGTCCTCAAGTTATGGAAAGTGAAGAGTTTTTCTTTTTAAAGTGTCATTAAGTCTCATAGGTTATGAAAATAGAAGAGTCACTATTTTTAATGTCATCATTAAATGATTTAGTGTATTCCATAACTTGTCCTCAAGTTATGGAACTTGAATTTTTTTTTTTTCATTAAACTCATAAGTTATGAAATGAAAAGTTTTGAATAGTTTCAAAACTTGCCCTCAAGTTTTGGAATTTGTAAAGTTTTCACTTATGAATATTTTAATTCCAAGTTAAGCCCTTAGAATTTTAAAAGTTAAAATTCAACCCTTATACTTTATAATATTATAAGTTAATAATATTTATATATATGTATAAGAGTAAAGTCGTCTTACCATTAGTAGGCCTCATTCACGAAGTCGGTCTATAACGGGGGTATAAGGTTACTGCCTATAAAATGGCAGTTTAATGAGTGTCCACTCTCACCCACCGCTTCTTTGACCGGTGGAGGGTCGTTAGCCGAACGGGTAGGACAAGGACTATAATTCTCCCTTCATTAAAAGTATTAATGATAAATACTAAGTAACTAAACTGTAATTAATACCCAATCTTAGTTACTTAGGAAAATGTGAATAAGGTGCTAATCCATGAAATTACACTTTGCACTTTGTTTAAGCTGTTAGTGGAGCGTGTGTGGTTAACCGGCACACTAACCTGGACTTAACAAGGTAGGCAAAGGGTAACTTAATGTTTATCATAGTATCGTTGGATCGTGTATGGTTAACCGACACATCGATTGAGGGGTAAATATTAAGGGTACCAAGTATATTTGCATGGTTACTTCACACCTTGTTTTGTGATCCTCGGCATCCTAGTCACAAAACCTGAAGGACACACTCGAGATTGAAACATGCCATTGAAAAGTTCAATGAATATCAAAAGAATCTAGGAGTTTCAAAACCAATTAAAACCTAATAATACATTTCGTTTATCTTGGTGGAAATTGGTGAATCGTCATTCACCTACCTTCAAATATTTTATAGCTTGGATTACGGCATCCCTCTTCCAAGTTATAAAATAGTTTGTTGGGTCCTAGCCTTAATATATCAAATTGGGTGTTATATTAAGGACTGAAATCAACTTTACGTGAATTTCTCCTATTGTTGATGTCTGGTTTAGACAACAATGATCTTCCGAAACCAAGCTTTCCTAATGAATATGACTTCCCGAGTTTGGCTCATGGAAGTCATACTTCTCTTCCTCCACCTCCTCCAATTATTCTCCCTAACCCACAAGTTCAAGGTCACTCAAGCCCTAATGGCAAGCAAGGTCTATGTGTGATCATATCTTAGAGATGAAGTCACATATTGACAAGCCGGGAGAGTTGGGTGTCAAAGTCTTGAGAAAGTTGGATGTACAATCACTTTCTAAGTCACATAGTGAGTTCCTTTGGGACTACTATGAAACAGACTACGACATGAACCTTAATGATCATATCTATTTGCTTGGTGCTGCTGAATCAGCAATGATTTGGAACGATAGTAAAGCAAATTTGATTAGAAGATCAACTTCCCAAAAACTTTATGGACAGTGACAATGGTGACACTGGAAATCCAGAAAAAGCATTCTCTTCCCAATGGAAAGGGATTGGCCATAGTCAACCCGGTTGACCAAATGGTAAAGAGAAAGGCTAAGTCTGAGATAGTCCTATTACCAAAGGGTCCATATGTTTATTTTGCCAAAGGAAGGGGCGTTGATTGCAAAGTTGCCAAATTTACCTAAGGATGTTAAAGTCAATATGTTTAACTCTACATCAGGTAGAGCCCATTATCTAACTCTGTTAAGTTCTATTCTGAGATCCTCATTACATGATGTGACTGGGTCACATGTTGATGTTTTAAGAATCAAAGAATAGAGAGAAATCTTAAAGGAAGTATATGTTGATTCTGATCGCGAAGGTGGATTTCGATCGCATCAGAATTTTGAGCAGTTTCTTAAGAAGTTATGATATATTGCTAAGGAATAGATAACAACAATTTTCCATGTGGATTGTAAGGATAAGTTTTTCCGCAAAGTTTTAAAATAAAAGAAAATTGTTTAATTTTATTTATTTGAAGTATCCTTACAATGGCATTTGTGGAAAATTGTTGCTTATATGATTCCACTGACAGCAATATTGGAAAATGGATTTGATTCTTTCATTTGTGGTAGTGTCTAAATTTACCAAATCAGGAAAGTTCCTCATCGCCCAAGTTTCAATTGGACCGAAACTTGGAATCATGCAAGTTGAATAGTATGATGAATGAGAACTTTCAAGCATTGGAAAATCAAGACTACTTACTTGTTCACATGGATGTGTGAGTCAAGTGAAGGACTAAAGGGATCGAGTACACATTCTTGTGCACTGGTCATGTCCACCACAAAGCTCGTTAAGACTATTTGTTTTACTAAAGTTTAGTAAATATGGTTATACTTACAAGTTTAAGTATAATTCTGAAACATTGGAAAAGTCTCAATGTATGGCAGAACGAATGGGAAGAATCAAATTAGGCAGAAAGATAAAAGTTTCTCAAATCTGAAAAGATGGGAGAGTACTTTAGTATCATGTTTGTGATCATCTTAATGATTTAGAAATCATATCACAATTAGTCCTCTAAAGGTCATCTTAGTGCATTCTTATGACTAAGAAGAGGAGTCATGAATTGTTGAAATGGTTAGATCAGGAAGATGAGTCATACTTCGTTCCAAAACAATTCTTAGAGTCATACTCCAAGATTGTAACTTGAGTGACATATCTTAAAGGAAGGTTTAAAACACTTGTCAAATGTAAGAGTAAAAGTGTCCTACTCTTGTACATTTGAAATTGGTAAGTTATGATGTTTTGGATAAAACAAAGACCAACTAAGGCCAATTGTGTGAAGTGTTTGTCTTGATAAAGAATCCGCACTATCGCTTGAATATTCTTCACTAGCACACGACTTAAGGTTTATAGCCTATCGTGTTGACATATTATGTGCCCATTCTAGTTTAAGTTGGCTTTGCATAGGAGTTCTGAAAGTTCTCAATTGGTTGCATAACAACTTGGAAGCAATGGCAGGCCTTGTACTGCCAGGTGGCAAGAAGTTAAGATTGCATAAGTTCAGTCCATATGTGTTTGGATTTGTCATTATCCTTGTCTTGTGACTATGGTTTTGATGATTCACATGGATAAGAACACATACACCATAAAATCTAAGGGTCACAAGGTTTCTCTCCGATTCATGAAAATGATGGTGAGGAAACACTTCCACCATGTAGATTTGAAGCAGATGGCAAAAGGTCTAAACAATTGAGACTATGATTACGGCATCCCTTTTCATAGTTCTGAAATTGTTTAGACACACATGCATGCTATCTAAGGAAAGGTGTATGATTTTGATAAAGTTTTATCAAAGCATCTCGTATCAGAAATCTGAACTTTGGTAAGAAAGTCAATAAAGTATTGATTTCTAGAAGTCCAGCTGATTTCTGAGTATATGTCAAAGCTAGTGGAGCATAAGTGTTATGCTAATAATCATCATGTTAGTGGGAGCATGATAATTATTGTTAATGTTGCAAGTTAGCAATGTTAATTATAGAAAACAAAAGTTTCAATTCGTGAGGCTGCAGGGATTGAAAAAGTTGTTTTGCTATAATTAAGGGAGAGGATATACTTCATTTCAGTTCTAAAGGCTTAGATTGAGACCTTAATCATCCTTAGTCAAAAATATATATATGAATTTCATGTTGGATTGGTTCAACTTAAGGAAATTCTATATATTGAGTTCTCAAAATTCGATTATGATTACGGCATCCCTCTTCATAGTCAAATTTTGAAAACATGGCAAATAAAAATAGTGTAGCAAAAGACTGGTGTAGAATCATGTCTTTATGTGAGACATCATGAATCGTGTACCATTTGCTTTGGGTACAGGATCGATTGCATGTGCTATAATATTTGTCATTTCTAAATTTTTCCAAATGCCCAGAGGCATTAAGAAGGGAAAAGGTCTAGAATTGGATATGACTAAAATGATTAAGCAATTGTCGAGGACAATCTGAGGTTTACCAAAGATTGGTTGCTCAGGGACAGTTGGAAGTATAGTGCTAATTTTGGAAGGACCATATTGACATATTCTGAAAAGGGGCATCTCTTATTCAGAAGTGATAGTCAAAATGAGAATATGGAGTTGTCTCCATAGGTGGAAGTTATCTGTGTAAGATTAGAAAACTTAATGCAAGAAGCATGTCTAAAGCAATGTACTTTGAATATGAGACTTAGTTTCCATGGAGTTGATCTCCATTGGAATACCTTATAATGACTGTTGACAAGTCTTTGTGACTTTGTACATATTCATTACAGGAGGGTCAGTGTATATAAGTTTAAAATCTAAACAGATTTCGATAAATGATAGGAATTTGAAATTTTCACATTTTTCGATAAGGATTTGGGAGTGTGAAATTAGAATCATTGAAATTATGTTCAATTGGTTTATTTCACAAAGTAAGGATCATAGACAAACATAGAGTGCATACTTGGTGTATGGCAAAGCTATTGTTTAGAAAAACATAGTGTACATGCTTGGAGCATGGGACAAATAGTGTTTTTAATTCAGGTATAAAGTTGATAAAACCGAAACAATGAAATAATGAGTAATCGGTATGGTGATAAATAAAAGTGGTCTATTTATATTCATAGGGTTTGATACCATATTTGATTCATTTATTCTTGTGTTTCATTTTGCATGTTTTGACTTCCAGAATAAACTAGGTCATTCTTCCTGAATGACTAAGTTATTCAAACTATCCACAGTCGGTCATATGTTGGAAGTAGATATGAATCAAGACTGTCATGGGTTGGACTGTAGAGGTCTAAGATGTTGGACAAAGTGGTGCTACAACACTCATGAGTGCTCATAAGTTCTGAGTATTGGATTCAACCCACGCTCATTTGAATCACTTCATGGATTTTATCACGAGCGATCATGAGACGATAATATCTTATATTCTTAAAAGCTAGAGATATGAGTTGTTACTGTGAGTTGGTTATACATTGATTGCACGAAAACGCATTGGTAACTCGATGTTATAAAACGTGCCTTTGTGTATGATTCAACAAGTAGTAGAACAAGCCATATGAGTCGAAGTTTATCCATTCCTTTTACCTTCAGGATAAAAGCGATATCGGTGGGCCCCTCGATGATTTAGCGATGACACATGTGAGTGCTTGGCCAAGCCAGGACTGATTTGATTTGTTCAATCAGTCAGTCATCATAAATCGAAAATCGGGAAACAACAAATGGACATAGAGAATGATTATAATCCATGTCTCAGTCCATATGATATCTAGAATGGAGGAATATATGATCCCTTATCTAATGGACAAGTCATTGACAGAGTTCAGAGTTCATTCACAAGATCAGAGTTCGACGGCGGCTTTAAGAGCTACGATTGCCAGTTGGTTTTTGAAGTCATACTCAATAATAGTTTTAGACTTATCCAAGTGGGAGACTGTTGGATTAATGTCTAAGTCTATAACTATATTTGGTATGTACTTGACCCGACCCGGCATTGTCCATTTGGGTTGCACTTCACCGACACAATTTATATGGATAGTCTTTTGAGAATAGTATATTTATGATTTATATTAACATATTATAAGTTCTAATATATTAATATATAATCATATTATTTAATTAGTATTGATAAGGAATTAATTTATAATTAATTAAGTGATCAAAAGGAACTAATTAAATATGGACTCTTAGATATATATATATATATATATATATATATATATATATATATATATATATATATATATATATATATATATGTGTGTGTGTGTGTGTGTGTGTGTGTGTAGTGGGCCAGGTTCATTTAGGTTGGGCTAAGTCTTCATGGATAGTGTATGGAGCTTTAACCCATGGATCCTAGGAAATGAAAGGTCATGGGTATTAGGGTTTAACCCTAATCCTCCACACTATATAAAGGGTCTTCTGGTTCATGAAATTATGCTAGTGGCTAGTGTGGATACACTAAAGAGGGCAATAACCGATTTCATAGTGTGAGCCAAGTATCCATATTCTCTAAAGGCTTTCCAAGGTGTTTTGGTGATTTGTGATTCCACTTGAGGCTTCCACACTATTGGGGCTAAGCTCTTAAAGCTTGAAGACATCAAGCTACATCAAAAGGTATGTCATCTAACTAGAACTTTGTAGTATAGGTGCTTCATAATATGCTAGTTAGGATGAAACCTTGGAATATTTAATATTTGCATGTATAATAGAGAAAACAAAGATCCAAGGTTTATAGGGTTGCATGTACACCATAGGAGTGTTAGAATGCTGAAAACCTAACACTATCTTCACTGACCATAAAAGTCTGCAGCATATCTTCGACCAGAAGGAGTTGAACATGAGAGAACGTAGATGGGTTGAGCTACTCATTGATTACGAGTGCGAAATCCGCTACCATCCCGGCAAGGCCAATGTGGTGGCAGATGCCCTCAGCCGGAAGGAGTACTCAGGTCGTAGAGTGAAGGCACTGACCATGACTACCCATTCCCATTTATCCGCGCAAATCAGGGAGGCTTAGCTGGAAGCCTTGAAACCAGAGAACATGTCGGGTGAAGCCTTGAGAGGAATTAAAAAGAACCTATAGATCAAGGGAGACGGAGTCTATTATTTCATGGACCGGATCTGGACCCCAAAGTTTGGTCGTTACATAGAGGTTGTAATGAACGAAGCTCACAAGACCAGATACTTCGTTCATCCAGGCTCGGACAAGATGTACCTCGATCTGAAGAAACTATATTGGTGGCTGAACATGAAAACAGAGATCGCTACCTTTGTGGGCAAGTACCTGACTTACGCCAAGGTGAAGGTCGAATATCAGAAGCCCTCAGGTCTACTCCACCAGCTAGAGATACCTGAGTGGAAGTGGGAGAGAATTACTATGGATTTTATCACCAATCTACCCAAGTCTCCGAGTGGGCACGACACCATTTGGGTAATTGCCGACCAGCTGACTAAATCCGCCCACTTCCTGCCAATAAAGGAAAACTTCAAAATGGAGAGACTTACGAGAATCTACATCCGAGAGATAATTCGACTGCATGGTGTGCATGTGTCCATTATCTCCGATCGAGATAGCAGGTTCACTTCGAGGTTCTGGCAGTCACTACAGAAGGCTCTTGGAACTAAGTTGGATATGAGCACAGCTTACCATCCTCAGACAGATGGGCAGAGTGAGAGAACCATCCAAACTTTGGAAGACATGTTGAGAGCATGTGTCATTGACTTCGGTGAATCATGGGACACTCATTTGCCCTTGGTCGAGTTTTCCTACAACAACAGTTACCACACAAGCATCAATGTTGCGCCTTTTGAAGCTCTCTATGGCCGCAAGTGCAGATCCCCTCTGTGCTAGGCTGAGGTGGGCGACACACATCTAGCCAAGGGGAAAGTCCCTGACAGCACTCTCACTGGCCCAGAAATCATCCGCGAAACCACCGAAAATATCGTACAAATCTGAGAACGACTGAAAGCCTCACGAGATAGACAAAAGAGCTACGCCGATAAACAACGAAAACCATTGGAGTTACACGTTGGAGACCGTGTTCTGTTGAAGGTCTCACCCTGGAAAGTGTGGAAAGCTAAATGCAAGGTACATAGGAGCATTCGAGATCCTCGCTAGGATCGGTCTCATAGCTTAAAAACTTCGTTTACCGCAAGAACTTAGCAACATTCATCTTGTTTTTCATGTTTCGAATCTTAAGAAATGCGTATCCGACGAAACCCTTACAATTCCTCTTGACGAGATTAAGATCAACAAGAACCTGAACTTCGTAGAAGAACCAGTCGAAATCATGGATAGAGAGATCAAACTAACAAAACAAAGTCGCATCCCGATAGTGATGGTTCGCTGGAATGCCAAGCGGGGACCTGAATTCACTTGGGATCGCGAAGATCAGATGAAACAGAAGCATCCACATCTCTTTTATATTCCATGATTTGTATTCTATGTTCGAATTTCGGGATGAAATTCCCTCTAACGGGGGGATGATGTGACAACCCGGAACTTTTATCCTGTACAATTCATCTTTATATCAATATTAAATTCGATTTTATCACAATTTTACACCATTTAAGGGTTCGATAAATCGTTCTAAACCTCGTACAATCAAAGTTTGGGTCCTAGGTTGAGTAATACCAAGTCATAGTACAACATTCGGGCCATACACCATCTCGGGAGGAGTGCACGGCTGTACACATGAGTGTGCGGCCACACACCCATCTTCCAGCTGCACACTCATCCCTATATATATAGGGTGACCCCTTCACTTATTTCTTTCTTTTGGCTGCACTCTACTTGCTCTCTCTACTTTCTCTCTCTAAAAACTTCATCCAAGAACATTCTAAGGGCCTCGAAAACATGAATTACTCCATCATTCAGCTTGTTATAGTGGTAAGACACCTTGATCTAAGCTTAAAACTCTTCATGTTCTTCGTGGTCTTCATCACTTGAAGGTGTACAGCCGCACAGCTTCATAAGGTGGCCGTACACACCTTAAAGACTCTCCAAAGTGAGAGTTTGGTCTTCATTTGCTAGTTGGACTTGGTATTGGCTTTGAACACCCGAAAATCGACATTTTGAGCATGAATGAAGAATGTACAGCCCCACACTCCCATGTACGACCGCACACGCCCTCTGTACGGCCGCACACTCTGGTGTGCAACCGTACACACATGCTGACCGCACACCCTGGCTACACACACACTCTTTTGGCCGTACACCTCCCTCGTTTGATCATATAGGGTCCCGGCAAGCATTTCCAAGTCTTTAGGGTGGTTTCCCATCATGTTTAGTCATGAAACACCCTAATTCTAACACATATATATGTTACCATATGTTAATAGGATCCACTTGCGTATGAAACACCAGTTGACAATCAGCATCCACACCGATCATAGGCTCGAATCCTACGTCAAACTGTGAGTTCATACCCCTACGCTTTTCCGAGTTTTCATGTTTTCAGGGGGAGAATACAAGCAAAAGTACAAGGAAACTTGTGCTCAAGTTATTTCATTTTGCATAAAATAATTATATGTTCAGTATGCTTTTATCACAGAAAACCGTTTTACCAAACGATTAAGAAATCAACTCGTAGAAAGAGTTTTCAAAACTAAAGCAAGGAACTTGTTGTGACAACCCAAAATTTCTATCTTGTACAACCATTCACTTCAATAAAAGTCAGAACTGTTTCTGCTAACTTTTAAGCTTTTTGGGGTCAGTTTGAGTGTTCTAAAGCCTAATACTGCAAGAGATAACTGGAGAGAGGATACTCTAAGGTTTATTGAGCAACATTTAAGTTCCAAAACTCCAAGAGTTTGGAGTTTACGGCCCAAATGGTATTGGGGCCGTAAACCCTAAGGACTATATAAGTGACACTTAGTTATTTTTAGCTCTTTTTCACCTTTTCAAGTCTAGAAACCATTCTCTCTCAAGTATCATCCAAAGTTTCTTCAAAATCTTCAAGAAAATAAGTGTTTTCTTCTTTGTTTAGTTGATCTCCCCCTTAATCTAGTGATCTTACATGATTTCATCCATGAAATAATTTCATTTGGTTAGATCTTCAAGCATTCTTCATTTCACCAAGACCACCAAGAACACACACTAGTGTTCTTGGGCCGTGAACACCATTTCAAGCTCCTTTATTGTAAGTATTCTTACCCTAGTGTGTTATAAGACTTGTTTCACTTCTTATTCAACTAGAAAACATAAAGAAACACAAGATCAATGGTGTTAACGGTCAAGACATGTTCTTGAACCGTAAACCCTAATAGATGGGGCTAAGTGAGCCCTAGTCCCTTCCTTAGCCTTGGATACTAGTCTAGATCACTACCTTGAAGTGTTTAGGACCTTAAACATCAAAAAGACCAAGAACCCATAGAGTTTACGGCCGTAAACTCATGGAGAAACGGTCCATGGGCCGTAAACTCTATAAAGTGGTGCCATTGTGCCACCATGGCTTCCTAAGGCTTGGACTTGACTACAAGATGCTTAACCTTGACTTGGAAGACCTTAAAACACCAAATGGTAGAAGTTACCATGGCTTTACGGCCGTAAACCCATTGGAACCATAAACCCAAAACTGTAAACTCATGAAGAGTTTACCCTTGGACCGTAAAATGAAAAGCAAAGCCCTACAACCCTTAGATGCAATCCTTGGTACTTATAGTACTTGAATCAAAGTGTTTTCCATGTCGTAGGGTGTCTTAACTTAGTTAATTAGTTGTATAAAGAGTAATTGGGTACATATATGTGTTATTATATGTTAATTAGGATCCTTGTGTGTGTTCAAGTCTTCACTTGACACTTAGCATCCTATATCATCCGTTCTTCCAAACTACTCACTATAGGTGAGTTCATACCCCTTAATCAACCTTTTAAATGATTTTAAATGCTTTTATGGGGGGGGAATACAAGTTGAACTATTATAGTTATTATATCAATCACATGTGATTAATAACTACCAAACAAGTGGATTTGTTACTTTTCAAACTGTGTTATCAAACAAACTACTTCAAACTGTTTTACAAACTCTGTTACTTGTCAAATACTTTTATTAAACTCTTTAAACTTATATTTTGTTAAATGTGTATCTATATGGATATAATTATATAAGTAGGATTGAAAGGACTTAGGACGGATAGCTCACCTTACCTCCTGTTCCTTGTTTGGTTGTGGACTAAGGGTATCGGTTGTTTGTCCGAGGGTCGTTTGAATCCTAGTTATATATTATGTATATGTATATAGATATAAAAGTTCATTCTTTCTATTCAATACCTTTGGGTAGCAAAGGTATACAAACATGTCCATACATACAAACAACATTACTAGTAAACTATAATAGGTATAGTTTAGGAAGTTACTAATACTATTACTTGAACAATGAAACATACAATGAGTCAGTTCATACATGAGTCAACACACACTATTATGAGAAACAGAGAGAACGTACCTACATACTACACAGAGAGAGAACATACAATACAGCTAGTACATACTATACATTATACAAGAGAACATACTATTATGAGAAACAGAGAGAACATACATACATACTAGACAGAGTGAGAGCATACAATACAACTAGTACACATAATACATATACAAGAACACTACTACAGTTATGTGAGCCACGTAACGGGGCATGACATCACCTGTCATGGCTCGTCTTGTATCCAGAATCTCCTTAAGTGGAGAGCGTTGAGTTTGTGTATAGATCTATACTGGATTGACTATCCTACACCTTGTTGCTCGCTACAGTGGGACTTGCAAGTCTACGGGTGCCAAACGTCATTCCTTCCGACGTCTTTCATCGTCGTGTTTTTAGTCGGTATTATGGTAGAGGCATATCACATGGTACTTTAAATAACAATTGGTTTAAGGTAGTTAGTACATAAGTAGTTACTTAATACAACACTACGGTACTATTTTATTTCCCATTGCATTCACTTTGTGATCTTCACACAATGAACAATAATGTAAAAACTATATTTTTGGTTAACGATAGTCAGATTTGGGAAAATACATACTCTTACAAGAGACACACACACAAACACTTGATGCCTTGGTAGAAGGATACTGTTAGTAGAAAAACATAGGGTTTTCTAGGAGATTCAAACATTTTACAAACATTCACAAACATTTATAAACTTATACATCACATACGTACAAACAATTTCATACAAACACAGACACTAAAATACTTATGATCTCACCAGCTTTAATGCTGATAAACTCTTTCAAAATAACTTGTATTCTCAGGTCACCAGTAGACAGGCACCGATGCTAGGTTTTGAGAAGATGGAGCTCGTTCAAGACTCATCTTTTATTTTGATATATATTTTTGGTGTCTATTAAACTTGACAGAACACACTTGTATTAAATTATATTATTAATGCAATGGATGATGTTGTTGCTTGTTTACTACTATGCATTGTTGTGATACTGTACATGACGTCCTCCACCCCCGAACGATTCCACCGTTCCGGTTTTGGGGTGTGACACTTGTGAATCTTGCCATAAAATGTGATATTTTACAAAGGATTCATACAAAACATAAACAAAATTTTCCATATTATTATTACTTGTAAATTTGTTATATTAAGTTGGAGACACGTCCTTGGTAACACTCCACCGGATTCGAGAGTGTAGGGCTAACTCTTGTAATCAGAATCTCTTGTAGGGAGAGCGTGACTATTATGTATAGATCTATACGGGACTGACTATCCCGCACATAAACTGCTAGCTACAGTTAGGCACCCATGCCTGGGGTGACAAAGTCATAAAAAGATACTGGCCCCGTTACGTGTCATATCCAGTCTAATGTATGTTTATAAAACTCGCAACCTAGATAACAGAGATTTACTTTTGTAATAATGAAACAAGTGAACTAACCTCAAAGTAATAATCGATTTGATGACTAGAGGGCATTAGTAATACCCTTAGGATCTAGTTCACTACTTATTTATTAGTTTTATTTATGTAATAAGACTAATACATCTCACTGAGAGTAAACATGGTTTTTCAAGGAAACTACATCTAAAGATACAACTATGGTAGACACTTGTACACCTCATACCAGAACAGATAACCAACTATCAACTTTTAAGGAAAATATAAGATTTTCCTGGGATAACTCAACTTTACATAAACAGGCTATTAAACAAATAACGAATGGATAATCAAACATCTTTTATAAGAAAATATAGGATTTTCTTGGGAAACATTTTTCAAAGGATCAAGGAAAAATTTCTTTCACCAGAACTAAACACTTATGAACTCACCAGCTTTATGCTGATATTTTAAAACTGCTTGTATTCTCAGGGCAACAATAGACAAGTAGTCTTGCCAACTTTTGGAGAAGACGAATCATTTTGGAGTCACGTCTTTTACTATGTTGTATACTATTATGTACAAGCCATGTTTTCAAACAATGTAAATATTCTTATTATAATGTAATGGTTGTGTTTACTTCGCTTACTATGATACAACTGTTGTGATACTACGCATGACGTTGCCCCGCCCCCAGATATTTCCGCCGTCCGTTCCGACGGTTCGGGGGTGTGACATAGGTGAATTACGATTCACCAATTTCCACCATGAAAACGAAATGTATTATTAGTTTTTAATTGGTTTTGAAACTCCTAGATTCTTTTGAGGTTCATTGAAATTTTCAACGGCATGTTTCAATCTCGATTGTGCCCTTCAAGTTTTGTGACTAGGATGCCGAGGATCACAAAACAAGGTGTGAATAACCATGCAAATTAACTTGGTACCCTTAATGTTTATCACCTAATTTATGTGCCGGTTAACCACACGCGCTCCACCGATCTATAATAAACTTTAAGCCACCCTTTGCCAACCTTGTTAAATCAAAGTTAGTGTGCCGGTTAACCACACATGCTCCACTAATGACTTAAGCAAGGTGCAAAGTGTAATTTCATGGGTTAGCACCAAATTCACATTTTCCTAAAGTAACTAAGATTGGGAATTTATAAAATCATTTAGTTACTTTATAATAGTCATTATACTTTTAATGAGAATTAAATTCATTATCCTACCCGTTAGGCTAACGACCCTCCACCAGTCAAGGAAGCGGTCGGTGAGAGTGGACACCCATTAAGCTGCCATTTTATAGGATACAACCTTATATCCCCCTTATAGATCGACTTCGTGATGAGGCCTACTTATGGTAAAACGACTTGATCTTACATATATATATATATATATATATATATATATATATATATATATATATTATTAACTTATAATACTATAAAGTATAAGGGTTGAATTTTAACTTTTAAAATTCTAGGGGTTGGAACTAAAGTTTTCTAAAGTGACTTTACATGTTCCAAAACTTAAGGGCAAGTTTTGTAACTATTCAAAACTTTTCAACTTCATAACTTATGAGTTAATGGTTTATTAAAATGAAGACTCTTCATTTTATGTAACATATGTGTTCTTTAATGGACTTTAAAAGAAAAGACTTTTGGTAATCCATAACTTGAGGACAAATTATGGACTCCATTAAAAACATTTAGATCAAGAATTAAACTAACAAACAATTTTCAAAGAATTCCTATGATCTACCAAACTCATAAGTGTATGAACATTCATATCAACAATTTCAAGAATCATATAAACACACAAAACTTGAAATTTTGATAATAACCTTTGAAATTGGATTAGCTTAATCATTACCACATCAAAAACAAGTTTTATAAGTCAAAAACAGTTTAGTGTAATGATTCTAGTCTAAATCCAGCTTAAAAACTCGAAAATCTGCAAACTGGAAGACCAACTCATTGAGTTCTATAAGGATCTCGTCGATTTCATGCATTAACTCATGAACTCGTCGAGTTTTTGGCCAGAACTCGTTGAGTTTTCAGTCTGGGCGGATTCTTGGTTTTGAAAAATAAGTTGCATCAAGTATCAAGAAAAATAGACCTAGGCTCTGATACCACTGATGGGTTTTGAGCATTCTAACACTCCTAAGGTGTAAATGCAACCCTAGAAATCTTGGATCTATGTTTTACTAAGATACATGCAAATTTGAATTTTCCAAGGTTCTTAACCTAACTAGCATGGCATGGTAACTTGAACATAAAATCTAGTAAAATAACATACCTTTCTTGTTGCTTGGATTCCTTAAGAACTTTGTGAGCCTAGAACCCCAAATGTGATGCCTCAAATGTTTCACACAACACCATAACTCTTGGAATAACTTTGAGAGAAGTACACTATCACTCAAAATCGGGTAGCCCTCCTTGTTCTTTTCTAAGTGCCGATTTTGCTAGCATATGGGGTCTTTATATAGTGTGTCACAAAGTAGTGTTACACCATGTAAACCCTAATTGACATGGCTTTTCATTTCCTCCATGATCCATGGGTTTTAACCTCCATTAGCATCCATGGAACACCCTATTGGTTTTAGCCCAATCCAATAAACCATGGATCATTACCCCACTATATAAGAATGGATGATTTACACAATCAACCCCATATATTTAATTTGTCTCTTTTTGATCACAAAATGAATTCCAAATTAATTCTTGATCAATACTAATTAAATAATATGATTTCATATTAATATATTATAACTTATAATATATGAACAAATCATAAGTGTCGTTCTTCTCAATTTGTCTATCCAATTATCATGATGCCATGCAACCCAAATGGACCATGCCAACCGGGTCAAGTAAATACCAGAAATAGTTATGGACTTAGACACCTTATCCAACACAACCATAGCCTTAATTTTCCACATGGCAAAGTTATGCTCATAGAAAGGAGGAATTTTGTTGAGACCAAAAGATTTGGGACTATAGGAGGTCGAAATGATAACATGAGTGTATCAAAAACCCTTTCTGATACCAACTGAAGGTATGTATCGATCAGATACACTTCAAGTATAATTAACAAAGAACAAACATAAAAAGTAAAGAACATGAATTAATCTTAAAGATGTACTTCACCAAGAAAGGTTTTGTTCTCACCAAGATAATGTACGTCACAAAGACAGTCACCAAGACGTTACATTAGTGTTTCACCCTAACGTTGGATATATACTAAACTATACTAGTACATATCGTCAATCAAGGGATTGTATCTAACCTATAATAAGATTTGATCCTTATCACAAAGATATCGAATCTTCTATTTACTCTATACATATCAGTATAACTGCCTAATATACATAGATTACATAACATCACTATCTAGACGCTGACGTTGATAAGGTCATGAGGCGATGGCGCTGATGCTGATGTTGGCGCTAGCGCTGGCGGTCAGTGTGTAAATTGTTTCGCTCATCAGATCATAAGGTGAGACCTTAGACTAACTCGGCCCTCTAAACTATGGTATATGTCATATGGCGATTGGAGATCAATTAATCCCAAAACAAATTATTTTTCAGACCAATTGATCTCATTTTACACTATTTTTCCGAAACCTAAAGTATGCGTGTTCTTGGTATACCCGCTATACGGAGATGATCTCAAGCTCAAATCAAGGTTAGAAAAGGCTTTTTACAATCAAGTGAAATAAAAACAAGGTATTCCAATATATTTTAATTATGTATGGATTAAAACTTGAAGAATCGCGAGAGTAGTCCATGTACCCTAATTCACCTTTAATTTTTGGGATTTTTATGACACAGTTATGATTTGAAAATGATAATAGATGTTATATAAACATTTTGTATACATGAAATAACATGTGTACCATACAGTTACTTAATTGATGATTGATGAATTGTATGAACTTGGAAAATTTTCATAACTTTGAAGAAAAAGAGTTTTAAGAATTTAAATGGTATATTAAAGTAATGATTATCATTTATATGAAATTAGTTTGAAGTTCAGGATAGTAGTTGCGTACAAATTGAAATTGTTATGATCAAAACAATATCCAACATATGATTGAAATATAAGGAATGGTAAGACAAGTTTATTAGCATTTAACAAATTACCCATATTGTATAATTGGTACATAGTATGGAATATCTCTTGAACATAGATTTAATAATAAGGAATAATTAATTCTATAGGAATTGAAGGTTCAAGGAATCAAAGGAAGGACAAGAAGGGAAGGCTTGTATACAAGGTTCAAGGACCCAAGGGAAGGACTAGAAGGGAAAAGAAATCCATAGTTAGACAAACCTAGCTATTGATGCGAGTACCTATGATATTTTCGTGGGTACATAGCAAAAGAAGATTTTCTGTTATAACTATCATTCAATATTGTTTTGAACTTCCATTGAAAAAGTTTAATTAGGGTGTCATGCATTTATTTTTAAAGGTTTTATGATGCAATTTCAATGTGATTAAGTTTGATCACTTTTTTAGTGATCGAGTTTTGAAGTTATGTTTGATAATTAGTTGATAATTAAGTTTGGAAGTTTTATTAAATGAGTGCATTCATTGTTTTCTTTGTCCATGCTAATTAACATAGAAATGGGTGAGACCATGAGGTTGTACTTGTATGGTACCTCCAAGCAAAAAGTAGATGTCCAGAAATTGTTAACTCGGAAATAGTTGAGATCTTTTTCAGTTACCTTGATAGGATTGGAGGCTTTCCAACTATCATCGCAGGTTTACCTAAGTTAACGCAGATATGGGGGAGTTTAATATGGGAATACTCACAACTTTCAATTTACCTAAGTTAAACAGGAAACAAGGGAGTTTTCTACGGGGAGGCTTGTAGCTTTCAATTTGAAGTTATTCATATTGCTTTCATATAAGTTTCAGTTTATATGTTTATTAATGATCAATCCCTTTCAGATTTTTTATATTTTGTTGGGTTTAAACCCATGTATCTCCTAAGGCTTTATGTCTTACATATTTGTTATGTAATTAGGATCAAGAGCAAAGGAGTAGAATGTTAGAGTTAGAAGCTGACTTTTGGAAGGCTTAGAGATCATGGACTATGGTGTTTTCCATATCCTTAACTATGGTTGTGATATTTATTTTGTAACACCTAAGATATGTAAATTATAATAAAACTGATAATATTTAAGGTTTTTATTAAACCACGTTTTGATGCATGACTATATGTCATGGAGTTTATAACGACCATAATATATAGACATTTTATAAAGAACGAGGTGTTATAACGATTCAATCAATACCTCATGTTCAATGATATCATAACAAAGTGAGATCAAGACCACAAGTCATTTATCATTATATGCTAATGTATATATATTGAGCTTAATGACTTGAAAGACTTATAAAAAGTTCATGTATTAGTGATAGTATTTAATAAATCTGCTAAGAGTTTATGGAAACAACAATAAGAAACCATAATCAGGCCTGACATCCATTAACTGTGAAAATAGGTATTGTTTCATGTTTCTTCTTTCATGTTCGCTGATTACCTTAAAAACACAAGAAGAATGAGAGAGTTTTTATTTTATTGATTCGAAGTTTAATAGTTATTATTTGATATGTGGGTATATTGTAAAAAAAATTCTATTTGATCTTTAGTTTCTACATCAAAAGACTAAATTTTAGATAAACATGAAATAAGTAAACCCTAACTTGAGAATTACTTTTCAATCATATTTTTTTGGTATAGTTAGATCTTTTGTTTAAGTTGCTTTTTGTAAACACTCAATTATTCCCAAGAAGTAGTAACATAATGGTGAATATTGTGAAATTCACAAATCTCATAGTCCACATATTATGGTGTAAATGTTTTGTACTTGGATCTTTTGCACTTACAATTATACCAATAAAAAAGTTGGACAAAGTATTATATAAAGTAGGACATAGGATATGATAAAAACAAACTTTATGTAATTTCAATTCTTAAATATACATTTTTTAAATCATTGATTTAAAATATTTGTTATATGCTTGAAATAATGAAGTCGGGGGACTACAACTAAGGCTACGGGGAGTGGTGGCCCCAAGCCCACTCGCCAAAGGCTTATCATGAGCAAAACACCATCCCTACACCATGCTAAGAAGATGCGTTAAGAGGAGCTCACTGGTTCACTAGCGAGAAGAGAGAGGAAGAGATTCTTTGGTGTGGACTGTCATTGGTCCTTTTGCATTTGTTTTTTTTTTTAAATTTTTTTATTAAATAAGAAGGCTGTGATTGATCATCTTTTATTTTCATTTTTGTTTTATATTTTTTTCCAAAATCCAAATGCACATAAAAGGATTAAATCTTTAGCAAAATAAAAATAAACCTAATTGAACATAGTCTCATGAACGGCGAAAAAATCAATATTCGGACTTTAATTTTCTCAAACGTATAATTTCAAATGAATATTAGACATTTTTATCAATAATGTATGTAAACCATATTAGGCACAAGAATTTTAATTATCTAACTAACAGAAAGATTAGCTGCTTAACATTTTATTTTTGATATTTATAGAGGATAATGAGATAAAAACTGTTTAGTTTAACAAAAATATAAGATTCACTAAAACAATGACCATTTTGTTTATTTTTGATTTATTAAAGTCCTTACGTTTGGCAACAATGTTCAAATTTACCCTATTTTCTAGTTCATAAAAGCACATACATTTTATTTTCTGGTTCATTAAAGCCCTTGAGTTTGACTGAAATTTTAGGTTTTACCAGGTAAATATGCAAAAATGTTAAAATTGAAAAATAATTACAAGTCATCTAAAAAAAATTCTAATATTGATACAACTTTTTATATTTAAAAAAATGCACTATTATTTGATACTATAACTTTTTAATCATATATAATTCTAATTATTCTTAAAACTCACAAAAAGTTATTGTCCAACATCTATAGGATTCAACTTGCATGTGAATTGCTAACAATATAGTATCGTTAACTTAATAATGATGAACACATTTTTGTATCATGATTTTCTCACTTCATCATCGGATTACTATTTTACTTATACAAACTTTTCTCACCTTCCAACCATTGTTAGGATGTTCCACACAGTCTTGAATATACATGATACAATTGACAAATCCCAATAAAAGACCCTTATACACTTAGCTCTTCTTATTGCACCAGATCATTCCACCTATGTTGTTCTTCATTCGAAGAAAACTAAAACACATCAGTTAATTTACAACCAAGGTTAAAGATACTACTATTAAAGTTCAACACAAAAAGAATACATCATGTGCCTTCTCATTATATTTCTCCCAAATTGAGCAATGACGAGGCTGATACTATATTGTTAATATGTTTCTGACCCATGAACTGCACGTAATAGATTGTGTACTCTAATGTCCAACTATGAAATTCTCACAGTCTTATCATATTAAACAACCAAAAAGGGCACAAATTTGTAAAATTAACAGCGAAAATAAAATATTGCTTTTATTATAATATAAAATTTTAGTTCATGGTCATCATAGCGAATACAAAGAAACGGATTTAACAACTGGAACCAGACAGTATCGTTCAAATTTGGTGGATACAAGAAAAAAAAATTATAATGTTACCTCCAAAAATGAAATAGTATTGGATTATTTAAAGTATTACTCCTTCAAATGATGCTCAAACAAAGATAATATATCAATTGGAAATAAAACATAAACAAAAGCAACCTATTGGTTAAACCAAAATTAAACAATTTCAACAATATTATTGATTAGATCTTAAAAGGACTACAAAAAACCAAATTTAACCTCATGCTATGCAAATTTAACACAAGAAGCAGGTTTTCTCTAAAAAAATTCAAATCCTATTAGTAAAGTTTCATAAATTTGGAGTATTATTTAACATTAATTTGTTGATCATAATACTTGCTTACTAAGTTAATCAAAGATGAGATAGAGGAGAATCTTAAACCTTATGGCATTGTACCTCGAAAAAATGCAAGCTTCCCATTGTGATCAGAATCTTAAACCTTAAAATGATTGTAAAGTAGGGATTAAAATCCATTATATATATTTTTTAAAGAGAACAACCAAGGTTTATTTTTTTCAAAAAGAAAAACGTAAAAACTAACAGATATTTAACAATATCAAAAAGTGAACTATCATATGTTTCAATTATTTGATATTTAGTCCCCACATCTTGAAGAAATGCTCAGAGATAATGCAAAACATAAGAGAACTCTTTTATTTCTTATGAGTCAAAATTTATAAATTGAAAATTACAAAAATAGCATATACCCTTTTTATATAGGCCATGGCCATGAAGTCCAATGTAAGAGGAACCTTTTAACTTAATTGAGCCATATCATTTTTATATAAACCATAGATGTAAAACGGTCAATGTGAATCCAATTTGCAAATAAATGTTCAAAACCATTACCTCAATCAAATTTTGTATGGCCTTTTAGGAGGAAAATCATGGTCGCGTGTCATGGAAGAAAGTTGTCCAGGGTTAACATTGTAATTTTTAGTGTGAATGGGAGATAGAGGAGATTTTGATGGGTTTTATACAAACAATCCTATGTGTGCATGCAACCCTAGATTGGATCTGTGTTTTCTCTATTAGACATAAAAGCATTGAATACACATGGAAAACCCTAATATGCATCTAATAATTCGAAATCTACAAAGATTAGATCAAATACCTTTGTTTCTATATAATAATAACAACCAATTCTTGAAGATCCTCTGCTTTTGAGAACAAGTACCACAAGTGTAGTACCTATAATGGCTCACAAACACATTAGGGGAAGAGGATGAATATGAGAGATAGGAGAGAATAGTGACTTGCTCAAAAATTCAACTCTTCTAGGGTTTCCACAGGGTTAACGGATTCAAGAGGCTAAGGGGGTCTATTTATACTTAAGGCTAGCTAGGGTTTTAAGGTGGAAACCCTACTTCCTTAGCTTAGGACCTAAGCAAGTCCATGGACTCCTTACCTTAAGGCGTGGAAGAAAATCTCTAGAACGTTCTAGATATTTTCGGCCCTCCCTAATAAGGTTGATCCAATGTGTGACAACCCGAAATTTTTTTTGCTTTTAAAGCTCAGTCAGTCAACTCAACAGAGTGTCAGACTCATTGGTAGTGAGTTCTAGCCTGGTTAAAGGTCATTCTAAAGAGTTTTTAAGCCTAGTACACTTAAGGAATGGGTGTTAGAATGTACCTGCTAGAGACACTGTGCAATAAATCAAGCCTAAACCTCATCAAAGGAGTTCACGGCCACCTTGCCAATGAGTTTACGACCGTAAACTCATGTGGCCGTAAACTCAAGTGTATATATGTGGTCCTTGGTCATTTTCAGCCATTTCTCACATTCCAACCTCAAGAACACTCCATTTCTCTCTCAACTATCATCCCGATCTTCACTCGAGATCTTCAAAAACATAAGTGTTCTTCCTTTGATTTGTTGTTACACTTCATCTCCTAGTTACACTGTTTGATTCCATCCATGAAAACATTCTTTTTCATCTAGATCTTCAAATCTTCAAGTTTCACCAAGAACACCAAGAACACACACTAGTGTTCTTGGCCAAAATCGACCATTTCAAGCTTTTAGATCGTAAGTACTCTTTCCTATACTTCATATCTACTAGGAAGCCTTGAATCACACCCTTGAAACATGCATTTCCCAAGAACATCTTGAGTTTACGGCCCAAGATCTCCCTTGGCCGTAAACTCAATGTTATGGCATGTATGGGCCATAAACCCTCCTTGATGCAAAGCTAGTGACCCAGAACCCTTCCTTGATGAGTATAGGACCTTAAACCACACTCACTTTATAATGTCCATGAGTTTACGGCCGTAAGCTCCTTGCTTGGCCGTAAACTCATCAAAAGCCTCAATAGAGGTGGTCTTTTTCATACTAGGGTAGAGCAAAAATCCCTAAAGCTTCCCTAGCCTTCAAATACCATCATATGCAACTTTGACCGTGAGTTACAGCCGTAAATTCCCTTGGCCGTAAACACCAAACCATGGCCATAAACACCCATTAGATGAATCACATGTGATTCCAAAACTTGGCCAAAGTGTTCCCTAGTCCCGTTAGGTGTTTCCTTGCATTTGGTTGCTTCCAAGCACTATATTTATGACAATAATGTTGGATTAATGTCTAAGTCCATAACTATATTTGGTATGTACTTGACCCGACCCGGCATGGTCCATTTGGGTTGCACTTCACCGGCACAATTTATATGGATAGTCTTTTGAGAATAGTATATTTATGATTTATATTAATATATTATAAGTTCTAATATATTAATATGGAATCATATTATTTAATTAGTATTGATCAAGAATTAATTTAAAATTAATTAAGTGATCAAAAAGAACTAATTAAATATGGACTTTTATATATATGGAATGGGCCAAGTTCATTTAGGTTGGGCTAAGCTTTCATGGAAGGTCCATGGAGCTTTTAACCCATGGATCCTATGTAAATGAAAGGTCATGTGTATTAGGGTTTACATGGATGTAACCCTAACCCTTCATAATATGTAAAGGGGTCCTTGGCTCACAAAATTGGCACAAGTGTGTGAAAATAAGAGTGGGCCGATTTTAGTGTGCATACATATTCTCTCAAGTTCTTCCAAGGTGTTTTGGTGATTTGTGATTCCATTTGAGGCTTTCACACTATTGGGGCTAAACGCTTAAAGCTTGAAGACATCAAGCTACATCAAAAGGTATGTCATCTAACTAGAACTTTATAGTATAGGTGCTTCATAATATGCTAGTTAGGATGAAACCTTGGAATAGTTAATATTTGCATGTATAATAGAGAAAACAGAGATCCAAGGTTTATAGGGTTTCATGTACACCATAAGAGTGTTAGAATGCTCAAAACCCAACAGTGGTATCAGAGCAATGGGTTGTTTTCTGTTATATTGATGCAAATGTTTTATTTTCAAGTTGGAAAAAAAAGGAAAAAAAACATGACGTTTGTCAAATTTTAAGATAATTACTTGTTTTGTGAAAAACGAATTATTTGTAAAATTTGAATCATTTGTTATATGAGTTGAATTAGGTCAAATTTAGTAAAAGATAAAATGATATGATTATTTTATTAGTTTTAAAAGTTTGATCTAAATGTTTTAAGGAGTTACATATTTTGTCATAAAATTTTGGAGCTCAAAAGTTTTTTTTTAAAGTTGTGATCTTAAGGGTTTTTGAAACTTCCATAAGTTATGGATATGAAAGTTTTTTTTAAAAAAATAAAATTTGATTCAAAGTTTTTATGGAGTTACAAAATTTGGTGTTAATGTTTTAAAGAATTCCATAACTTGTTCTTAAGTTATGGAACGTGGAAAGTTTCATCATAAAACACCATTAATTCCATAAGTTATGGAATCCAAAGGTTTTCAAGAATTACAAAACTTGCCCTCAAGTTTTGGAATTTGAGAAACGTTTTTTATGAAAAAAAGAATTGAATTCTAAAACTCTTGGGTTCATAACTTAAAAAATTAATTAAATGGTTTTAATTTTGAGTTTAAAAATTGAAATTATGATGTTTTGTTGAAGAGTTCAAATTAACTCTTATGGACTTTATTAATAGTTAATTAAAGCGTTTAATTAAAAGAGTATTATTAATCGATAAATATATGGTTTGAGTTTAATTAAATTAAAAGTCTAGTTTAATTAATAGATTAAACCACCAAGTATTTTAAATGTCTAAAATACACGCTTATACTATTATAATATTAAAAGTTTAATATATTATATGTATAAGAGCAAGTCGTCTTACCATTAGTAGGCCTCATTCACGAAGCCGATCTATAAGGGGGGTATAAGGTTACTGCCTATAAAATGGCAGTTTAATGGATGTCCAATCTCACTCACCGCTTCCTTGACCGATGGAGGGTCGTTAGCCGAACAGGTAGGACAAGGACTATAATTCTCCCTTCATTATAAGTATAATGAAAAATACTAAGTAACTAAACACTTATAAATTCCCAATCTTAGTAACTTAGGAAAATGTGAATAAGGTGCTAATCCATGAAATTACACTTTGCACTTTGTTTAAGCTGTTAGTGGAGCGTGTGTGGTTAACCGGCACACTAACCTGGACTTAACAAGGTAGGCAAAGGGTAACTTAATGTTTATCGTAGTATCGTTGGAGCGTGTGTGGTTAACCGGCACATCGATTAAGGGGTAAATATTAAGGGTACCAAGTATATTTGCATGGTTACTTCACACCTTGTTTTGTGATCCTCGGCATCCCAGTCACAAAACCTGAAGGGCACACTCGAGATTGAAACATGCCATTGAAAAGTTCAATGAATCTCAAAAGAATCTAGGAGTTTCAAAACCAATTAAAACCTAATAATACATTTCGTTTATCTTGGTGGAAATTGGTGAATCGTCATTCACCTACCTTCAAAGTTATAAAATAGTTTGTTGGGTACCAAGTATATTACGGCATCCCTCTTCCAAGTTATAAAATAGTTTGTTGGGTCCTAGCCTTAATATATCATCTTGGGTGTTATATTAAGGACTTAAATCAACTTTACGTGAATTTCTCCCATTGTTGATGTCTGGTTTAGACAACAATGATCTTCCCAAACCAACCTTTCCTAATGAATATGACTTCCCGAGTTTGGCTCATGGAAGTCATACTTCTCTTCCTCCACCTCCTCCAATTATTCTCCCTAACCCACAAGTTCAAGGTCACTCAAGCCCTAATGGCAAGCAAGGTCTATGTGTGATCACATCTTAGAGATGAAGTCACATATTGACAAGCCGGGAGAGTTGGGTGTCAAAGTCTTGAGAAAGTTGGATGTTCAATAACTTTCTAAGTCACATAGTGAGTTCCTTTGGGACTACTATGAAACAGACTATGACATGAACCTTAATGATTATATCTATTTGCTTGGTGCTGCTGAATCAGCAATGATTTGGAACGATAGTAAAGCAAATTTGATTAGAAGATAAACATCCCAAAAACTTTATGGACAGTGACAATGGTGACACTGGATATCCAGAAAAAGCATTCTCTTCCCAATGGAAAGGGATTGGCCATAGTCAACCCGGTTGACCAAATGGTAAAGAGAAAGGCTAAGTCTGAGATAGTCCCATTACCAAAGGGTCCATATGTTTATTTTGCCAAAGGAAGGGGCGTTGATTGCAAAGTTGCCAAATTTACCTAAGGATGTTAAAGTCAATATGTTTGACTCTACATCAGGTAGAGCCCATTATCTAACTCTGTTAAGTTCTATTCTGAGATCCTCATTACATGATGTGACTGGGTCACATGTTGATGTTTTAAGAATCAAAGAATAGAGAGAAATATTAAAGGAAGTATATGTTGATTCTGATCGCGAAGGTGGATTTCGATCGCATCAGAATTTTGAGCAGTTGCTTAAGAAGTTATGATATATTGCTAAGGAATAGATAACAACAATTTTCCATGGGGATTATAAGGATAAGTTTTTCCGCAAAGTTTTAAAATAAAAGAAGATTGTTTAATTTTATTTATTTGAAGTATCCTTACAATGGCATTTGTGGAAAATTGTTGCTTATATGATTCCACTGACAACAATATTGGAAAATGGATTTGATTCTTTCATTTGTGGTAGTGTCTAAATTTACCAAATCAGGAAAGTTCCTCATCACCCAAGTTTCAATTGGACCGAAACTTGGAATCATGCAAGTTGAATAGTATGATGAATGAGAACTTTCAAGCATTGGAAAATCAAGACTAATTACTTGTTCACATGGATGTGTTAGTCAAGTGAAGGACTAAAGGGATCGAGTACACATTCTTGTGCACTGGTCATGTCCACCACAAAGCTCGTTAAGACTATTTGATTTACTAAAGTTTAGTAAATATGGTTATACCTACAAGTTTAAGTATAATTCTGAAACATTGGAAAAGTCTCAATGTATGGCAGAACGAATGGGAAGAATCAAATTAGGCAGAAAGATAAAAGTTTCTCAAATCTGAAAAGATGGGAGAGTACTTTAGTATCATGTTTATGATCATATTAATGATTTAGAAATCATATCACAATTAGTCCTCTAAAGGTCATCTTAGTGCATTCTTATGACTAAGAAGAGGAGTCATGAATTGTTGAAATGGTTAGATCAAGAAGATGAGTCATACTTCGTTCCAAAACAATTCTTAGAGTCATACTCCAAGATTGTAACTTGAGTGACATATCTTAAAGAAAGGTTTAAAACAATTGTCAAATGTAAGAGTAAAAGTGTCCTACTCTTGCACATTTGAAATTGATAAGTTGTGATGTTTTGGATAAAACAAAGACCAACTAAGGCCAATTGTGTGAAGTGTTTGTCTTGATAAAGAATCCGCACTATCTCTTGAATATTTGGCAAGATAGTCTTATATGTCAAGAGGATAGTGGGAGCCTTAAAGATCCTAAAAAGAATTTCAAGAACTAATCAAGAATAAAACCTGAGGTTCTTCACTAGCACACGACTTGAGGTTTATAACCTATCGTGTTGACATATTATGTGCCCATTCCAGTTAAAGTTGGCTTTGCATAGGAGTTCTGAAAGTTCTCAATTGGTTGCATAACAACTTGAAAGCAATGGCAGACCCTGTACTGCCAGGTGGCAAGAAGTTAAGATTGCATAAGTTCAGTCCATATGAGTTTGGATTTGTCATTATCCTTGTCTTGTGACTATGGTTTTGACGATTCACATGGATAAGAACACATACACCATAAAATCTAAGGGTCATAAGGTTTCTCTCCGATTCATGAAAATGATGGTGAGGAAACACTTCCACCAAGTAGATTTGAAGCAGATGGCAAAAGGTCTAAACAATTGAGACTATGATTACGACATCCCTTTTCATAGTTCTGAAATTGTTTAGGCACACATGCATGCTATCTAAGGAAAGGTGTATGATTTTGATAAAGTTTTATCAAAGCATCTCGTATCAGAAATCTGAACTTTGGTAAGAAAGTCAATAAAGTATTGATTTCTAGAAGTCCAGCTGATTTCTGAGTACATGTCAAAGCTAGTGGGAGCATAAGTGTTATGCTAATAATCATCATGTTAATGGGAGCATGATAATTATTGTTAGTGTTGCAAGTTAGCAATGTTAATTATAGAAAACAAAAGTTTCAATTCGTGAGGCTGCATGGATTGAAAAAGTTGTTTTGCTATAATTAAGGGAGAGGATATACTTTATTTCAGTTCTAAAGGCTTAGATTGAGACCTTAATCATCTTTAGTCAAGAATATATATATATATATATATATATATATATATATATATATATATATATATATATATATATATATATATATATATATATATATGAATTTCATGTTGGATTGGTTCAACTTAAGGAAATTCTATATATTGCGTTCTCAAAATTCGATTATGATTACGGCATCCCTCTTCATAGTCAAATTTTGAAAACATGGCAAATACTGTACCATTTGCTTTGGGTACAGGATCGATTGCATGTGCTATAATATTTGTCATTTCTAAATTTTTCCAAATGCCCAGAGGCATTAAGAAGGGAAAAGGTCTAGAATTGGATATGACTAAAATGATTAAGCAATTGTCGAGGACAATCTGAGGTTTACCAAAGATTGGTTGCTCAGGGACAGTTGGAAGTATAGTGCTAATTTTGGAAGGACCATATTTACATATTCTGAAAAGAGGCATCTCTTATTCAGAAGTGATAGTCAAAATGAGATTATGGAGTTGTCTCCATAGGTGGAAGTTATCTGTGTAAGATTAGAAAACTTAATGCAAGAAGCATGTCCAAAGCAATGTACTTTGAATATGAGACTTAGTTTCCATGGAGTTGATCTCCATTGGAATACCTTATAATGACTGTTGACAAGTCTTTGTGACTTTGTACATATTCATTATAGGAGGGTCAGTGCATATAAGTTTAAAATCTAAACAGATTTCGATAAATGATAGGAATTTGAAATTCTCACATTTTTCGATAAGGATTTGGGAGTGTGAAATTAGAATCATTGAAATTATGTTCAATTGGTTTATTTCACAAAGTAAGGATCATAGACAAACATAGAGTGCATACTTGGTGTATGGCAAAGCTATTGTTTAAGAAAAACATAGTGTACATGCTTGGAGCATGGGACAACTAGTGTTTTTTAATTTAAGTATAAAGTTGATAAACCGAAAATATGAATAATGAGTAATCAGTATGGTGATAAATAAAAGTGTTTATTTATATTCATAGGGTTTGATACCATATTTGATTCATTTATTCTTGTGTTTCAATTTGCATGTTTTGCCTTCCAGAATAACTAAGTCGCTCTTCCTGAATGATTAAGTTATTCAAACCATCCACAGTCGGTTATATGTTGGAAGTAGATATGAATCAAGACTGTCATGGGTTGGTTTGTAGAGGTCCAAGTTGGTGGACAAAGTGGTGCTACAACACTCATGAGTGCTCATAAGTTCTGAGTATTGGATTCAACCCGCGCTCATTTGAATCACTTCATGGATTTTATCACGACTGATCATAAGACGATAATATCTTATATTCTTCAAACCTAGAGATATGAGTTGTTACTATGAGTTGGTTATACATTGATTGCACGAAAACGCATTTGGTAACTCGATGTTATAAAACATGCCTTTGTGTATGATTCAACAAGTAGTAGAACAAGCCATATGAGTCGAAGTTTATCCATTCCTTTTACCTTCGGGATAAAAGCGATATATGTGGGCCCCTCGATGATTTAGCGATGACACATGTGAGTGCTTGGCCAAGCCAGGACTGATTTGATTTGTTCAATCAGTCAGTCATCATAAATCGAAAATCAGGAAACAACAAATGGACAGAGACAATGATTATAATCCATGTCTCAGTCCATATGATATGTAGAATGGAGGAATATATGATCCCTTATCTAATGGACAAGTCATTGACAAGGTCAGAGTTCGACAGCGGCTTTAAGAGCTACGATTGCTAGTTAGGTTTTGAAGTCATACTCAATAATAGTTTTAGACTTATCCAAGTGGGAGACTGTTGGATTCATGTCTAAGTCCATAACTATATTTGGTATGTACTTGACCCGACCCGGCATGGTCCATTTCGCTTGCACTTCACCGGCACAATTTATATGGATAGTCTTTTGAGAATAGTATATTTATGATTTATATTAATATATTATAAGTTCTAATATATTAATATGGAATCATATTATTTAATTAGTATTGATCAAGAATTAATTTAGAATTAATTAAGTGATCAAAAAGAACTAATTAAATATGGACTCTTATATATATGGAATGGGCCAAGTTCATTTAGGTTGGGCTAAGCTTTCATGGATGGTCCATGGAGCTTTTAACCCATGGATCCTATGTAATGAAAGGTCATGGGTATTAGGGTTTACATGGATGTAACCCTAACCCTCCATAATATATAAAGGCGTCCTTGGCTCACAAAATTGGCATAAGTGTGTGAAAATAAGAGTGGGCCGATTTTAATGTGCATACATATTCTCTCAAGTTCTTCCAAGGTGTTTTGGTGATTTGTGATTCCATTTGAGGCTTTCACACTATTGGGGCTAAGCTCTTAAAGCTTGAATACATCAAGCTACATCAAAAGGTATGTCATCTAACTAGAACTTTGTAGTATAGGTGCTTCATAATCTGCTAGTTAGGATGAAACCTTGGAATAGTTAATATTTGCATGTATAATAGAGAAAACAGAGATCCAAGGTTTATAGGGTTGCATGTACACCATAAGAGTGTTAGAATGCTCAAAACCCAACAAATACATGCCAATGTATGTCATTCAGGACTTGTTGTGTTTCGGGACTTCACTCGTGGAACTTCTCATCCTTACGCGCGTATTCGTTGAATCACCCACATCAGGTGAGTTCATACCCCGTAATGAATCTTTTACCTGTTTTAAATGTTTTAAGGGGGGGAATACAAGTTGAACACAATGTTAATTGTGTAATTGTTTGTTATAAACATTTTCAAAAGGATTACTTATGTCATTTATAAGTTGTCAAAACATTTCACAGACTCTTTTCAAGTTATGTACTTTATAGTTTAACAAAACTCCGTTTTAAAGTATCAATATAACTTAGTAGTAAAATGAGTCTTTTCCACAACAGTTCAAGTACATTACTAATAAACTATAATAGGTATAGTTTAGAGTCAGTTCATACATGAGTCAAAGCATACTATGATGAGAAACAAATAGAGCATACATACATACTAGACAGAGAGAACCTACAATACAACGAGTACATACTATGCAAGAGAGTACCCTATACACTAGTACAAAGTAAACATTACTACATTATGACTTACTATACAAACATTGTTATACGATAAATAAATCTGACAAACCATTTAAGGATACAACGACACTGTGTTGTATCAATTTGTAACCAGAGTCTCCTGGAGGGAGAGCGGGCATCTTGTGTATAGATCTATACGGGACAGACACTCCCACACCCTGACTGCTAGCTATAGTCCCAACCGATAAGGCCAAGGGGTGACAAATGTCACCTCACTACATATGACACCGGAGGGTCATCTTTTATTTAGGCGTCAATCAGCATGGTTACATACGAGTTCACATTAAAACCTTTAATCTACCATTTTGGGATTAAAGGCTACCTTCGACTCCCCGAGGTGTATTGTCCATTTAATACTACTTGGAGTCGGTATTCGATTTCTTTAGACTCCCAGAGGTGTATTGTCCATTTAATACTACCTGGAGTCTGTATTCGATTTGTTTAGACTCCCCGAGGTGTATTGTCGATTTAATACTACCTCGAGTCTGTATTCGATTCTTTAGACTCCCCGAGGTGTATTGTACATTTATTACTACCTAGAGTCTGTATTTTATTATGTTATAGCCAGCAGAGTCACTGCTGCGGTAAAACCTTATTTTCCCTATTATATTTACTTTGTGATCTTCTCACATATTCATTATTTTATAACTATATTTAGTTAATGAGAGCCTCACTCGGGAAAATACACACTCATACAACAAACGTACATACATAGCATTTGATGCCTTGGTAGAAGGCTATGTTTAGTAGGAAGGACCATAATGCTAACCTTATGATTCCTTAATGTATACATCAAAGGATACATATATATCAATAGAAACTTACCAGTTAAGGGTTTAATCCATTTTATTAAACCAGGATAAACTTAAAGGACCGTAGGTGATTAACCCTATAATGCTTTAGTTTATACATCATGGTTATGTGTCATTAATACCCAATAGCTAGTTGGATGTGTGCTATCCGCCTTACTTCCTGTTCCTTGTTTGGTTGTGGGCATAGGTCATCACCCAATAAACTATATAACCGGTATTAGATCATATATAGCCAGTATAAACTAAGTGATTATAGAAGTAATCACTGTGGTCACCATTTTATTGTAAGAAATAAGGGTTTTCTTAAAGAACCTTTTCATTAATTATAAAGGAACCATTACAATTAACTCCATGAGTAACAAGTGAAAACGCCAAAGTTATATACAACAATGATCTAACAAACAATGGGATGTGTGCTATTCGCCTTACTTTCTGTCCCTTGTTTGGTTGTGAGTTAGGGCAGATGCGCACAATCGATTGTTTGTTTACTCTGAGTTTTATATCACTTGTAACCATTTAGTACTCATAGAAAGGATTGTAGAATCATTTTTACGTATCTTTCATCAAAGTAGAAAATATAGGATTTTCTAAGAGGAACAGGTGAACTTTTCTAAACAGAAGTTATCACTCACTACATTTTCCACTACATGTTTCAACAGCATTTACTACAACATTTTACAACTTACATCACTAAAATCTTATGAACTCACCAGCTTAATTGCTGATCAACTCTTTCAAATAACTTGTATTCTCAGGAGACTAGTAGACAGGTACTCGTGCCGGGAATTCAGAAGATGGAGCAGTATAGCTTCAAGTCTTGTTTGTTATCTGCTTATGTATTCTATGTTTCGTGAACACACACTTTGTAAACACTTTCTTTCTAATGAAATGGTTGTTCATTACTTTGCTTACTATAATGCATGTCTTGTGATACTAAACATGACGTCCTCCACCCCAGAACGTTTCCGTCGTTCCGGTTTTGGGGTGTGACTGATTGGTATCAGAGCATTGTTTATAGTGAACTAAGTATATCAATCGATAAAAGATATACAACTATAAATACAATGGGGCTTAAGTGCTCTGGATAATGGTATAGTTTAAGAGTATAACGATGAGTTATAAAAATATACCTACTTCCTTATACATGTACATACTAGGCCAAGTATCACAAGAGGAACATAACTAAAAGTATTTAAAGGTTGAACACTGTGGTCAAACCTGAACAGTTATGTAATCATAGCTAGGATCAATATATCCTGATCAACTATATTCATTCGAGATGTGACCGACATGTGTTTGGGAGTGATGTGGTGTTGCCGCAGTCTTAAAACTTACCGAATACTAAGTCAAGAGAATACTAGAACAAGTACATTTGATTTAGAATGCTATAGGAGTATTCTATGATACTATAACGCGATAACAAGTTTGAAACATACCAAGAAGACTACATTTAAAATATTATAGGAGTATTTTAGGCACTATATAAACAACATATGTGATAACTTAAAAGACCCTTACGGATAGGTCTATAATCTTACAATGTATACTTCCAAGGTTGTATATAATTGGGAATCTATAAACTTAGAATTTGTGATCTACACTCCACTACCTGTTCCTTGTTTGGTTGTGGTTTTGGAGTAGGATCACTTATTCGAAAGTCTATTTAATCTTAAGTTATATACAACTTGTATACATTGGGCAATTATAGGAGGACTCTATAAGGATCACCCCATCAAGTTACCTTAAATCTCATAGATTCTTTAGTCACATCCATTCTCGCACGAAAAACCCAGATAGATGTAACCACTTCCTCATAGTAGACAACAGAAGAGTTCAGTAGGAACAAGAGCAATTTCATAAGAAGTTTTCAAAGAGGGATCAACCGAAGTAACCAAAACGTGTTACACGTCACACTAACAAATAATAATCATGGTTAAACTAAATGAGCGAGTGGAAACACTGCTCACATTATGTGTTAAGATTATTTTCTTACATGCAGCTGGTAACAGTTATTCAGGTAACAAATATTCATTCGAGGATAGCCATTTCAAATTCATAGAGTTTATTTGGTATAGACTCTTTTATGAATTGTTTCTAGTACCCTGTGGAAGTCAGGACCCGATACACTCAGAACTGGGATAACTTTGTCTTTTCAGCTTTCGGCTTGTGTCCATTGCTATAGACTTATTCTATCTCATCTTTGTATTCTTTTAGAAAAGATGCCTCCTCGCAAATCGAACAGACGCACTATTCCGATAACTCCAACTCAACCGTCACTACCCCTCTCACAGTTCGACCTAGCTACTTTTCAGGCAGCGGTAACAGCAGCAACGATAGCTGCTCTAACCCAAATTCGCGCAAGTGGTATGAGTGGATCTGGTGGCGGTGCTCACCTAAACAACCACGGAGATAGCCGCGAATACCCGCGGGAATGTTCGTATAAAGACTTCATGAAATGCAAACCCAATTCCTTCGACGGGAATGGTGGAGTCATCGCTCTGATGCAATGGTTCGAGAGAACAGAGTCGATTTTCGAGATCTGTTCATGCCCCGAAGCGAGCAAAGTGAAGTTTGCTGCTTGCACCTTCTTCGGCAGAGCCTTAACATGGTGGAATGGCCATGTTAAGTCACTGACTTTATCAGTGGCTAACTCTATGGGTTGGGAAAACCTGAAGGAAATGATGATGAGAGAGTATTGCCCAAGGGGCGAAGTACAAAAACTGGAACAAGAACTATGGGAGCTCAAGATGGTTGGCTCCGACATAGTGGCCTACACTGACAGGTTTAGCGACTTGGCAGCACTATGCCCCGGGATGGTTACCCCGGAGGGCAAGAAGATAGAACGATACATTTGGGGTCTGACTGCCCCGACCAAAGGAAATGTGTTGTCTCCTAAACCAGCCACATTCGATAGTGCCAAACGCCTGACTCAACTACTCATCGACCATGAAGTCCATTATGGCATAGAAGTCCCGGTTCCAGAGCCATCAAGGGAAGAGGACTATGGACAGAAGTCAGAGAACAAGGGGAAGAAGAAGTGAACAACACAGGACACCCCGCATGAGGAAAGAACGAGTGCTATGTACACCGCCATAAAACCTGCTACTCCAGCACCTGCCAGTCGATATGCTGGAACTCTTCCGAAGTGTGGAAAGTGCAACTATCACCACACCGGAGTGTGCCGGAAAATGCAGTGTCTGAACTGCCACAGAAAAGGACACACAATCCGTTTCTGCAGGGCACCGGCTCGACCGATCTCCCAAGTCCCCGGAGTTAAAGAAAACCAAGCCGGCTATGGCTGTGGTGAGTCTGGACACTACCAGGAGGACTGCCCGATAACAAAGAACTCAGGAGCGGATGGACGAATTCTGATGATCACCGTAGGGGAATCAACCTCAGAGTCGCCTTGGAGTAGCGGTACATTTTTCGACCTACTAATTGCTTTGAAACTTAATTTATATTTATATAAGATTAACACTTGGGGATAACACTTAAAAGTAATTATAATAACTCACTCATAGGAATCAGTCACACTATCCAACAGAACTAAAGGACCCGTTTAGGGATTCAGTTGATACTAGATACACTACACGATAATACATGGAGGAACATACTATAACATATACATAGTGAAACATACTATATGAAGTACAAAGGAAAACATACTAAGTACCAGGGAAAAGCACATTTAGTACCAGGGGAAAAGCACATTAAGTACCAGGGAAAAGCACGTAAAATATATCTTTCCGACCTTACGTTGACACTGGTACGATTTCACATACTAGGACTAGCAGGCACGAGGTGATAAACTTAATAATATATCTTTCCGACCTTGCGTTGACACTGGTACGATTTCACGTACTAGGACTAGCAGGCACGAGGTGATAAACTTAATAATATATATCTTTCCAACCTTGCGTTGACACTGGTACGATTTCACGTACTATGACTAGCTGGCACGAGGTGATAAACTTAATAATATATATCTTTCCGACCTTGCGTTGACACTGGGACGATTTCACGTACTAGGACTAGCGGGCACGAGGTGATAAACTTAATAATATATCTTTCACGGTATGTAGGTGCACATCGCGGCACAATACGTAAGAGTGATAACATCAAGGGTAAACAGAAAAACACTAGAACATTTACAAAGAGTACATTTTCGAACACACTAGAAGTACATTTTCGAACTCACTAAGAGTACGCAGTCCGTTACTATCATTCGTCATGAATTGGCGTGGTCCTCACCATACTAAGTTCATATGTTTCTATCGCCTCGATCGGCAAGTTCTCAAAACTTTCGTCATTTCGTATCGATAGTCCGACCTAAACCTCAGTTTTATCTTTCGTATTCTAAACCCCGAAGTACTCATGCGAAGAGTACTTTGTCCTCCGAAACCTTATCGTCGAATGTCCGCAGACCGTCACGAAATACCACTCGTCCAACAGACCAAGTTCGAGCACAAAGGCTATGGACGAATACAGCCCACCAATCACTATTCAGTGTATACGCGAGGGTGGTATATGATTATGATTACGCAGACTTAGTATGTGTGTTTCCGCCCTATCTCCTGTTCCTTGTTTGGTTGTGGACCTGGGGCAGAGTCACACAACCAACCGTCTTACTAATCCTAATTATATACGACTTGTATACACGAGGAAATGATAGAAGGACCAAGTACGAATCCTATCATGAACACCAGGGCAAAGTTGCCAGGTCTACGGGTGGGTATTCTGCAAATCAAAGGAGCGAAACCCCAGTAGTACTGCTAAGGAAATTAATTTCGGGACGAAGTTCCCTTTAACGGGGGATGATCTGACAACCCGAAATTTTTTTTTGCTTTTAAAGCTCAGTCAGTCAACTCAACAGAGTGTCAGACTCATTGGTAGTGAGTTCTAGCCTGGTTAAAGGTCATTCTAAAGAGTTTTTAAGCCTAGTACACTTAAGGAATGAGTGTTAGAATGTACCTGCTAGAGACACTGTGCAAAAAATCAAGCCTAAACCTCATCAAAGGAGTTCACGGCCACCATGCCAATGAGTTTACGACCGTAAACTCATGTGGCCGTAAACTCAAGTCTATATATGTGGTCCTTGGTCATTTTCAGCCATTTCTCACATTCCAACCTCAAGAACACTCCATTTCTCTCTCAACTATCATCCCGATCTTCACTCGAGATCTTGAAAAACGTAAGTGTTCTTCCTTTGATTTGTTGTTACACTTCATCTCCTAGTTACACTCTTTGATTCCATCCATGAAAACATTCATTTTCATCTAGATCTTCAAATCTTCAAGTTTCACCAAGAACACCAAGAACACACACTAGTGTTCTTGGCCAAAATCGACCATTTCAAGCTTCTAGATCGTAAGTACTCTTTCCTATACTTCATATCTACTAGGAAGCCATAAATCACAATCTTGAAACATGCATTTCCCAAGAACATCTTGAGTTTACGGCCCAAGATCTCCCTTGGCCGTAAACTCAATGTTATGGCATGTATGGGCCATAAACCCTCCTAGATGCAAAGCTAGTGACCCAGAACCCTTCCTTGATGAGTATAGGACCTAAAACCACCCTCACTTCATAATGTCCATGAGTTTACAGCCGTAAGCTCCTTGCTTTTCCGTAAACTCATCAAAAGCCTCAATAGAGGTGGTCTTTTTCATACTAGGGTAGAGCAAAAATCCCTAAAGCTTCCCTAGCCTTCAAATACCATCATATGCAACTTTGACCATGAGTTTACGGCCGTAAACTCCCTTGGCCGTAGACACATGGCCGTAAACACCAAACCATGGCCATAAACACCCTTTAGATGAATCACATATGATTCCAACACTTGGCCAAAGTGTTCCCTAGTCCCGTGAGGTGTTTCCTTGCATTTGGTTGCTTCCAAGCACTATATTTATGACAATACATGACAATGTATGTCATTTAGGACTTGTTGTGTTTTGGGACTTCACTCGTGGAACTTCTCATCCTTACGCGCGTATTCGTTGAATCACCCACATCAGGTGAGTTCATACCCCGTAATGAATCTTTTAACTGTTTTAAATGGTTTAAGGGGGGAATACAAGTTGAACATAATGTTAATTGTGTAATTGTTTGTTATAAACATTTTCAAAAGGATTACTTATGTCATTTATAAGTTGTCAAAACATTTCACAGACTCTTTTCAAGTTATGTACTTTATAGTTTAAAAAAACTCCGTTTTAAAGTATCAGTATAACTTAGTAGTAAAATGAGTCTTTTCCACAACAGTTCAAGTACATTACTAGTAAACTATAATAGGTATAGTTTAGAGTCAGTTCATCCATGAGTCAAAACATACTATGATGAGAAACAAATAGAGCATACATACATACTAGACAGAGAGAACCTACAATACAACGAGTACATACTATGCAAGAGAGTACCCTATACACTAGTACAGAGTAAACATTACTACATTATGACTTACTATACAAACATTGTTATACGATAAATAAATGTGACAAACCATTGAAGGATACAACGACACTGTGTTGTATCGATTTGTAACCAGAGTCTCCTGGAGGGAGAGAGGGCATCTTGTGTATAGATCTATACGGGACATACACTCCCACACCCTGACTTCTAGCTACAGTCCCAGCCGATAAGGCCAAGGGGTGACAAATGTCACCTTACTACATATGACACCGGAGGGTCATCTTTTATTCAGTCGTCGATCAGCATGGTTACATACGAGTTCACATTAAAACCTTTAATATACCATTTTGTGATTAAAGGCTACCTTAGACTCCCCGAGGTGTATTGTCCATTTAATACTACATGGAGTCGGTATTCAATTTCTTTAGACTCCCCGAGGTGTATTGTCCATTTAATACTACCTGGAGTCTGTATTCGATTCTTTAGACTCCCCGATGTGTATTGTACATTTAATACTACCTGGAGTCTGTATTTTATTACGTTGTAGCCAGCAGAGTCACTACTGCGGTAAAACCTTATTTTCCCTATTACATTTACTTTGTGATCTTCTCACATATTCATTATTTTATAACTATATTTAGTTAATGAGAGCCTCACTCGGGAAAATACACACTCATACAAGAAACATACATACATAGCATTTGATGCCTTGGTAGAAGGCTACGTTTAGTAGGAAGGACCATAATGCTAACCTTATGATTCCTTAATGTATACATCAAAGGATACATATATATCAATAGGATCCGACATGTAATAGGATGTGTGCTCTCCGCTTCATTTCCTGTTCCTTGTTTGGTTCTGGGCTTGGAGCTGATTCACCCAGCCTATTATCTATTCGATTCTAGGTACATATGCCCAGTATATATTGAGTCATCATAAGGGTACCAGGTATGGGTCAAGTCATAGTACACAGAGTCGATGCATGGTTTAAGAGTATAACGATGAGTTATAAAAATATACCTACTTGCTTAACATCCGGTTTACCAGGTATATTGTTTTGAGTATTTAATTCAAGGACTTTGGAGGGACTCGACGAGTCGGTGCCTCAACTCGTTGAGTAGGGTCGCGACTGGTGACGTGGTTAATGAATGGACTCGACGAGTCGAAGAGATGACCCGTCGAGTCAGCGCTGTTGACAGAAACCCTAATTCTCTCGAGCCTGGGCCTATTTAAAGACTCTTAAGGCCTCCTATTGCGACTACCTTTCATAGAGAGAACCCTAAAGGAGTCCTTAGTGTTTTGGCCAAGGGAGAGAGCCATTTTGAGCTTCTTGGTGGATGGTTTGCAAGGAAGAAGGAGGATTCAAGCTAAAAGCGGCAGCAGAGGTTGTAGATCCGCAATTTACAACCTAGGAGCATCAGTTGGAGGTATCAATTCAGACCCCTTTTCTTCCCTAATTGTGTAGATCTTCCTTTTGAGGATTAGGGCTTGTATTATCTTCTTGGTGGTGTTTTAGGTGCATCAAACCCCTCTTGTGAGCTGGTAGCATAGATCTGGACCCTATAAGGTCCAGAAAGTCAGAAAGTAGAAAGCCATTGTTGTGCAACCATGGGGTTTGGAGGTTAGGAAGCTTTAATGGAGTCTAAATGGCATATTGAGCAAAATATGCCATGCATGGACATCAAGATCGGATCTTTACGTCACTATTGGGTGCTAGAAGGCCAGATCTATAAGTTAGAAAAACAGATCTGACCTTAGAAGGTCAAATCAGTGTTGCCATGGAGGAAACTCGCCGAGTCCATGAGAGTACTCGACGAGTCGGATCGTGTTACCCCACGATTCGTGATCAGTGGAAACCCGTCGAGTGAGAGGTTAACTCGACGAGTCGAGTGGGGACCGTTGACTGGTGTTGATTTTAGTTGACTTTAGGGTTTGGTCAAACTGGTTCAAGAGTGGCTATGGAGGGGTAGAATGGTCTTCTACCCATTCTTTAGAGATGAGGATATAAAGAGAGTATTGATTAGAGATATTATCATTTTGATAGGCGGAGGCTAGATCGGGGATATTGAGCACGAGAGTTTACTAGACATCATCGAGGTGAGTCTTCTCACCATACCTTACCTAGAGTGGTAATTATGTGTGACCGGATGGTCTTATGTGCTATGACGAGTATTTGATATATGTTTCTATGCGATATGTATATGTTATGTATGTTATGAGTAGCATGGTATGGACCGGAAGGTTAGTATGGTATGGACCGGAAGGTCAACAGGGTATGGACCGGAAGGTCAGCAGTGTATGGGGCGGAAGGTCAACATGGTATGGTCGGAAGGTCGACAAAGTAGGACCGGAAGGTCTACTCAAAGGGTGGGACCGGAAGGCCCCTGAGACACATTGACCGGAAGGTCTTGTAGAGCTATAGCCTCGAGTGGCTAGTCGTATGTACGTGGTATTTTGGGGAACTCGCTAAGCTTCGTGCTTACCGTGTTATATGTTATGTGTTTCAGGTATCTCAGAGGATCGCGGGAAGGCACCGGCTTGATTGTACACACCAGAGAAAGAGTCATCTTTTGAGGATCCTGGCTTATTAATGGAGTTGTGTTTTGTAATTTGAATAAACGAGATTTCTATACAATATGTTACGAAAAGTATGCGATTTTAAAATGAAAAATTTGTTTGAAAATTTACGGTGTTACAAGTTGGTATCAGAGCCTTGGTTTGAGGGATTCGGATGCGCCTTCGGGTAAATCTGGACTCAAACTGAGGATTTGAGAAAAAATTTCAAAGAAATGATTTTTCTAAAGCGAACAAGAGTTTCTAAGAGAAAACGATGAGGAGCAGTGTGTACAATCATCCAGAGCCCAAATGGTGATTTCCCGAAATACCCTTACTATTGTATTTAAAAGATATGCTATGAGAGATTATGCATGCTAGAGATAGGCTAGGTATTTCATATGTTAGGACTAGAGTGGCCTGATTTGTGATCCTTAGCCTAGGAGTTACTGTTATCTGTGATGTGCTTTCGAGCATGTGCTGAGTAAGAGTATCCAGTAGGAATCATCTAGAGAGGGATTTGAGTAGAGGAGTAATCTAGGAGAGATACCTAGATGAGCATTTGAGGAGTCTACTGAGAGAGTAGTCAGATGCCCGCGTGGGGTAAAGTTGCTTGAGTTCGGTGGTATCCTTAGAGTACGAGGAGAGCAAGTGGGTAATGACCTAAAGTGGTTTTACATGTTGGTAGAGATTATTCGATGCCCAGATGCTTCTTGCTTCGTACTTTGTGGAACTCTTGATGATGAGAGTCAGCTACTAAGAAATATGACGATATTCAGGAGGTGGATGGCTGGCATCATAAGGAGTTCTTCAGCAGCTGATGGTGGAGAAGTGTGAGAACCTAAGAAGAGCATAGGAAAGGGTGACCCTAGTCAGATGAGTACGCTGACAGAGTAGGATATTTCGCAGATGAGCGAACTCGCATGACGGGGTTGGTGATTGAGAAGGTCGAGCAGCTACTTAGGAACTCGGGGATGGTCCGTGTGGAAAGTATGGGTAGATGTGGCAGGTAGTATGGGCCCGTACTACTGAAAGCAGAGGACCCATACTCAATACAGGGAACATTCTGGAGGTTTTAACTAGCAGATCGAGAGGTGATTTCATGCTTCGAGTACCATGATTTGTAGCAGATCGATAGGTGATTTCATGGTTCGAGTACCATGATTTGTAGCAGATCGAGAGGTGATGTCATGGTTCGAGTACCATGATTCGTAGCGGATTGAGAAGAGATAACATGGTTCAGGTACCATGATTCATAGCAGATCAAGAGGTGGCCATATGGTTCGAGTACCATGACCCGTGGCGGTTAGTGTTACTGGTTCTACCAGTTATTCCGTTGTGATTGGTTAGACTGAGATCAGATGTGAAAGAGTATGGGGCCAGAGGGCCATGATGAACGAGTTTTAATGGTGCATCCCATGAGAGGGAAAGCGAGTTAGCTCCGAGGGATTTTTGGTAAGATGTCAGATGAAGTCGCAAGGCTCAAGGATGAGTAGAAGTGGCGGTTATGGACGATTTCGACATGAGTTTAGCAATCAGCCGATAGTGGAGATGTCACCTTCTGTGACAAGGATGGTATTATTTCCGCTTCCTGTAGGAAACATAAGAGGTGTTGAGAATTCAGTTTCTGAAAGATAGTTGATAGTTGGTTATCTGTTCATGTCTGAGGTGTACGAGTATCTACCATGCTTGTATCGTTAGATGTAGTTTCCTTGAAAAAAAAACCTTGTTTGCTCTCTGAGATGTATTAGCCTTATTACATAAATAAAAATAATAAATAAGTAGTGAACTATATCCTAAGGGTATTACTAATGCCCTCTAGTAATCAAATCGGTTATTACTTTGAGGTTAGTTCACTTGTTTCATTATTACAAAAGTAAATCTCTGATATCTAGGTTGCGAGTTTTATAACCATACATTAAACTGGATATGGCACGTAACGGGGCCAGTATCTTTTATGACTTTGTCACCCGTAGACCTAACGGTCCAACTGTAGCTAGCAGCGAGGTGCGGGATAGTCAGTCCCGTATAGATCTATACACAATAGTCACGCTCTCCCTCCAAGAGATTCTGGTTACAAGGGTTAGTCCTACACTCTCGAATCCGGTGGAGTGTTACCAAGGATGTGTCTCCAACTTAAAATAATGAATTTACAAGTAATAATACCGAAAATCCTATTTATGTTTTGTATAAATCCTTGCTTTAGTTTTGAAAACTGTTTCTACGAGTTGATTTCTTAATCGTTTGGCAAAACGGTTTTCTGTGTTAAAAGCATGTTGAACATATAATTATTTGATGCAAAATAATATAACTTGAGCACAAGTTTCCTTGTACTTTTGCTTGTATTCTCCCCCTGAAAACATTAAAACTCGGAAAAGCGTAGGGGTATGAATTCACTATTTGACGTGGGATTCGAGTGTAAGTTGCTAGGAATTGTTGAGTGTCAAATAAAGCCTCGGGCACAAACGGATCCTATTTAGCATGTAAAAGTACATATATACATTATGTGAGGGCATAACACTATTTGTTATGGAAGGAAACCACCTTAGGGACTAGGAAACACTTAAAACTAAGTGTTAGAATCACATGTGATTGAAGAGGGGAGTTTGCGGCCGTAATCAGGAGTGTACGGTCAAGGGTTTGTGGCCCAACAGAGTTTACGACCCATATGTTTATGGCCCAGGTGTTTGTGGTCCATGGGTTTACAGCCCATGGGTTTACGGCCGTAAACACTTGGCGAAAAGTGCGATTTTTGGTTATTCAAGGTCCTTTCTAGCCTTCTGGAAGTGTTCTAAGCCTCGTTTCTAGGATTAGGAGGGTGTTGTGGCGACTTTGCACCATGTAAATAGAGTTTACGGTCAAGGGAGATTGCCTTGGCCGTAAACACCCTTCTGGTCATGATTTCTACATGTTTAACAAGTGATTCTCTTATCCAACAAGCTAAGGGTAGTGTACTTACGTAGTGGAAGCTTGAAATGAGGTTTTTAGCCACCAAGAACTAGTGTGTGTTCTTGGTGAGAGAAAAAATCTAGAAAAAGATGAGATTTAGGAGATGAGACATGGATTCATCACTAGAAATGGATTTGTAACAACATTCAAGGTGGAAAAACACTTACTTCTTGAAGATCTTGGAGGGAATTCGAAGTTTGTAGAAAGAGAAAGCTTCTGGAGTGTGTAAAGTGAGAAATGAAGGCCACTCATCCCTTATATAGGGGTGAGTTTACGGCCAAAGGGAGGGGTGGAGGGTTTACGGCCGTGAACAGGGTTTACGGTCGTAAACAGGGTTTACGGCCGTAACCTGTGTTTGCGGCCGTAAGCTCCTTTCTAAGGGTTGTTTGGCCCGGATGCTATGCTTTGACTTAGAAAACCTCGTTTTCGAATACGAAACTCGATCGAACTGAGTTTAGAATATTCCGTTAGACCAAAAATAATACTAACGTGAACGGAAATAAATCAATTCGGATTTATTTAAAACGTAAGGTCCTTCCCAAACTAAGGAATTTGACGGAATTAACTAAAACCCAAATTTTATAAACGGAACCTGGCTAAGGATAACGGAAAAAGTTTCGGGTTGTCACAAAGTGTGATGTTCCTGGTGGAAACAGTCTGTGGAATAGATTTTTGGTGCGCCAATCGGTGATGGTTCGAACCATGAGTGGGGAAGAACCGGGTATTCTATCGAGAGGATCAGAGGTTTGTTCAAGAGCGGTTAGGGAACTAAATAGAGACATGCACTATGGATTCATCAGACCAGGGTTATTGGTGGTCAAGGCGAGGGTAGATCGACATAATGCATGTTGTACGTGTTAAGGAAAGGATGAGTGTCTCCACGGCAAGTGGCCGTCGGTCGAAGACCGTGTGGTGGCTAGTAAGGATAGTTTCGACGGCTGGGAATTTATGACTCAAGGTATGGGATTCTGAGGAATAGAGGAGGGAATTTCGGATGTTCGTCAACATGTTCTGAGTCGTTGACAATTCTTCCTGTTGGGTCAAAAATATGGTTTATACTTAGCTTTTATAGGAAAATGTATTTATGTGTCTTTGGTCAGAAAATGTGTTTGCGACCGTAAACCAAGTTTACGGTCGTCAACCCTGTTTGCGGTCCTGTCTAGTATAAATAGCAGAGGTGTAGGTCATTGTGCAGTTGTTGATGCCATTGCGTTTACAGAGTGTTCCATCGAGTTGTACCTGACGTTTTTCTGAATATAAACGTGTGCAAGCTCGATTTCTTTTCTTCTTATTCATCTATCTGTGATTGTTTGTTGCTTGATCATTGGTAAAGATCCTTTTCAGGACCTTATAATTGGTATTAGAGCAAAAACCGGTGTCAAAGCTTCATTCAATCGAGATTTGGGCTGCTTAAACTGATATTCCTATTGTTCGAGATTGGTTTTAGTGTTTTCGTGGTTAAAGGAACTGAATCTATAGCAAAAACGTGTTTTTGGAGGCTTTCTGGGAGTGTACTGCGAACCGTAAACCCTGTTTACGGTTGTAAACTCAAGATCTTGAAGAACCGTAAATTGTGAATCTTCAACAACCGTAAACTAGACTTCATTAACCGTAAACGCTTAAACCGTAAACGCTTAAACCGTAAACAGCCCAACCGTAAACCAAGTTTACGGTCGTAAACTCTTCAACCGTAAACTCAATTTACGGTCGTAATCTTCATAAACCGTAAACTGTGTTCTTGGACCGTAAACAAGGCATCTTCAATAACCATAAACTAAGCTTCAATAACCGTAAACACTTAGACCGTAAACACCCTAACCGTAATTATCCGACCGTAAACTCAGTTTACGGTCGTAAACATATCAACCGTAAACGCTGTTTACGACCGTAAACACATCAACCTTGTGTTTTAATGGCTTTTGAGGTCTACGAAGACATGAAAGAGTGTCAGGATATGCTAAGACAAAAATTCAGCTTGTTCGATTATATTCCTGGAGAAACCCTGGTTGCTCAGTTGCAGCGATTTACTACACTTACTATTGAGATGAGTATAGCTGGGATCTTCTTGACTAAATCTGAGATAAACAAAAAGCTGCTGAATGCACTTCCAAAGTCGTGGGATATGAACGTGGTTGTCATCAAGAAGACAAAAGTTCTCAATCGTCTTAGTCTTGCTGATATAATTGAAGAACTTGACGCTTTGAACTGTCGAAAAACAATGAGTTCCGCAAACCTTCCGATCAATGAAGTTTCATGTTCTCAATCATGTGAAGCTACGATTAAACTTCTTCGTGAACATAATGATTTATTAAAAAGAGTAGTTGAGGACCTGAGATATGAAGGTTATCAACTCAGGAAAGGACAGAAACCCCTAAAGGCCCAGTTAGAAACAAAAATAAAGGACTTTAGGAAGCTTCAGGAAGAATTCAGCAACAAGTGTGACAATTATGACTATATTAAGAGACAACTTGATGCTGTAACCGAAGAACTTGACGCTTTGAAAATTAAGTGTGGAAAAACAGATGTTAGTTTCAAAAATTATACTGCGTCAAGTAAGACAGTCGAGTCCTTATTTGAACCCAATTAAAATTCAAAGATAATCAAAACAAGGGTCTAGGGTATGATAGTGTTCCTCCACCTTTCAATCATAACTATACATCCATCCCAACGACACAGGAAGAAATTGACAGGGATGCACATCTTCAATATCGCAAACCAGCTGGATTTGTGTCAGGAGGTATACAGGTTGAAAATACTAATGTTTCTACCTCATATGCAGGTAAAGTAGCAGAGGATGAGAACAAGGAGAACACCATTGAACCTACCAACATCTCCTTGAACTCCGAATCTGTTGCTTCGAACTCAGCTGCTTTTGATCAACCTGCTGTTGAGAAATACAGGCCACCAATTCCAGTGAAACAGAGTGCCTGTTGTAATTGTGCTTGTGGGAAAAATAAGAGACAAGCCAAGGATATGCCACTAGCGGCAGAAAGAAACAACTCCTACGTGAAGAAGCAGACTTGCTTTCATTATGGAACACCTGGACACATTGCCATAAATTGTCCTAATCGTGCACACATTCCATTCTATGCACAAGGGTGGCAGAACGCGCTAAGAGGGAGATACTCCAAAAGAAACCCCTCGAGGTCACGTTCAGATAATGGTGACTGGAACGCGCAAAAGGCCAACAATCAAACCCACAAGGCCATGAATCCAAATCCCAAGGGCAAGAAGGGAATGTCGGCCAAGAATCCCAATCCAAGAGATGCTCCAGTGAAACAAAGACCGGTTAGGTCAAAGTCATCTCAACGGCCGACATCAAGTTCAAAATCAAGTATCGAGCCACCCATCAGATCGAAAAAGAAATGGGTCAAACCCAACTACAAAATGGGTTCCGAAAGCTCAATCTCCCAAATCAACTAATGACTCTAATATTTCTACATATTCTGTTTGTGATAAACAGGACATGTCATGGGAGAATGTATCTTGCGTAGATGACAAAGGTCGACCAAGTTTCAAAATGGACTGGGTTCCAAAGACCAACTGATCCCGCTCTGTGTCGGAGCAGCTATGGAGGCATATCATCATACTTCGGTTTGTTGGTAGTGGCTATTCCAGGCACATGATAGGAGGCATCTCTCAACTGTACAACACTCAGAACATTGTTTGAGAGTATGTGTCCTTTACAGGAAGGGAAGAAAAGAAGAGATCACTCATGGAGTTAGTGCTTAATGACATGAAGAATTTTCGGATCTGTTCTAAGACTACGCGTGCTGTTCTCAGACCTTCTGGATGCAAATTCAATCGGTGACTTACGGTTTGAGTTTTCTTCTCTATACTCCTGAGTTTTTCTTAAGCTGATTCACTTTAAAGACTAATTTTTGTTTTGGGATAGTTTAAATTTGCGCATTTACTTTCGTTTCTCTCCTATGCACAAATTTAGGGGGAGAAATAAAAACAAAACAAAAAATTAGAAAGTTTTAAAAAATCCAAAAACATTAAAAAAAATCAGAAAATCCAAAAATATGTTGTTAATGGAATGTGCTTGCATGAGATGTTTTGGGAAGTGATATAATCATGTGATAACAGGCAATCTGAATCTGTGTAAGGGACTGAATCTGAATTGTCTAGGCTCTGTGTTCGATGCGCTGGTAGGCACGAAAGATTCTAAATGGACTTGACTAGGTAGAGTTGAACTTTAGGAATTCAAAGACTTGACAAATCTTGACCTAGTTAAATCCGTTTAGCCTGACAATATGACGCTCGGATAGGTTGAGCAGGGAGATATACATGATAATCCACCGGTCACATTAAAGTAATCCGTATCTAGAATTGTGGTTTAACTCTTCCTCGATGTACGGACTTTGTCCTTAATTCCGGTATTGATGGGGCGACTGGGGAATTCCGATAAAGTAGGTCTGTAGGAAATTATTTTCTTGCTTTCTTTCTGTTAGTCATATGTTGCCTCCTCTGCGTAATTGGAATACATCCTACCTGGACTATAACATATGCAATTCTATTTCTCTGCATCTTCTATCTATGCAATTCTTCCTGTCTGTTAGTTATATGTTGTCTCCTTTGCGTGATTGAAATACATCTGACCTGGTACACAGCATATGCACCATTCTACTTCTCAATCCCTCTAAAACTTCAGTTAGTCATATGTTTCACCCTATGCGTGATTGGAAGAGATCCGACCTGGGTGTATAGCATATGCATTCTAAATCTATCTTCTCTCTCAATAATTGTCTGTTCACCCGATGTAAGGAGTATTCTGGAAGTCCTTGATTACTGGAGCATATCAGGAAGCGGGAACCATGTTCTAGTACAATTAAAAATTGAACACTTACAGATTGTCTATAGATCTCGCTGCTCAATTTAGGTGGACAACAATATCTTTGGTAGTCGTCAGCTGAATGGTCCTTAAGGAATATTATCTAGGAACTTAGGATCACATTCTCTTGTCACTTATAGTATGTCCTAATTTTGTCACAATCTCTCGTGTTTAAGTGGACCACAATATCGGCGATTTACCATATCTATTCATGAAGGGAGAGGTATTGATAAACGGATAAAGGCTGTCTAAAAACTTTGATCCCAAATCACTCTTAAAGTTAGATATCATTTTTATTTTTGTTAAATTTGTTCATAGTTTTCTTCTAATTTAAATATTAGGGGAGAATTAAAAATTTTAAAAACCAAACAAAAATCAGAAAATTAAAAAAATCCAAAAATAGTGTTATTTCTGTTTTATTTCTTTTCCAGAAAATATGAAAAATCCAAAAAATATTGTGTGCTAAATTTTCTTTTAGTTTTGTTTTGTCTTGAAAAGTGAATTCAGGTGTAGATGAGACTCATGGAGACTGTATAAAGATTTATGAGCCAAAGTTTCATCCGTGATCATCGAAAAATTCTCATTCGAAGGAACAAGAAATGAAGATTATTCTTTCGACATTCAATCTTTCAACCCCAGAAGCAAGGTGAAGCTGCACTTGAAAATTATGTGATGGATTGTCGTGAAGCCTCCACAATCAATCTGCTGCTGACTTGAACCTGCTGAAGTGATCCAGAAGTTTTGTTCTCTCTGACGTTCTCTCCGAAGATTCTCAAGCTGAAAGCGCTATCTTTCAAGAATCAGTACATCAAGCCTCCTCACCCAATGTGCGTTCAATGTCAAATCTTGAAGAAATGCCCAAGTGCTCAAGATGAAGTCATTCATTGAAGATAAATGCTGAAGCCAAGCTTACAATGAAGATGAACAAGAAAGCCAGCTAGTTTTTAGGGGGAGCTTGTTGGGTCATTTAAGAAAAGAAAAGAAAGCTATAAACCAAGGGGGAGATTGTTTGGTCAAAAATATGGTTTATACTTTGCTTTTCTAGGAAAATGTATTTATGTGTCTTTGGTCAGAAAATGTGTTTGCGACCGTAAACAGAGTTTATGGCCGTAAACACGTTTACGGCCGTAAACCCAGTTTACGGTCGTAAACCCTGTTTGTGGTCCTGTCTAGTATAAATAGCATAGGTGTAGGTCATTGTGCAGTTCTTGATGCCATTGCATTTACAGAGTGTTCCATCGAGTTGTACCTGACGTTTTTCTGAATATAAACGTGTGCAAGCTAGATTTCTTTTCTTCTTATTCTTCTATCTGTGATTGTTTGTTGCTTGATCATTGGTAAAGATCCTTTTCAGGACCTTACACTTCCGTATTTCAATCGAGAGTTGAAATATTCCGAAGATACGTGTTGTGTGGCATGAAGATTAGTTGTGAATCCTGAAGGAACGCATTATTGTATCTGTGTATGATGCTGTAAGTAGGAGATCAGTGGTTGAGACAGAACATCATGAGGTTCTGTGATGGTGTACTGAGGTATCCGAGTATGATGTTCTAAATTTTGGATTATTTTGACACTTGAGTTATGGGATGACGAGGGGTGTATTAGGTGTCTACGGTTCCAGTGGGAGCCCTTTCAGCCAATTGACATCAAGTGAGATTATTCGAGAATGTGGATTGCAGCAAGGAAAGGTGTTTTGTTATGGCAGATGTCGTCAGAAATAGAAATGCATAATCTGGGTAAGTGTTTACACCTATGGTTGGTCCGCAGGGCATGAGTTAATGATCGTAGTGTGGCGTTAGCTTGAGGATGAGATTGTGAAGTGGTGAGAGCAAGGGCGGTAAGACTACGGGGAGCCGTAGTACTCACTATTCAGTGAGAGGTTGTGGTGATGCTACGGCGAGCCGTAGTACTCACTATTCAGTGAGAGGTTGTGGTGATGCTACGGGGATCCGTAGTACTCACTATTCAGTTAGAGGTTGTGGTGATCCTACGGGGAGCCGTAGTACTCACTATTCAGTAAGAGGTTGTGGTGATGCTACGGGGAGCCGTAGTACTCACTATTTAGTGAGAGGTTGTGGTGATGATACGGGGAGCCGTAGTACTCACTATATAGTGAGAGGTCGTTGTGATACTGCGGGAAGCCGTAGTACCCACTAGTCAGCAAGAGAATGTTGTGACGAAGTACTCTTTGATCAGAGCGTGACGCAGAAGAGTTTTGGGCTTGGGTAGCCCTAATATTTGAGTTTGTGGGAGCCTTGTGGTTGAACTAGGGGCAAGACCGGGGTCTCCATATTTGTCGGGAGTCGTTATATTCAGAATTGAGTAATGGTTGTCGCAACCAAAGGGAAGTGGATAAGTGAGGAACGCATGAGTTGCGGGTCATGAGTCATGAGTTGAGTGGTTCGTTGGGACGAGTGGTTCCATTTCTGTGCCGGATCATACTCTCGAGTTGAGTTCGATTCTAATGGTGTATTGAGTAGCCAGAATGAGATTCCAGATTCAGAGATGCATTTCATTTGGAAGGGGGTATTGTTCCATCTGGTGTCTTAGACCAGAGTGGGTCAATTCATTGGTGTGAGAAAACCGCGAAACGCATTGAACTAATGAGTACTAGACGGTAGAGATCGAGAGTAAGTCGAATTCCGTATTTGCTTGAGGTAAAGCGAACTTCGCGACTTGTGTGTCGTATTGGGCCGAGATAGTTGTATTGATAAGGAAGTCAGTGAGACGTTTTGTAAAATGCAATGGGTAACCTTTGGAGGTTCAATTGCTGGGTCGGGAGATGACCTGGTGCTCAGTCTTGGAAGGGATATTGAGAAGGGAGCCGAGGTTATGTTTGTCAGATATCGAAGGACGCTTCTGAACAAGCATGATCATTTTTCGTGCCTGAGGTCGAGATGTTGAGGGTTCGTGTTCAGAAGGGTTGTGATTGTAGTACAGTGGATGAGTCTGTGGTGTGATGTGATCCTTTCATTCCTTGGTATATGATCTGGGTTGTTTATCATGGTCGGGACGAGTGATCGGTAGCCAGTTTTGGGCATGGACTTGTTTTTATCGGTCCCCACCGGAGAATCAGAAGTGCAGTGTGCTATCGGGGTTTATTATTCGAGGAGCGAATAACGTGGTGACATCTGGAGAGAGCGGTCTGGCTGTGTGTCAGGCTACTAGAGTTTCCGGATTTTTGAAAGTCAGGAGGGGTAGCGTAGTGGCAGTGGGTCTGTCCTTTTCCAGGGAGGAGTTCCTGTTTGGATTCAGGTGCCCAGAGAGGAAGACAACTGTGTGGTATGAGATCCTTTCGATGGTGCTGTTCGGTTAATGGATTAGATCTATATGTTGTTGAGAAGCGATTTCGAGGGCGAAATCTAATTCAAGTGGGGGAGAATTGTAACATCCGGTTTACCAGGTATATTGTTTTGAGTATTTAATGAATGGACTCGACGAGTCGGAGAGATGACTCGCCGAATCAGCGCTGTTGATAGAAACCTTAATTCTCTCGGGCCTGGGCCTATTTAAAGACTCTTAAGGCCTCCTATTGCGGCTACCTTTCAGAGAGAGAACCCTAAAGGAGTCCTTAGTGTTTTGGCCAAAGGAGAGAGCCATTTTGAGCTTCTTGGTGGATGGTTTGCAAGGAAGAAGGAGGATTCAAGCTAAAAGCGGCAGCAGAGGTTGTAGATCCGCGATTTACAACCTAGGAGCATCAGTTGGAGGTATCAATTCGGACTCCTTTTCTTCCTTAATTGTGTAGATCTTCCTTTTGAGGATTAGGGCTTGTATTATCTTCTTGGTGGGGTTTTGAGTGCATCAAACCCCTCTTGTGAGCTGGTAGCATAGATCTCGACCTTGTATGGTCCAGAAAGTCAGAAAGCAGAAAGCCATTGTTGTGTAACCATGGGGTTTTGAGGTTAGGAAGCTTTAATGGAGTCTAAATGGCATATTGAGCAAAATATGCCATGCATGGATATCATGATCGGAACTTTATGTGACTTTTGGGTGCTAGAAGGCCAGATCTATAAGATAGAGAAACAGATCTGCCCTCAGAAGGTCAAATGAGTGTTGCCACAGAGGAAACTCGCCGAGTCCATGAGAGGACTCGACGAGTCGGATTGTGTTGCCCCGCGATTCATGATTAGTGGAAACCCGTCGAGTGAGAGGTTAACTCGACGAGTCGAGTGGGGCCTTAGGAGGAGTCTGAGGACACGCATGGACTCACCGAGTCACCTGAGTACACTCGGCGAGTCTCGTCAAAGTTAGACCGTTGACTGGTGTTGATTTTAGTTGACCTTAGGGTTTGGTCAAACTGTTTCAAGAGAGGCTATGGAGGGATAGAATGGTCTTCTACCCATTCTTTAGAGATGAGGATATAAAGAGAGTATTGATTAGAGATATTATCATTTTGATAGGCGGAGGCTAGATTAGGGATATCGAGCACGAGAGTTTACTAGACATCATCGAGGTGAGTCTTCTCACCATACCTAACCTAGAGTCGTAATTATCTATGACTGGAAGGTCTTATGTGTTATGACGAGTATGTGGTATATGTTTCTATGTGATATGTATATGTTATGTATGTTATGAGTAGCATCGTATGGACCGGAAGGTCAACAGGGTATGGACCGGAAGGTCAGCAGTGTATGGGTCGGAAGGTCAACATGGTATGGAACGGAAGGTCGACATAGTAGGACCGGAAGGTCTACTCAAAGGGTGGGACCGGAAGGCCCCTGAGACACATTGACCGGAAGGTCTCGTAGAGCTATAGCCTCGAGTGGCTAGTCGTATGTACGTGGTATTTTGGGGAACTCACTAAGCTTCGTGCTTACCGTGTTACGTGTTATGTGTTTCAGGTATCTCAGAGGATCGCGGGAAGGCACCGGCTTGATTGTACACACCAGAGAAAGATTCATGTTTTGAGGATCCTGGCTTATTAATGGAGTTGTGTTTTGTAATTTGAATAAACGAGATTTCTATACAATATGTTACGAAAAGTATGCGATTTTAAAATGAAAAATTTGTTTGAAAAATTACGGTGTTACATGCGTTTCCGCATTATCAATGCACAACCAACTCGTAAACAACAACTCATATATCTCGGTTTAAAGATTATATGATATTATCTTCTCACAATTACTCGTGATAAATTCCATGAAGTAATTCAAATGAACATGGGTTTAATCCAATACTCAAATCCTATTTCAGGAGTACTCATCAACGTTGCAGCAAACCTTGAATCAGCTACGGTCTCCTGCTTGGAACTTTTCCAAGGAACAGCTCCTCCATTCAGGGTAAACACCCAGCCCGACTGAGAGCAGAAGTTTTGTTGGTCTGAAAGCTAGTGTGACTATACCCTGTGACTCTTAACTCATCACTGCCACCAAGAACAAGGACCCAGTCCTTAGTCCTTTGCAGATACTTAAGAATGTTCTTAACTACTGTCCAGTGAGCTTTACCCGGGTTCCCTTTATATTGACTTACCATGCTCAACGCAAATTCCACATCAGGGCGAGTACATGTCATATCGTACATGATCGAGCCAACGGCGGAAGCATATTGCGCTCGAATCATATCTGCTATCTCTGCATCGGTACTCGGACTCTGAGTCTCACTCAGTCTGGTATTGCTCTAGATAGGTAACTTCCCTTTCTTGGAATTCTCCATGCTAAAACGTTTTAGCACTTTATCCAAGTAAGTAATTTAACTAAGTCCAATTAGTCTTTTACTCCTATTGCTCAAGATCCTTATCCCCAGAATATAAGCAGCTTCTCCTAGATCCTTCATAGCGAAACACTTCCCAAGCCAGGACTTAACCTCCTGCAAGGTTTGAACGTCGTTTCCTATGAGTAGTATGGCATCAACATACAATACTAGAAAGCTAACTATACTCTCACTAGCTTTGACATATACACATGAATCATCCTCACTCTTAGAGAAAACAAACTCTTTCACATTCTAATCGAAGCAAAGATTCCATCTACGAGATGCTTGCTTCAATCTACAAATGGATTTATCAAGCTTTCACACTCTATTAGGGTATTTTGCATCCACAAAAGCTTCTGGCTGACACATGTAAACATCTTCAGCTAGCTTCCAATTAACGAAAGCGGTTTTGACATACATCTGCCAGATTTCATAATCATGAAACGCTGCGATGGCTAGCATAAACCTAGTAGACTTGATTGGCCACCGGTGAGAAGGTCTCAGGTTGAGCGCTAGTGTTAGAGGTTCCTTCACCACTTGATTCTTGAATCTCTTCAAGATCAATTTTCCTCCCATTTTCCTCTTGGCATATGAGTTCCCTCTCGCAGAAAACTCCTCTCCTTGCTACTAAGACCACGTTATCACTAGGTCTGTAGAATAGATATCCAAAGGATTTATGTGGGTAGCCGATGAAAAAACACCGCTCACTTAGAGGTGCAAGCTTGTCGTGAGTCTCTCGTCTTATGAAAGGTTCACAACCTTAAACCTTGATATGTGCGAACGAGGGAACCTTCCCTATCCACATCTCGTGAGGTGTTTTGCTAACCTTCTTAGTTGGGACTAGATTAAGGATACGGGTGGCAGTCTCTAAGGCATACCCCCAGAATGAGATTGGTAGCGAAGCTCGACTCATCATGGAACGAACCATGTCCAACAAGGTTCGATTATGCCTCTCAGCGACACCATTAAGTTGTGGTGTCCTAGGAGGTGTTAATTGTGAAACAGTTCCACATTCCTTAAGATAGTCGTGGAACTCGATACTTAGATACTCACCACCCCTATCGAATCTGAGCATCTTTATCTTCCTGACCATAGGATTCTCTACTTCTTGCTTAAACTCTTTGAACTATTCAAAGGTGTCTGACTTATGCTTGATTAAGTAGATATATCCATATCTGCTATAATCATCGGAAAAAGTCACATAAAAGCGATTTGCATCCCTTGTGGTGGATCTGAAGGGCCCACACACATCTGTGTGTATGAGATTGATAATTTCATGGATTAGCATCAAATTCACATTTTCATAAAGTAACTAAGATTGAGAATTTATAAAAGCATTTAGTTACTTTATATAGATCATTATACTTATTAATGAGAGAACTAATGTCCTATCTGTGACACCCAAATTTTTGCAAAAATTTTAAACTTTTAAAACTCATCTTAAATTAAATCAAACAACTGAAAAAGTCATAACACAATCCATTAAACTTAACAATCATATAAAATAAGTGCGGAAGAAATAACAATAATAAGGTCCCAACAAAAATAACTAGTAGCGGAGTCCCGGTGCTCCATGTCAAGCCTTAGCCTCTTTAATCTTAACACCTGAAAAGTTATAAGGGAAACCGTAAGCACAAAGCTTAGTGAATTCAAACACAGACATTGTACTAACATTCATATTTACTAACCCTAATCCATTTTCCAATTATAATTATATGATAAGGGCAAAGAACGAATCAATGCCTATAATACAAGAAGGACTTGTAGGTTTGAACCGCACCGGGAAGATCCCGTATCATTTGGCCCTAATCACCGCACCTCATGATGAGTATTACGTTGGTGATATTAACTACCCACCGCACCGGTAAATCCGTATCCTTTGGTGGTGTCCCCATATCCATAATTAGTTACATACAGTGCACATGTACGAATTAAAACAATGGTTATATAGCATGCCTTTATAATAAATTCAAATAATCCCACACGAGCTAACTAGCAAACGCAAACATCAATACAACGGTGTGAGAGAACTCACCTTGAGTGAGTAGTAAGGATAGCTAACAATCAAATAATGCTACCAAGCTTGAGCAAACTTCAAAACCTCAACTAAGAAGGACTAAAGGTTAGAAAGGAGAAGTAATGAAGCTATGAGTTGAGAAAAGAGTAATCACAACAAGGTCTCTAAAACAGACCTGCTGTTCAAAACGGATTTACTCCAAAATCTAAAACATAAATATAGATTTAACTAAATTTTATAGAAAACTATGATTTCTCAGGATTCCAGAACTATAAAGAACTCCTTCTAACTCCAAAAGATGAATTAAATATGAATTTTACAAAATGGTGTATCACTTCTATCTCCAACAATACAGTCAAGTGATGTTGGCCAATTCTACCCAACTTGTGAGTAGAATTCGTCCAAACCAAAATTCAGAGAAGTAAAGGACATACACATGAAAGTCTCATAGTTGGAATTGAATGAAAATCATCTCCCAAACTCCAGATATAAAATTCACATTTTGGACAATCACAACACTAGCAAAAGCTGGTGACCGCCCACTGATCTGGAGTGTAGATCCATTCTAACCAATTTATAATTTGAAATAACACCCCATCTGCTCCAGATCTTAAATTTATAATATCAAGAACATATAGAAACTTGGAATCACTCTGGATCCTTTTCCAAGCCTTAGAAATGATGAAAACAAAATGACATATCAGAACAGACCCGGATCAGACCTAACAGCAAAGATGCCATTCTTTCCCATAGATAAAGTCCTTATCAGTGAGGTTGGCCTGCTTACGAATGTTAGGCAACTCAATTTGTGAACTTTGGGAACTAGTCTGGGGTCCATTTGAGTTCTAGAGCTCAAGATATGAGTTTTACAAAATGACCACAGATTTGATGGAAAACAGAATTGTAGCCACCCGTGATTCCTTTTTGGCTTATCTATCCTTCTACCTTTGAAACACATTTTAAGATGTGTTCATCATCCGAATTTAGTCCCCATGATCATGGTGGTACTAAAAAGGGTTAGGTATCATTAGGATTTCATTTTGCCACAAGATTGTAATAATAATCAACATGAAAATGAACATAAAGCACATAAAATCACCATTCTCCCTTTTAGGGTTTCCATGATCTTTTGCAACATGTAATCCCCTAGATCCATCATCCACCATATATGGGGTGAAGATAGGATCTTGAGATGATGTATAACATACAATTCTTTGCAAATAACAAAAGAGATACAAATCAAATAAGAAGGAGAAGAAGTGAAGATGAAATCATAAAACTAGAACAAGGTTATGAATCAAGTTGTAAGAAATGATAAGGAGGTTCATACCAATATGAATCAAGGCTGGAAATGAACAAGAATTAAGCTCCAAACAATAGCCCCTTGGCTGCTCTTGATCCCAAAGAGAGAGAGAGGGACGATGTGAGAGAGAGAGAGAGAGAGAGTAGGGTTTAGAGTGTTTTTCTTGTATGTGTTCCAAATGACTCAATTAACACATTAAGTACTATTTACTAGATGGACTTTGTAAATAGGCCCATAGCCCATGGACTTCAATAAAAGGAGTTTACAAGATGATCAAAAGAGTCCAATAACATAAGAAATCAGACCTTGGTTGAATAAATTAACCCGAGGTTACAAGAATAATTAAATTAAAATAACCAAACGTACCGAGAAAAACCGGGGCGTTACAACTCTCCCCCACTAAGAACGGATTTCGTCCTCGAAGTCAACGCCTAGTAACAGATCCGGATAATGAGCCCTCATCTCGCCTTCCGGTTCCCAAGTCCATTCCGAACCCCTCCTATGTTGCCACCGCACCTTAACCAGGTTTATAGTCTTGTTGCGGAGAGCTTTCGTCTTTCGTTCTAAAATAGCGATTGGTTTCTCAACATAATTGAGACGCTCGTCAATCTGTATGTCCTCCAGTGGTATCACAGTGGTTTCATCAACGACGCATTTTCGCAACTGATACACGTGAAATGTATTATGAATTAGACTAAGCTCGTCAGGCGGCTCTAAATGGTAAGCCACCTTTCCCACACGGGCTATGACCTTGTAGGGTCCAATGAATCAGGGTCCGAGCTTTCACCGTTTTCGAAATCGAATCAGACCTTTCCAGGGGGAGACTTTGAGCAACACATAATCTCCCACCTGGAACTCAAGATCGGAGCATCTTTTGTCGTCATAACTTTTCTGACGACTCCTCGCTATAACTAAATGATCCCAAATCACTTGGAGTTTCTCTGTAGTCCGAAGCACGATATCGGTACTCCCAAGTACCCTCTGCCCAACCTCACCCCAACAAACGGGCGTCAAGAATCAGATCTAACAAAGACGACACCATCGTCATCCGGGGAACTTAGCTCGAATCGGTTCGGCAGATTGTTTACGACTGAGAGCATCAGCTACAACATTAGAATTACCGGGGTGGTAGTGAATTTCACAATCATAATCTTTTACCACATCCAACCATCTGATCTGCCTCATGTTCAAATCCCGCTACTCGAACAAGTAATTCAGACTCTTATGGTCAGTGTATATGATACACTTCACTCCATAGAGATAGTATCTCCAAATCTTAAGAGCGAAAACAATAGCCCCAAGCTCCAAATCATGAGTGGGGAAGTTCCATTCGTGGGGTTTCAGCTGTTGGGAGGCATAGGCTATCACCCTGTCCCGTTGCATTAACACGGCACCAACACCCTGAAGCGATGCATCACAGTAAACCACCATATCCTCAACCCTATCAGGTAAGGCCAAAATCGGAGCATCACACAATCGCTTCCTCAGCTCATGAAACGCAAATTGTTACTCCGGGCCCCAAACGAATTTCACTGAGTTCTTGGTCAATCGGGTGAGTGGCAAGGTGATTTTAGAGAAATTTTCAATGAACCTACGGTAATAACCGGCTAAACCCAAGAAACTGCGAATTTCAGAAGGTGTTTTTGGAATCTCCCATTGTTTAACCGTATCAACCTTGGCTTGATCGACCTTAATACCGTGTTTGTTTACCACATGCCCCAAGAACTGAACTTCTTCTAACCAAAATTCACATTTTGAGAATTTAGCATAAAGCCTTTCTCTTGCCAGAGTTTCCAGAATCTCCCGTAGGTGTTGCTCATGCTCCTCTTTGGTCTTAGAATAGACCAAGATGTCATCAATGAACACTATGACCGAACGGTTAAGCATCGGGCTACACACCCGGTTCATGAGATCCATAAACGATGCGGGTGCATTGGTGAGCCCAAAAGGCATCACCACGAACTCAAAATGCCCATAACGAGTACGGAATGTTGTTTTCTCAATGTCTTCTTCACGAACCCGCATTTGATGGTAACCGGAACGTAAATCAATCTTGGAAAACCAAGACGCTCCCTGAAGCTGATCGAAAAGATCGTCAATACGTGGCAATAGGGACCTATTCTTTATCGTGCGCTTGTTTAGCTCCCTATAATCAATACACATTCGCTGGGATCCATCTTTCTTCTTCACAAAGAGAATAGGAGCATCCCAAGGCGAGCAACTTGGCCGTATAAACCCTTTATCACTTAGTTCTTGAAGTTGATCTTGGAGCTCTTTCATTTCAGGTGGTGCCAAGCGGTAAGGAGATTTAGCTACCGGAGTCGCACCCGACACCAAATCAATGCAAAACTCCACTTGCCGAATAGGTGGCAAACCAGGGAATTCCTCCGGAAAGACATCACTGAAGTCGGAAACGATAGGAACGTCGTCTAGTGCTATAGCAGAAGAGCAAGAAGCGATGGCCAGGCGGGGAATGTCCCCCTGAATGATAAGTTCTCCACCTCTAGGGTTTTGAACACGAACTTGCTTCTTACGACAGTGGATTTCCACATCACACGCATCAAGACAATCCCTGCCTACGATAACTCAGAGCTCTCGCATCGCAATAGGGATAAGATCAAAGGGGAATTCAACTCCAGACAACTCGAGAGTGCAACCCCGATAAACATCGGTGACATAAATAGTGCGGTTGTTGGCAACTTCGACAACCATTAGGTCAACTAACTTTCCGATACTACGCCCCAAACGATTAATAAACGTGCGAGATACAAAAGAATGGGTAGCACCGCTATCAAACATAACAACATCGGGCTCAGAATCTAGCAAATAAGTGCCTGCCACTGTCGCTGTAATCACCGGCTCCTCCGCAGTCATCTGGTGAGCACGACCTCGTGTCACCATAGTGGGTCCCTTAGAGGACGATGCAATTGCAGGATTTGTACCCCCGTCTCCTTTACCAGCCTTCAACTTCGGGCATTCGGGCTTCTTGTGTCCCGTCTCGTTGCAGTGATAGCAGACGGGAACTGCAGAAGTAATATGAGGTACTGCACCCGCAGGGGGATCCCTACAATTCTTCCAATGATGCCCTGGCTTTTTGCAGTTGTAGTATATCAACGGATTTTTCTCGCCCTGAAGACGTCCTATACTCATACCTTGACTTACTACCATGCCTTTGCTTTTTTTGGGCATCTCTGGATGTCTTGGAAGAGGTGTCATTGGCCTTCCTCTTGGACTGGGTCTGCAACTCGATTTCCCTCCTCCTCGCTGCATTCATGATCGCGGATATAGTCGAGAACTGCTGCATGCTAACGAATTCCCGAATCTCGGTACGTAGGATGGTCGTGTACCGGCTGACCAACCAGGCCTCGTTCCCAGCAAACGATGGGCAAAAAGATAGCATCTCCAAGAACTTGGCGTTCAGGTCGCTAACGGACTCGGTAGTCTGCTGTAAGGTCATGAACTCTTACTTCATCCGCTGCTGCTCCACCTTAGGCACATATTGTGCCTCGAACCTCTCCACAAATTGGGCCCAAGACATGACCCTCACTTCTTCTTCATTCAATAGAGCGGTGATGGTGTTCCACCATGCCTTTCCCCTTTTTCGCAGCTGATTCATGGCGATCACTACTTTGTACCGGTCCGGACACCCAACAGTTATGAAGGTGCCCTCAACATCTGACACCCAGTGCTTAGCAGCAACTGGGTCGGATTCACCGTTCCAAAGAGGAGGGCTACACTTGCTGAACTTCTCGAAGTAGTATGCCGAATCCTGAACAGGCAGAGCCGGTAACGCTCCCCCGGGAATAGCCGTGAGGCGCTCATCCAGAAGAGCACCGACTTGGTTGATTATGTCGTTGGTCACACTCGGGATTAGTTCGTTGAAAGCGTTATTGAATTCCTCAGCGACAATATCCCTAACTTGCTCCATTTGGAGCCGATTAAGTCGAGCAGGCGGAGCCATTGGTATCCACAGAAGAAGGAAAATCTTAGAAACAATTCAGCCTAGATATTTCTAGGAAGACAAAACACTCAGCTTGCCGAAAATTTTTCAACCTTGCCCCGACCCGAAACCGGCACCGATGTTTCAAATAGTAGGGACCCTTCTACTACCTTCCACACAAGTTCCAATTTCGCATTCGCGTCTAGTTTCAAAATTTCCAGTTCGCTCTAGCCGTTAATTTTACAACTCTCTCAGATGTTAACACTAACTAATTTTACAATTCATAGTCAACAATTTAACATAAACATTTAACATAAGAAATAAGGCTTACTTGGCTGGCTGACTGGCACACCGCGACATCTTCCACTACTAGTCTTTAGAAGGTTTGAAAAATCTTTTAAAAAGAAAATAAACTCTTATAGAGCCTCAAATTTGACTCTAGAACATCCACAAGAATGCCTAGTTCCCTCAAACTGTGGCTCTGATACCAACCTGTGACACCCAAATTTTTGCAAAAATTTTAAAGTTTTAAAACTCATCTTAAATTAAATCAAACAACTGAAAAAGCCATAACACAATCCATCAAACTTAACAATCATATAAAATAAGTGTGGAAGAAATAACAATAATAAGGTCCCAACAAAAATAACTAGTAGCGATGTCCCCGTGCTCCATGTCAAGCCTTAGCCTCTTTAATCTTAACACCTGAAAAGTTATAAGGGAAACCGTAAGCACAAAGCTTATTTAATTCAAACACATACATTGTACTAACATTCATATTTACTAACCCTAATCCATTTTCCAATTATAATTATATGATAAGGGCAAAGAACGAATCAATGCCTATAATACAAGAAGGACTTGTAGGTTTGAACCGCACCGGGAAGATCCCGTATCATTTGGCCCTAATCACTGCACCTCATGATGAGTATTACGTTGGTGATATTACCTACCCACCGCACCGGTAAATCCGTATCCTTTGGTGGTGTCCCCATATCCATAATTAGTTACATACAGTGCACATGTACGAATTAAAACAATGGTTATATAGCATGCCTTTATAATAAATTCAAATAATCACACACGAGCTAACTAGAAAACACATACATCAATACAACGGTGTGAGAGAACTCACCTTGAGTGAGTAGTAAGGATAGCTAACAATCAACTAATGCTACCAAGCTTGAGCAAATTTCAAAACCTCAACTAAGAAGGACTAAAGGTTAGAAAGGAGAAGTAATGAAGCTATGAGTTGAGAAAAGAGTAATCACAGCAAGGTCTCTAAAACAGACCTATTGTTCAAAACGGATTTACTCCAAAATCTAAAACAGAAACATAGATTTAACTAGATTTTATAGGAAACTATGATTGCTCAGGATTCCAGAACTATAAAGAACTCCTTCTAACTCCAAAAGATGAATTAAATATGAATTTTACAAAATGGTGTATCACTTTTGTCTCCAACAATACAGTCAAGTGATGTTGGACAATTCTACCCAACTTGTGAGTGTAATTCGTCCAAACCAAAATTCAGAGAACTAAAGGACATACAAATGAAAGTCTCATAGTTGGAATTGAATGAAAAGCATCTCCCAAACTCCAGATATAAAATTCACATTGTGGACAATCACAGCACTAGCAAAAGCTGGTGACTGCCCACTGATCTGGAGTGTGGATCCATTCTAACCAATTTATAATTTGAAATAACGCCCCATCTGCTCCAGATCTTAAATTTATAATATCAGGAACATATAGAAACTTGGAATCACTCTGGATCCTTTTCCAAGCCTTAGAAATGATAAAAACAAAATGACATATCAGAACAGACCCGGATCAGACCTAACAACAAAGATGCCATTCTTTCCCATAGATAAAGTCCTTATCAGTGAGGTTCACCTGCTTAAGAAAGTTAGCCAACTCAATTTGTGAACTTTGGGAACTGGTCTGGGGTCCGTTTGAGTTCTAGAGCTCAAGATATGAGTTTTACAAAATGACCACAGATCTGATGGAAAACAGAATTGTAGCCACCCGTGATTCCTTTTTGGCTTATCCATCCTTCTCCCTTTGAAACACATTTTCAGATGTGTTCATCATCCCAATTTAGTCCCCATGATCATGGTGGTACTAAAAAGGGTTAGGTATCATTAGGATTTCATTTTGCCACAAGATTGTAATAATAATCAACATGAAAATGAACATAAAGCACATAAAATCACCATTCTCCCTTTTAGGGTTTCCATGATCTTTTGCAACATGTAATCCCCTAGATCCATCATCCACCATATATGGGGTGAAGATAGGATCTTGAGATGATGTATAACATCCAATTCTTTGCAAATAACAAAAGAGATACAAATCAAATAAGAAGGAGAAGAAGTGAAGATGAAATCATAAAACTAGAACAAGGTTATGAATCAAGTTGTAAGAAATGATAAGGTGGTTCATACCAATATGAATCAAGGCTGGAAATGAACAAGAATTAAGCTCCAAACAACAGCCCCTTGGCTGCTCTTGATCCCAAAGAGAGAGAGAGAGAGAGAGGGACGATGTGAGAGAGAGAGAGAGTAGGGTTTAGAGTGTTTTTCTTGTGTGTGTTCCAAATGACGCAATTAACACATTAAATACTATTTACTAGATGGACTTTGCAAATAGGCCCATAGCTCATGGACTTCGATAAAAGGAGTTTACAAGATGATCAAAAGAGTCCAATAACATAAGAAATCAGACCTTGGTTGAATAAATTAACCCGAGGTTACAAGAATAATTAAATTAAAATAACCAAACGTACCGAGTAAAACCGAGGCGTTACACTATCATACCCGTTCGGCTAACGACCCTCCACCAATCAAGGAAGCCGTGGGTGAGAGTGGATACCCATTCAACCGCCATTTTATAGGTAGTTTCCTTAGACCCCCTTATAGATCGGCTTCGTGAATGAGGTCTACTAACGGTAACACTGACTCATCTTATACATATATATAAATTAAACTTTTAATATTATAATAGTATAAGGGTGTATTTTAAACTTTTAAAATACTAGGGTTTTTAATCTAATTTAAAGTTTTCGAAATTAATACTTTTTAATTTAAAACATTAGATATTAAAAACTTTGATTTAACAATTATCCAAAATTAAAAAATTAATTTAAATTAATAAATCTCGTAGGATTATCCATTAAATTAAATAAATAATTTAATATAATCCCTTTATCCCCTATATTTCGAAATTTTTGGGAAGGGATATTTCAAAATCAACAATTATCCATTTAAACAATTAAAAGATAATTCCTACCCAAAACCCTAGATTTTCGAAATCTAATCTTGGGGAAGGCATTTTCGAAAATTCTAGGGTTAGGAAACCCTAAAAACGAAAATATGGAGGCCAAAGGAAAATGTTCAAAAACCCTAATCAAATTTCGAACCTAGGGTTTTGAAACCTAATTTCGAAAAATCCAATCCCTGTGGTTTAATTGCCATAAACCCTAATTTGTCAAGTTTAATCTATTGTATCAAATCTAATTGAAAACAAAACCAAATGCTCTGATACCACTGATGGGTTTTATACAAACAATCCTGTATTTGCATGCAACCCTAGATTGGATCTATGTTTTCTCTATTAGACATACAAGCATTGAACACAAAAGGAAAACCATAATATGCATCTAATAATTCGAAATCTACAAAGATTAAATCACATACCTTTGTTGCTATATATTAATAACAACCAATTCTTGAAGATCCTTTTCTTTTGAGAACAAGTACCACAAGTGAAATACCTCTAATGGGTCACAAACACACTAGGGAAAGATGATGAATATGAGAGAGAGGAGATAAGAGTGACTTGCTCAAAAATTCAGCTCTTCTAGGGTTTCCATAGGGTGCACGAATTCAAGAGGCCAAGTGGGTCTTTTATACACTAGGCTAGCTAGGGTTTTAAGGTGGAAACCCTAATTCCTTCGCTTAGTGCCTAAGCAAGTCCATGGACTCGCTTACCTTAGGGATTGGACAAAAATCTCTAGAACCTTCTAGAGTTTTTCGGACCTCCCTAATAAGGGTTATCCAATGGCCCAAAACCTCAACTATCAAATATTTATAAAACAGCCCCTACACTTTCAGTCCGTTCCTTTAATCCCAAAATTAATTACAAATTAATTTCTGATTAAATATATTTATAAATCCTATTTAGGCACTAATTTTTTATTCTAAATAATAAAATCAGCCTCTCTCTCCAATAGTCATCATGTCTACTTGCTAGTGTGAATGCAACCAAAAGGACCGTGCTACTATAAAATCAAGTACATACCAATTATAGTTATGGGCTTAGACACCTAATCCAATAGATTTTGGGGTTCCTGTTTGGAAGGAGGATGTTAATTGGTCCATCCAATATCAAGACCTAAAAGAAAAATAGGGTTTACCATCAAGTTTTTCTCCATATGATTGAAAGGTAGGATGCCTGGAAAAAAACAATGTGTTTTAAGTGGATTCAAGTTATATGAAATTATGTTAGATGAACCGATGAAGATGATATGATATTACTCATATGAACTGGGCTTGAGTTTTTGATTTTTTGGATGATTTATTTATTTTCTTCTTCCTTTTTCTAATCCAAGGTGTATCAGAATCAACAGAAACATTCAGCACAAGTGTTGCTTGCTATATCAAATAAATATCGGTTAATATCAGGATAAAACATCAAGAACTCAATGAGAAATATGAGAGACATTACCCTCCATCTTTTAAGGTTGTCGACTGATGCACTTCTAGTACTAACAATATCGAAAGGATCAGAAACCGACCAATAATCCTGAAAACTCTGTCGCTTCCACCACCGGATTCCAAATCCTTTGGGTGTCGTTGGTAGGGTCACCAACCACTCATCATTGTCGTGATAAAGCAGTAATTATCGCATGAGAGATGACATCGTTTCAATTTCTCGACCACACACACAACTATCAAAATTAAACAAAATGACCATATGGTTTCTCGAGATTAAACCACTTTGAAAACAATATACTTAAACCACTGATGGGTTAATCTATTTATCATAAAGTAACCAAACCCAAAAGTCTAATTATAGTGATTCAGAACTTTAGGTTTTCGCATTCTGCGAACATTTAAATGAAGAAATCACCTACGGAACCATTAGAAAGCACCGAATAAAAAAAAGGTTGCTTATATTGTAGCTACAAATCTAAAAGTACAATTTTGGTTTCAAATCATGTTGCGGAATAGAAAGATGTTTGAAAAAACTGGAAAAATACTATGAAAAATCAAATTGGAGTTATGGTTGTGTGGGTCTAGATTCTAGAAATGTATTTTCATGAAGATCATGACTGCTGAGATCAACAACCAATTACTCAGCAAGTTGCATTTTCCGATCAATATTCTGACTTAGTGATTTACCTGACGGCGTTTGTGAATACAAACATATATGTGGTAAATTCCCCATTAAAAAGGGGTTTAGCGAAACCCTAAAATCACAAGCCATGTATCGGATTTTGTACCTTAGAAGTGTGATTATCCAATGAAGTGACGCGGTTTGCACCTATAGGTAAGAAAGTAATTTAAGTTGTAAGAGAAATGAATAAAGAAGATGCCACTTGTCAAAAAAATAGTTTTTTATTAGAATAGAGATTATAATTATTATTATTATTATTATTATTATTTTAACACCTTACAACTCTTCGAAGTCTACCCCGTATTCCACTATTGAATGATTTATAACCTAGAGATTGATTATATATATATATATATATATATATATATATATATATATATATATATATATATATATATATATTAACATGTACAATTTACGAAAAATATAAAGTAACTAAATCTTTAACATAATGATATTTGTACAATATGATGTAGTTGTATATAAAAGCAATAATCTATTCTAATAAATAATTTTTTTTTGTCATATGTCACCTTTTAATTTATTTTGCCACATGTTATTTTGTGGTTATTTTAAATTAGTTTTCTTTCCACAAGATATTTTATTGTTTTTTTCATTTTATTAAATTCTACATAAAATTTAAATGTAATAAATGCAATAAACACAATAATAAATTATACTAATTTCATTAACTAATTTTGTTTCTAATTTCAAAAATTTCTAAATTAAAATATCATAGTTTTCTTTATTTATTTATCGAAATTATTTGTTTAACTTTAAAAGTGAAAAAAAAACATATTAATTTATATATATATATATATATATATATATATATATATATATATATATATATATATATATATATATATATATATATATATATATATATATAGGGTCCGGTTCTTGTGAAAACTCATTTTAAAGTGAGGACTCGTGAAAACACCTTAAAAAAATTTTAAAAAAAATCTAAAAAACTAAAAGTCATAAAATCGAACATAAATCTATGTCCGGGAGAAAAAAAATGGAAATATTTTTTTGCATCATTAAAATTGATCAATGACTCAATTTTAATTTTTAATTTTGCATCATTATAATCCATAATTCAATGTTAATGATCAAATTTTTTTTTTCCAATTTTTTTTTCTCTCGGACATAGATGTATGCTCGATTTTATGATTTTAATTTTTTTTAGATTTTTTTTTCAATTTTTTTAAAGTGTCCTCACGAGTCCTCACTTTAAAATGAGTCATCACCCGATCTTATCTATCTCTGTCTCTCTCTCTCTCTCTCTCTCTATATATATATATATATATATATATATATATATATATATATATATATATATATATATATATATATATATATATAGGGTGAGGTTTAATAGAGAATCATAATTAACCAACGAACCAATGAACCAATCTTTTTTTTCAACTTTTAGAACTTATTTTTTATCGAAAAAAAAAACTGAAAATACAAAAATTCATAACTTTTTATCCTTTTTCCAATGATATCAAATTCGATAATTTTTTTTTTCGTCAAATTCACAATGTGAATCTTTGAAGATTTACAATGTGAATCTAAATTTATACGGTGAATCCGAAAAATATATTTAACATTCACAATGTTAAGTTATTAATTTAGATATTTTTAGTTTTTTTTTTCGATATACAATAAGCTCTAGAACTTAAAAAAAAAAATTGGTTTCTTAGACAACCAATAATTATGGTTCTCTATTCAACTTTTCAATATATATATATATATATATATATATATATATATATATATCAAAGTTCTAAAATGTTAAAAATTCATATTTAATTTTTTCTTTTAAATGAACCTATAAAATACATGGATGCTAGTAGAGATTAAATAAAAGAAAATTTACTGCCTTCGCTTCCAAAAAAAAGAAAAAAAGAGATAATTGACTATATTATATTGGGATCGAATCAAGTTGTAATGGTTAGGCATACCAAGTAACAGACAGTAAAAGTTCATCATTATGTAATTAATGTATTTAATTAAGTCTTAAGATTAAGATTAGAAGGAATCTTTTAAAACGTATAAAACAATGTTATCTTAGCCGAGCATGAGTGAATTATATCCACCCTAAGAATACTGTATAATTAACTGATTGAGGATAGATATAATATAATTTGAATTATATGCTAAAGTGACCGATATAAGTATTAATATTATTTCTAATATCCTGAAAATTTAAAAGTTACAAATATGACTCTAGAATATATGTTGTGTCGAAATGTCGACGGCCTAGTCTCTAGGTTTTGTATGTTATATTCGTACAGAAGAGTTGTACTCTACATCTAAGGTTAAACCTTTGATAGAATTTTTTATTTCAGTGTCTATATTTCCAATGTACTTTGATGTCGAAGTGACATTGTATATTTTGTTGTCCGTCGATAGCACTATCAACTATAAATAGTGATATAGTCTTAAGTATTAGGTATGCAAACTCATTTATCACATACTTGTACTTGAGATTGCTTCCAGTCGTAATAGAGCTTAAGCAGAATTATTCATTTCATGTGTTCATTTCCTTATTGAATTCATTACATGATTGAATCTTGATCACATCAAGTGGTATCAAAACCGGACTCATAACCTTGTTTGAAGAATTCAACAATTCTGGATTTGAAATTCATATTTCATTGAACATTGTTTGAAATTATTCGATTTTGCATTCAGGATTGCAATTGATTCAATCTTATATCAATTCAATCTGATCTAGTTCGTCGTTCAAAACATTTCAATGGCTAATATGTATCTGAACACGATTATGAACTATAAAAAATTGTTCGGATCTTCAAGAAAAGTGTCGATGCTTCATCCTGAATATTATGATCAATGGGTTGATCGTATAGAGGACTATATGGATGGAATTGATGAAGATATATGGCGATCAAACATAGATGGACCGTATCGTGCAAATATCGTTGAGACAGTTGGAACTGCAACAGAGAAAGAGATTGTGAATGTTCTAAAGGTCAAACATGAAGTAGATGACAAAAGATGCATGAGAGAATTAAGAGATGCATTGACTCCTGTTGTGTACAATTACATCCAACAATGCAACATAGCTCAACAAATCTTTGAACAAATTGAAAGAAAATTCCCATGGAACTGAAAGAAATAAGAAGTGTTCTGTCACTCAATTGTTATCTAGATTGTTTGAGTTCAAGAAAAATGGAGAATAAGTCTATCAACCTTTACTATGATTGTTTTAATGCTTTGATTTACAAAATGGTGAAGTATAAGGTTGTTCGTAGTGAAATGGAATTCAATATTGCTTTTATTCATGTACTAAGAAAGGAGTGGAGTAATAGAAGTTTGTTGATAAAATCACATGGGAATTTGGATTCTTATTCTTTATTTGTATTGTATAAGACTCGTAAAGCTTACGAGGATGAAAAAGAAATTGTTGATGAAAAAGAGAAGGATAAAGCTACTTTCAGAGGTCCTTTGGCTCTTTTGTCAAAGAAGGTGTTTCAGAAGAATAGGAAGTGAGTAGCGAAGAAGGTGTGTTCATGAATTCGAATGGGGAAGCGGTAGCTTACTACTCTAACAATAATGCAAAAAAATTTATAAGAAGCCGATGAAAGGAAATTTTAAGAGCAACACATATCAGAAAAGTGCTTCGACTATGAACTCTAGATGTGAAAGAAAAAATAATGATATTGTTTGGAATAACAATGCATTGAATGATACTATATCTAAAAGTAAACTAGTAGGAATTCATGATTTGACTAAATTTATTGGAATAACAAGAATTACTTGGATAGAGATTGCATTTTGAAGAAGCCTACTGAGAAACAAGAAAGATTAAGAATGAGGCTTATTACTCAATGAAGCTCGAAGAGCTGCAAGCAAAGATGAAGAATCTATTACTCAATGTGAGTGGTAAAGAAAATGATCAAGGGAAGTATCATATACATAGGGATCTGATGACAAGGAGATGTGTCATCCTACTCATGGAGCTATGTATGCAAAACACGGAGAAGACAATGATGAAGATAAGGAGATGGTGGAAGATGATGAGGAATATGATGGACGGTGCTTCATGGAAGCAACATCACAATCTTGGATAATAGAGAAGGGACGTAATCTTATAATCTATTTTAATATTTGTTGAACCTTGAAGTAACCTTCACCGAAGTTCCACATTGAAACTACTGACCGAAGTTGAAGATTCATGAGAATGTTCTTTTATTATCAGAAGTATTTGACTTCTGTTTTGTATGTTTGTGTTAGGAGTTAATAACAATTGGGTTGCAACGATTGTTGGATAATGACTAGATTACTTAGTCATGTTAGTATCTTTAGTTATACTTATTTACATGTTGTGCCATCTCTTTATGTCTATAAAAGGGGAATCGGGTTGTAGTTCTCTTTACACCTTTTCATGCTATCATGCTGAACAATTCTTAATACATCTAAGATTGTTATTTCACAAATATGTTTATCTGTTTACACTTCTGGTATTTCATTATCATATTATATATATATATCATTTGTTAAGTTACTACTTCTGCACTTACTTTTGTCAGTTAACTTAGAGCATTTCCTGTTTTTAACAATTGGTATTAGAGACAATATTGGTTGTCTAATATCCACTCTCACCCGATTATCATTGTAAGGAATCGTGGTAACTTACATTTCTGGGAAGCCTGGAAGTATTCTTTATATACCATCATTTATCAAAATATTTTTTTTCCAAATGGCTAACTTACAATCGATATATGTTGTTAACGACTCAAATAGTTTGGGCTGTTTCTCAAGAGCACCCATAATAATTGGTGATGAATATGGGCAATGGAAAACTAGAATGAGTAATTATTTGAAAATAAAAGGAAAGGATGTCTGGCGTTCCGTTGTTAAAGGTCCCTATGTGGTTCTGACACTTCCTCTTGATGACCTTGTTGTTGCCCTCTTGGGTGGTGGTGTTGGGGATCAGCCAAGATGAGACACACGACCTCCAACACTGGAAGACCTCGCTAAACTAGAAAACAATGATATACCTTGTGCTGAACTTGTTTGTGGTGTACCACTAGTTCTTTTTAACCACATCAAGTTGTGTCAGTCTGCTCATGAAATCTGGACAACTCTTGAGCCTTTGTTTGAAGGAATTGAAAATGTCAAAGATAAGAAACTCATTTCTGCTCTGAATGACTTCATGAACTTTCACATCCTTCGTGGAGAAAGTGTTAAGTCTGTAGTTACTCGTTTTTCTCTAACTCTCAACTAGCTCACCAGTGCTAAAACTACCAAAACGAATCTTGAAATAAATCTAAAATTTCTAGATGGTCTTGGTGATGGCTAGGTAAATGTAAAAATGATTCTACAAGTAAATGAAAATCTCAAGAAAATGAATATCATTGAACTCTTCAGAGAACTTCAAGCTCAGGAGTCAACAATCATGCAACAACATCAGAAAAATAGAGAACCCCTTGCTCCAGCTATTTAGGGCCCTCTTGGTTTTAACCCTAATTAACCATACCCCTCTAAAGAACCCTCTGAGGTAGATTTCCAGAATTAATATACTCTCATTGTTCACATATACAAATGAAGATTCCCACACCAACATCCTCTAAAAACACATCAGTTTACTAGAGCGTACATTCCTCGTTCCCAGTCGAACAACTAACGTTTCTTTCCAAGCACTTCCAACACCGCAACTCCTGCAAAAACTCAATCAGGAAATTATAACCACACAAAACTCTTTGGTGAAAAACCCTTCTGACACTATCAAAACTGTGGCAGTTGAGAACAAGAGTGACACCATTGTTTATCACAACTGCAATGGAATCAATCACTTCGCAAGAGATTGTAAGTCAAAAAAAGTGATAAATGCTGCATACTACTTGGAGAGAGTCCCCAAAGCTGCTGAAAAAGAAAAAGGATTTCTTCGTCATAGGAGAAGAACAAGTTTTTTCTTCTAGAGATGATAAGGATAGTGAAGGACTCGAAAGAATGGGAAAGCACTGCATGATTGAAAACAATGATGTTGGTTGTGTTCTAGATGATCTTTGTTCCCCTGGATCAAAATATGAGTCAGAAGCGAAGAAAGTGAAGAACTACTATTTTTCATGGCTTCCAACGCACCTTCTGGCCGATGCATACTTATAACAAATCTCCAAGTCTCTTACAGACGCCTTAGAGGCATATAAAAAATACAAAGACTTAGGCTACCAAGAGCTGTATTGAATAAGAGAGCATTTTGCATAGAAAGTTAAGAATAGATTGTATGGAAAGAACAACTCGCTTTAGAGAAGGATGCTAGAACCTTCACTAATAGTAGTCATGTTTTGGCCTTAGAACAAAGGGATGTATTAGTTAAGTATAATAGTAAGTATCGACACAAAAATCCATACTCCTCAGGAAGAACTAAAGGAAAACTGTAGAAAATTCTAGGGCAATATTCCTAGAGTAGAATATGATGATAAGAGCATTTCAACAGTTGATTTTGAAGGAGTGCCAACTTCTAATGAATTCCAAAATGAAAGTTTTGTTCCAAGAACCTTCGTGGTCCCGTCAGAAGTAACTAAAAATAAAACATCTTCAAAAATTACTTCTTAAAAGATCAAGTTACTTGCAACATAAACAGTTTAATACCAAACAACAATGTTATAGAAGAAGTCATCCCAGAAACATCAGAACATGCTTCTGATCAATCTGTTGATATTAGCGGAACTATTTGGTTTGGGTATTCTGATGAAGAACCTATGGATGCAGAACTTATCATTTCTAATAAACCTGTAAATCCACAGATTTCTCTGTCAGGACCAACACAAACCTTTGATACTGCTCCTCTCTTATTTGTGAAGGTTGTGATTTCGTAATCCAAAAGTGACTTGAATGCAAAACTCTCAAGTTTTGTTAATATTAACTAAAAGAAACATGTTCAATTTCCCCAATTGACTATAGTGTCACAAATCCTGTAGAAGGTGAAAGATCAGGAACCGAGAAAGAGTCATCCTCCTCCAGTCAGAAGAAAACTCAGGAACCACTGATCAAGAAGAAACCTCAATCGAACTGATCTAACATTATATCTCCCAAAACTGAAGCCAAACAACAGTTGCACATAAATCAAAATCTAGACTCAACCACACAATAATAAAAAGAATATTCTGATAAGGTTAACAATAGATCAGGTTCAAATGTTGATAAATCTAGAGCCAAACAACCTGTGTAACCTATTAAGATTTTGTCTAGAAAATCACTTTCGAAGCTTCCTGTGGTAACCCTTCTGTCAGTACAAAAGAATAATCCATTGTTTCGTAACCCAAACAGGAGCAGAAACTAATAGATTCCATCCCTAAATTAGTTGGATTAGGTGTCTAAGCCCATAACTATTATTGGTATGTACTTGACCCGATAGTAGCATGGTCCATTAGGGTTGCATGGCATCAGAACAATTTGGATAGACTTTTGTGAGAAGATGATATTTATGATTAATTAATATATTATAAGTTCTAATATATTTATATGAAATCATATTATTTAATTAGTATTGATCAAGAATTAGTTTGGAATTAATTTTGTGATCAAAAGAGACTAATTAAATAAATGGGGATTGATTTGGTAAATCATTAATTCTTATAAAGTGGGCTTATGATCCATAGTTCTTCATGTTGGGCTAAACCCATGTGGTGACCCATGGATACTCCATGGAGGTTAAAACCCATGGATCATGAGGAATATGGAAATTCATGAGTTACATGGTGTAACCCTAATGTGCACACTATATAAGAAGCCTCATAGATCATGAAATTGGCACTAGTGAAAACCTTTAAGTGACAAGAAGTGAGGGCTAGCCGATTTGTGAAGCAAGTGTTCTTCTCTCAAGTTATTCCAACTGTTGGTGGTGTTGTGTGATTCCATTTGAGGTGCAACACTTGGGGCACTAAGTTCTTAATGTTCCAAGGCTTCCAACTACAACAAAAGGTATGTCTTCTAACTTGTTTTATTACCCAAGTATCAAAGTTTTGTATGCTAGTTAGGGTAATACCTTGGAATGTTCAAGTTTGCATGTATAATAGAGAAAACATATATCCAATGTATTTAGGGTTACATGCACACCTTAGGAGTGTTAGAATGCTCAAAACCCAACAGTGGTATCGGAGCCTAGGCTTGTTTTCAATTATACTTGATGCTACTTGCTTTTCAAAGTTAGAAAATCTGCCATTTTTGCATCTGACTGCTCACCACAACGTGGCAGCTTTTACCACGACGTGGTGATGCACCTGTGAGCTTCAGAATTTCGGGTTTTTGCTAGCAATTGGATTAGGATCATTACCCTAAACTGTTTTTGGAACTATGAAACCTTTTTTTTATATGATAATGATCATGCTTGTCCAATTAAAGGATAATTGTCAAAGTTTCATGTTTTGTATTAGTTTATATGATTAGGCTAATTACATGAAATTTGTTTGATTTGAATTGTCTTGTTCATATGAGTTTAGTTGTATCTTCTATGAATTATTTGATTATGGCATTGGTTAAATAATGTTTTAAATGTTTTTGTTAATGGACTCCATAACTTGTCCTCAAGTTATGGATGTTATGGAACATGAAAAGTTTTTCTTTTAAAGAGATCATTAAAATCATAAGTTATGAACTTGAGGAGTCTTTTTCCATAAATGTTTTTATGAACTTCATAAATTGTCCTAAAATTATGGTTTTTCAAGAGTCTTTTCGTTAAAACCTATATTAAAATCATATGTTATGGATTCCAAAAGTTTTTGAATAGTTCAAAACTTGCCCTCAAGTTTTGGAATTTGTAAATGTAAAAGTCTAACTTTTGAAACATTTAATTCCAAACCCTAGAATTTTAAAGTTTAAAATTCTACCCTTATACTATTATAATATTATAGGTTTAATATTTATATATATGTATAAGAACAAAGTCAGTCTTACTGTTAGCATGTCTCATTTACGAAGTCGGTCTAGAAGGGGGGTATAAGCTTACTGCCTATAAAATGACAGTTTAATGGGTGTCCACTCTCACCCAGTGGCGAATCTAGAACCAAAAACCACGTGGTTCCTTATGTAAATGAAAATAAGAAAATATGAAAGTGTAAAAAATACTAGCGGTGACGGGTCGGGTTCTACACTTGGTCGTTCAAATGGATCAACAGGTAGTGAGTTTAAATCAACATTCACATATTTATGTTGGTGTTCATTATCTTCTTTCTTTTTATAAAACTTATACAAATACATCTTTGAATGATTGAATCTTGATTCTTGATTCTGAAATTGAATGTTATTATGTCAAATAGACAATAACAAATTAACAACTCTAAATAAACAATAACAACTAACACATTGAACAATGTTCTTATATCAAATACACAATAACAACTTTAAATAAATTCTGAAATTTAATGTATATTAATCAAATATTAACATAGAAATTTTCTGAAATCTGATCAATAGATCAATGAAATTTATATGTATTATATATTCATTAATAATACAAAGCCGAAATTTGTAATCTAAAATTGTATAAGTTACAAAACCTGAAACGCGACTGTTGGCTGAGTGTTGAGGGAGAAGAAACCGATGGGTTGGGCTGCTGTCGATTGTCGCTGGACAGTTGGAGGAAGTCAACGCCGACGGCCAGGTCGGACAGTGACTGGAGCAGCCGATGATCGATTTGGAAACAGGACAGGCAGACAGCGAAAAGCTAAGAACGAGACACCATATGACGTTCGGTTTCTTTTCTTCCTTTTAAAAAAAATAATGGATCATTAGATGATTGGGCTATTGATTAATAGAAGTGGACTTTTAGATATGAAAGATTTTGACTGTTGATAAAAAAGTTTGCCAAACAATAAATTAGGTAGTTCCTTTAATAAAAATAAGGTAGGTCTTTATTTTTTTTGATATATACTTAATGTATTAGAAAAGAAAAAAGGTAGGTCCTAGGACCTACCTTCTCCCTCTTTGCCTATGCCACTGCTCTCACCCACCGCTTCCTTGACTGGTGGAGGGTCGTTAGCCGAACGGGTAGGATATGACTCTAATTCTCCCTTCATTAATAGTATAATGATAAATATAAAGTAAGTATACACTTATAAATTACCAAATCTTAGTTACTTAGGAAAATGTGAATATGGTGCTAACTCATGAAATTGCACTTTGCACCTTGTTAAGTCGTTAGTGGAGCGTGTATGGTTAACCAACACACTAATCTAGACTGACAGTGTGTGGCAAAGGGTAGCTTGATGTTAATCATAGATCAATGGAGCGTGTGTGGTTAACCGGAACATTGACTAGGAGGTTGTAACATTGGGTGTACCAAGATAATTTGCATGGTTATTCCCACCTTGTTTGTGATCGTCGGCATCCCAGTCACAAACTTGAAGGGAACAATCGAGATTTAAACATGCCATTGAAAGTTTCAATGAATCTCAAAGGATCTAGGAATTTCAATTCACTTAAAACCTAAAATTCTTTTTCCGTGTTTCGTGATGGAAATTGGTAAATCGTCATTTACCTACCTTCAAATATTTTGTAGTTTGGATTACGACATCCCTCTTTCAAATTGTAAAATATTGTGTTGGGTCCTAGCCATAATATTTCATTTGGGTGTTATATTAAGGACTTAAGTCAACTAACATGAATTTCTCCCATTGTAGATGTGACAACCCGAAACTTTTTCCGTTATCCTTACCAAGTTTCCATTTATAAAATTTGGGTTTTAGTTAATTCCGTCAAATTCCTTAGTTTGGGAAGGAACCTACGTTTAAAATAAATCTGAATTGATTTATTTACGTTCACAATTTGTAGCACCTGGTTCTTGGTACGTATCCTTTCATTTAATCTTTTAATAATTTGCATTTTTGGCCTTGAACTCGGCGAGTCGAAGGATTAACTCGCCGAGTAGAAGCGAGAGAGATCACGGGTCTTAAGTGATGGACTCGCCGAGTCGGTTCCTGGACTCGGCGAGTAGACCCTGTTTGAATAAAAACCCTAATCCAGGGGTGTGCACCCTATTTAAACAACTTAACTCGGCCTCCTTCGTCCCATTTACTCCCAGAAGACCCCCATAGCAAACCCTAGCCGTCATTGAGGAATTTTAAGGCATTTGGAGTGATCTTGGTGATTTTGTGGTTCAAGGAAGAAGGAAAAGCTTGAAGGATCAAGAGGAGGCTTGAGGGATTCAGTTATGACCATCATTTGCAGTCTTCAGAAGGTATAAAGTCTATACCTTGCTCTTTCATTTGTTAGATCCCTCTTTGGGAAGATTTAGGGCTCTTATGAGCCTTTTTGGTAGCCAACCATGTTTGCAAACGTGGTTGGGGGTTTAAGCTTCTGAATCACATCATGAAAGGAGTCACTAGGCAGATTTGGGTTGCTTTTGCACCCATGAAAGGTTCCATGTGCCATATGAGCTTGTTTTATGTCCTTAGGAGCTCAAAGTCCCACGCAAGCACGTAAAGGTTGTAACTTTACGTGCTAGATCGAATGTAGAAGCTTGGATCTATCTTTTGATCAAAGGATGTACATCAGAAAGCAAAGATTTAGGGTATGGACGTGACCAACTCGGCGAGTCCATTATTTGACTCGGCGAGTCTACGGGTTTTGCCCTTTCTGTTGAGGGTCAAAAGAACCCAGTTGAGTGTGGAAAGGTTTTAAAGGGGTCCCAGGGAGTGACCCAACGTTCTGGACTAAGCCATTGTGCTAGAAGTTCATGGGACTCGGCGAGTGCATGAACGGACTCGGCGAGTCCAAGGCAATCTACTTAGAACTGGGCGAGTTGTTCATCAACTCGGCGAGTTGAGGACAGATCTGGTTCATCTGATAAAGGCCAACTCGACGAGTTGTTCATCAACTCGGCGAGTCGGATGAGTTTTCATGGGGCGTTCGAATGAGAGAAGAACTCGTCGAGTTGACGGCCCAACTCGACGAGTAGGGTCACGGATGAGGACGAGTAGAGAGTGAGGGACTCGGCGAGTTGACGGCCCAACTCGGCGAGTCGTGTCAACTGGAAGTTGACTTTGACTTTGAGTTGACTTGGTTGGGGGTAAATGGTCATTTTACCCTAAGTATAGAGATCAGTTTCTAACTGAGTGTTTATGGGGTTTGTAGCCGGAGGATTTCCGGAGCAGCAGCGGACGGAGGTTTCCCGCACAGATTATCAGCAGCCACTTGTACGAGGTGAGTTACCTTCCAGTAGGGGTGGGTCTACGGCCACAATGCCGGCCCACCAATGAGGAGTATTTAGAAGATGATTGTCTTTGTGATAATTATCTTGGTTTGGTTATGAGTTATATCTGTATGATATGTTATGTGCATGATAAGGATAGTTTCCCTGATAGTGGTCCTTAGGACCGAGGCGTAGGTCAGTACCCGGATATGCCTGACTGTATGCCTATATCTTGTATTGTATGTTAGTGGTAGGGGGTGGAATAGTCCCCAGTTACCGGTTTAAAGATACCGATGAATGGTTACCGGTTGAAAGATACCGATGAATGATTACCGGTTGAAAGATACCGATGAATGGTTACCGGTTGAAAGATACCGATGATATTGTATGGTATGTGGTATGATGGGGGAACTCACTAAGCTTTGTGCTTACGGTTTCAGTTTTGGTTTCAGGTACCTCTTCGTCTAAGGGGAAGGAGCCGGCGGCGTAGCATGGCATCACACACACACACATGATTTTCCGCATGGTGTTCTCTGGGATTGTACTCTGATATGACATTTGTTTATGTTGTGGGTTTCAAACATGATACTTGGTTTTTTTTGAGATGACGTGTTTATACAATATTTTCTAATAAATGTTTTATGAATTAATTAATCAAAAATGAAATTTTTGGGCTTGAATTTTGGGATGTTACACAATTAGTATTATTTTTGGTCTAACGAAATATTCTAAACTCAGTTCGATCGAGTTTCGTATTCGAAAACGAGGTTTTCTAAGTCAAAGCATAGCATCCGGGCCAAACAACCCTTCGAAAGGAGCTTACGGCCGCAAACACAGCTTACGGCCGTAAACCCTGTTTACGACCGTAAACTCTGTTTACGACCGTAAACCCTCCACCCCTCCCCTTGGCCGTAAACTCACCCCTATATAAGGGATGAGTGGCCTTCATTTCTCACTTTACACACTCCAGAAGCTTTCTCTCTCTACTCTCTCTCTCTCTCTCTCTACAAACTTCAAATTCCCCCAAGATCATCAAGAAGTAAGTGTTTTTCCACCTTGAATGTTGTTACAAATCCATTTCTAGTGATGAATCCATGTCTCATCTCCTAAATCTCATCTTTTTCTAGATTTTCTCTCTCACCAAGAACACCAAGAACACACACTAGTTCTTGGTGGCTCAAAACCTCATTTCAAGCTTCCACTACATAAGTACACTACCCTTAGCTTGTTGGATACAAGAATCACTTGTTAAACATCTCGAAATCGTGACCAGAAGGGTGTTTACGGCCAAGGCAATCTCCCTTGACCGTAAACTCTATTTATGTGGTGCAAAGTTGCCACAAAACCCTCCTAAGCCTATAAACGAGGCTTAGAACACTTCCAGAAGGCTAGAAAGGACCTTGAAACACAAAAAATCGCACTTTTCACCAAGCGTTTACGGCCGTAAACCCATGGGCCGTAAACCCATGGGCCGTAAACATATGGGCCGTAAACTCTGTTGGGCCGCAAACCTTTGACCGTACACTCCTGATTACAGCCGCAAACTCCCCTCTTCAATCACATGTGATTCTAACACTTAGTTTTAAGTGTTTCCTAGTCCCTAAGGTGGTTTCCATCCATAACAAATAGTGTTATGCCCTCACCTAATGTATATATGTACTTTTACATGCTAAATAGGATCCGTTTGTGCCCGAGGCTTTATTTGACACTCAGCAATTCCTAGGAACTTACACTCGAATCCCACGTCAAACAATGCGTTCATACCCCTATGCTTTTCTGACTTTTCACGTTTTCAGGGGGAGAATACAAGTAAAATTACAAGGAAACTTGTGCTCAAGTTATCTTATTTTTCATCAAATGATTATATGTTCAGCATGCTTTTAACATAGAAAACCGTTTTTCCAAACGATTAAGAAATCAACTCGTAGAAACAGTTTTCAAAACTAAAGCAAGGAACTTCTAAATCTTGTCATAAAATGTGATATTTTATAAAGGATTTATACAAAACATAAACATGATTTTCGGTATTATTACTTGTAAATTTGTTATTTTAAGTTGGAGACACGTCCTTGGTAACACTCCACCAGATTCGAGAGTGTAGGACTAACCCTTGTAACCAGAATCTCTTGGAGGGAGAGCGTGACTATTGTGTATAGATCTATACGGGAATGACTATCCCGCACCTCGCTGCTAGCTATAGTTGGACAGTTAGGTCTACGGGTGACAAAGTCATAAAAGATATTGGCCCCATTACGTGCCTTATCCAGTTTAATGTATGGTTATAAAATTCGCAACCTAGATATCAAAGATTTACTTTTGTAATAATGAAACAAGTGAACTAACCTCAAAGTAATAACCGATTTCATTACTAGAGGGCATTAGCAAACAGGGTTTTTTTCAAGGAAACTACATCTGACGATACAAGCATGGTAGATACTCGTACACCTCAGACATGAACATATAACCAACTATCAATTTTTACGGAAAATATAGGATTTTCCTGGGATAACTCAACTTTAAATAAACAGGCTGTTAAACAGATAACGAACGGATAATCAAACATCTTTCATAAGAAAATATAGGATTTTCTTGGGAAACACTTTTCAAAGGATCAAAGAAACATTTCTTTTACCAGAACTAAACGCTTATGAACTCACCGACTTTATGCTGATATTTTTAAAACTGCTTGTATTCTCAGGGCAACAATAGACAGGTACTCTTGCCAACTTTTGGAGAAGACGGAGCATTTTGGAGTCACGTCTTTTACTTTTGGTATATACTGTTATGAACAAACCATGTTTTCAAACAATGTAAATATTCTTATTATAATGTAATGTGTGTTTACTTCGCTTACTATGATACAACTATTGTGATACTACGCATGACGCCACCCCACCCCTGGACGTTTCCGCCGTCCGTTCCGACAGTTCGGGGGTGTGGCAGATTGGTATCAGATCTATTGTTTATAGTGAACGAATTATACATAACATTACATGGTATACAACTATAAATACAAAGGGGATGAAGTGCTCTGAACTAAAAGTAAACTTTTAAAAATATAAGTATTTTACAAAAAGTATACAAGTATACCTACATACCAGAAACAATATCATGAGTAGAACAAAACAAAAGTATTTTGGATGTTGAACACTGCGGTTAAACCTGGGCAGTTATGTAATCATGTCTAGGGTCAATATAGCCTGATCAACTATATTTATTCGAGACATGACCAACATGTGCTTGGGAGTGACTTTAGTGTTGCAACAGGCCTAAAACTTACCTAGTATCCATACAACAAGGTATCAAAAGAACAAAACATACAACTTAAAATACTATAGGAGAATTTTAGCCAGAGCTGAATACATTGTAGAAATTCATTCCTAGTGTTGCTACCTATTCGTTTCTTAGCAATAACTTACTTGTATTAGTAACCCTTCTTTGCTTATCGCTTGGTAGAACACTTTATTATCAGGATAGGATATATTTTCTTTCATATATCTCGAGGACTTACCATCCTCTTCTTCCTGGTTGTTTCTAGAACAAGATGCCTCCCCGAAAAGGACCCATCAGAAGAAATGACGACACTCCACCACCACCACCGCCCCCTCAGGTTCAATCCTGTTATGTTCCAGGCAGCTGTTACTGCTGTTGTGGCTGCCGCGATGTCACAGATTAATCCTGGCGGATCTGGCGGGCAGGGAGGTGGTACTCATCCCCAAAATCATGAAGGTGGTCAGGGACACCAGAAGGACTGCTCTTACAAGGACTTCATGAACGCGAAACCCACATCTTTCGACGACAAAGGAGGTGTTATTTCCCTGACTCAATGGTTCGAGAAGATCGAGTCCATTTTCGAAATATGTTCCTGTTCTGAAGCCAACAAAGTAAAATTCGCCGCTTGCACATTCGCCAACAGAGCACTGACCTGGTGGAATGGTCGGGTCGAATCCCTAACCCTACAAGTGGCAAATGCTATGGGTTGGGAAAGCTTAAAGGAACTCATGCTAGCTGAGTACTGCCCACGGGGCGAGATGCAGAAACTAGAGCACGAACTCTGGAACCTAAAAATGAAGGAATCCGACATTGTTGCCTACACTTCTAGGTTTGAAGACCTAGCACTCCTTTTTCCGGGAATGGTCACCCCGGAAAGCAAGAAGATAGAGAGATACATTTGGGGACTGACACAACCCACCAAAGGAAATGTCTTGGTTGCAAGGCCAAACACCTTTGACAGCGCTAAGTGTCTGGTGCAGACTCTCATAGATCATGGAGTTGATCTTGATAAAGTGGCAACCGCTTCTGATCCAGCAAAAGGGAGTGGTGAGAAAAGATAGTTCTGGAAGCAGCGGAAGGGCCAGTCCTCACAGGATCCCTCGAAGAAACAGCAAATGGTGGCAGTCCATGCTGCTACAACTCTTGCCGCTGCTCCTGCCACTCAAGCACCTACCAGTAAATATGTTGGTACCCTTCCTCGGTGTGACAAGTGCAATTACCATCATAATCCCGGTCCATGTCGTGAAATGTCCTGCACTAACTGTGGCAAAAAGGGGCACATAGTTTGATTTTGCAAGACACCAGTCCAACCAACCAATCAGACATCTGGAGCAGGCGTCAGTTAAGCCTGTTATGGTTGTGGAGAAGTCGGGCACTATAAGAGAAACTGCCCCAAGGCAACAACAACAGGTGGCATGGGGAGAGTGCTAACTATGGGTCAAGAAGAGGCAGTTGCAGATCCCACAGTTGTTTCGGGTACGTTCCTCCTCGACAACTCTTATGCATGTATTCTTTTCGATTCTGGTGCAGAGAGAAGTTTTGTTTGTCATGCATTCAAACATCTCCTAAAACATAAACCTCAACCACTAACTAAAACATTTACTATCGAGATGGCTAACGGTGAGAAAGAGAGCACTAATGATATATACGTAGGCTGTACCCTTACCTTGAACGATCATTCTTTTCCTATCGACCTTATGCCAGTTTCCATAAAAATCTTCGATGTCATCATCGGCATGGATTGGTTGAGCCCCAATCATGCTGATATCCTTTGTTACGAAAAAGCCATCCGTCTCAATCTTTTCTCTGATGAAACCCTCATGATTTATGGCGATAAGATTAGCACAAACCTCCGTATCGTTTCGTGCATCAAAGCCCATAAACTCCTGCGAAAGGAGTCCCATACATTCCTAGCCCATGTCATTAACGAGAAGTAGGAAGGTAAAGACCTCGAGAGCATCCCCGAAGTCTGCAACTTTCCCGATGTTTTTCCCGAAGACCTCCCGGGAATCCCTCCCGAGCGCCAAGTCGAGTTTCGCATCGGCTTAGTCCCCGGAGCTACCCCCGTAGCTAAATCCCCATACCGATTAGCGCCAGCAGAAATGCAGGAGTTATCTAGTCAGCTCAATGAGCTGCTTAGCAAAGGATTCATCAGACCGAGTTCCTCACCCTGGGGAGCCCCGATCTTGTTCGTGAAAAAGAATAATGGAACCTTTCGGATGTGCATTGACTACCGCGAGCTGAATAAGCTTACTGTCAAAAACCGTTATCCTCTTCCTCGAATCGACGACCTCTTCGATCAACTTCAGGGAGCCAGTTAGATCTCCAAAATAGACCTAAGATCAGGGTACCATCAGCTGCGAGTCCATACGAATGATGTTCCTAAGACAGCATTTCGGACTCGGTATGGTCACTACGAATTTGTAGTAATGCCCTTCGGTCTAACCAACGCACCGGCGGTATTCATGGACCTGATGAATCGGGTGTGTCGTTCTTTCCTGGACAAGTTCGTAATCGTGTTCATCGATGATATACTTGTGTATTCCTGAAGTGAGGAAGAGCATCGACAACACTTGAGATCGGTGCTAGAAACCCTAAGGACGGAGAAGCTGTACCCGAAATTCTCAAAGTGCGAATTCTGGATTCGAAAAGTAACCTTCCTAGGTCACGTGGTAAGCGAGGAAGGCCTACACGTGGACCCTTCCAAAATCAAAGCGATAGAGAACTGGTCAGCACCGAAGACGCCCACAGAAATCCGTCAATTCTTGGGTCTCGCTGGCTATTATCGCAGATTTATCCAAAATTTCTCCAGAATTACCAAACCCTTAACCACTCTGACTCAGAAAGGCGTACCCTTTTGTTGGAGTGAAAAACAAGACACTGCGTTCCAAACGCTGAAGCGGGCCCTATGCAGCGCATCTATCTTGTCTCTACCCGAAGGGACGGAGGACTTTGTTGTCTACTGTGATGCATCCAATCAGGGCCTAGGCTGTGTGCTCATGCAACGAGGAAAAGTCATTGCTTATGCCTCAAGACAGCTGAAAGCACATGAAGTCAACTACACAACGCACGACCTGGAATTAGGAGCAGTGGTCTTCGCATTGAAGATATGGAGACATTATCTCTACGGAACCAAGTGCACTATCTTCACTGACCATAAAATCATGCAGCATATTTTCGACCAGTAGGAACTGAACATGAGACAACGGCGATGGGTTGAGCTACTCAGCGATTACGAGTGCGAAATCCGCTACCATCCCGGCAAGGCCAATGTGGTGGCAGATGCCCTCAGTCGGAAGGAGTACTTAGGTCGTAGAGTGAAGGCACTGACCATGACTATCCATTCCCATTTATCTGCGCAAATTAGGGAGGCTCAGCTGGAAGCCTTGAAACCAGAGAACATGCCGGGTGAAGCCTTGAGAGGAATAGGAAAGAACCTAGAGATCAAGGGAGACGGAGTCTATTATTTCATGGACCGGATCTGGACCCCAAAGTTCGGTGGTTACAGAGAGGTTGTAATGAATGAAGCTCACAAGACCAGATTCTCTGTTCATCCAGGCTCGGACAAGATGTACCTCGATCTCAAGAAACTATATTGGTGGCCGAACATGAAAGCAGAGATCGCTACCTTCATGGGCAAGTGCCTGACTTGCACCAAGGTGAAGGTCGAATATCAAAAGACCTCAGGTCTACTCCACCAGCCGGAGATACCTGAGTGGAAGTGGGAGAGAATTACTATGGATTTTATCACCAAACTACCCAAGTCTCCGAGTGGGCAAGACGCCATTTGGGTAATTGTCGACCGACTGACTAAATCCGCCCAATTCCTGCCGATCAAGGACAACTTCAAAATGGAGAGACTCACGAGAATCTACATCCGAGAGATAGTTCGACTGCATGGTGTGCCTGTGTCCATTATCTCCGATCGAGATAGCAGGTTCACTTCGAGGTTCTGGCAGTCACTACAGAAGTCTCTTGGAACTAAGCTGGATATGAGCACAGCTTACCATCCTCAGACAGACGGGCAGAGTGAGAGAACCATCCAAACCTTGGAAGACATGTTGAGAGCATGTGTCATCGACTTTGGTAAGTCATGGGACGTTCATTTACCCTTGGTCGAGTTCTCCTATAACAATAGCTACCATACCAGCATCAAGACTGCACCTTTCGAAGCACTCTATGGCCGCAAGTGCAGATCCCCTCTGTGATGGGCTGAGGTGGGCTACACGTAGTTAGCCAAGGGACAAGTCCTAGATAGAACTCTCACTGGAAGACATGTTGAGAGCATGTGTCATTTAATTCGGTGAGTCGTGGGGCACCCATTTGCCCTTGGTCGAGTTTTCCTACAACAACAGTTACCACACCAGCATTAAGGCTGCGCCTTTCGAAGCCCTCTATGGTCGCAAGTGCAGATTCCCTCTGTGATGGGCTGAGGTGGGCGACATGCAGCTAGCCAAGGGACAAATCCCTGACAACACTCTCACTGGCCCGGAAATCATCCGCGAAACCACAGAAAAGATCGTACAAATCCGAGAACGACTTAAGGCCTCACGAGATAGACAAAAGAGCTACATCGATAAACGACAAAAACCCATGGAGTTTCAGGTTGCAGACCGTGTCCTGCTAAAAGTCTCACCCTGGAAAGGCATGATACACTTTGGTAAGCGTGGAAAGCTAAATCCAAGATACATAGGACCCTACGAGATCCTCGCTAGGATCGGTCCCGTAGCCTACAAACTTCGTTTACCGCAAGAACTTAGCAACATTCATCCTGTCTTCCACGTTTCGAATCTTAAGAAATGCGTATCCGACGAAACCCTTACGATTCCTCTCGACGAGATTGAAATCAACGAGAACCTAAACTTCGTGGAAGAACCAGTCGAAATCATGGATAGAGAGATCAAACGAACGAAACAAACTCGTATCCAGATAGTGAAGGTTCGCTGGAATGCCAAGCGGGGACCTGAATTCACTTGGGAGCGCGAAGACCAGATGAAACAGAAGTATCCGCATCTCTTTTCTAAACCATGATTTGTAATCTATGTTCAAATTTCGGGACGAAATTCCCTCTAATGGGGGGATGATGTGACAACCCGAAACTTTTTCCGTTATCCTTACCCAGTTTCCGTTTATAAAATTTGGGTTTTAGTTAATTCCGTCAAATTCCTTAATTTGGGAAGGACCCTATGTTTTAAATAAATCCGAATTGATTTATTTCCGTTCATGATTAGTATTATTTTTGGTCTAACGGAATATTCTAAAATCAGTTCAATCGAGTTTTGTATTCGAAAACGAGGTTTTCTAAGTCAAAGCATAGCATCCGGGCCAAACAACCCTTCGAAAGGAGCTTACGGCCGCAAAGACAGCTTACGGCCGTAAACCCTGTTTACGACCGTAAACTCTGTTTACGACCGTAAACCCTCCACCCCTCCCCTTGGCCGTAAACTCATCCCTATATAAGGGATGAGTGGCCTTCATTTATCACTTTACACACTCCAGAAGCTTTCTCTCTCTACTCTCTCTCTCTCTCTACAAACTTCAAATTCCCTCCAAGATCTTCAAGAAGTAAGTGTTTTTCCACCTTGAATGTTGTTACAAATCCATTTCTAGTGATGAATCCATGTCTCATCTCCTAAATCTCATATTTTCTAGATTTTCTCTCTCACCAAGAACACCAAGAACACACACTAGTTCTTGGTGGCTAAAAACCTCATTTCAAGCTTCCACTACATAAGTACGCTACCCTTAGCTTGTTGGATACAAGAATCACTTGTTAAACATATAGAAATCGTGACCAGAAGGGTGTTTACGACCAAGGCAATCTCCCTTGACTGTAAACTCTATTTATGTGGTGCAAAGTTGCCACAACACCCTCCTAAGCCTAGAAACGAGGCTTAGAACACTTCCAGAAGGCTAGAAAGGACCTTGAAACACCAAAAATCGCACTTTTCACCAAGTGTTTACGACCGTAAACCCATGGGCCGTAAACCCATGGACCGCAAACACCTGGGCCGCAAACACCTGGGCCGTAAACATATGGGCCGTAAACTCTGTTGGGCCGCAAACCCTTGACCGTACACTCCTGATTACGGCCGCAAACTCCCCTCTTCAATCACATGTGATTCTAACACTTAGTTTTAAGTGTTTCCTAGTCCCTAAGGTGGTTTCCTTCCATAACAAATAGTGTTATGCCCTCACCTAATGTATATATGTACTTTTACATGCTAAAAAGGATCCGTTTGTGCCCGAGGCTTTATTTGACACTCAACAATTCCTAGCAACTTACACTCGAATCCCACGTCAAACAGTGAGTTCATACCCCTACGCTTTTCTGAGTTTTCATGTTTTCAGGGGGAGAATACAAGCAAAAGTACAAGGAAACTTGTGCTCAAGTTATCTTATTTTGCATCAAATAATTATATGTTCAACATGCTTTTAACACAGAAAACCGTTTTACCAAACGATTAAGAAATCAACTCGTAGAAACAGTTTTCAAAACTAAAGCAAGGAACTTGTAAATCTTGTCATAAAATGTGATATTTTATAAAGGATTTATACAAAACATAAACATGATTTTCGGTATTATTACTTGTAAATTTGTTATTTTAAGTTGGAGACACGTCCTTGGTAACACTCCACCGGATTCGAGAGTGTAGGACTAACCCTTGTAACCAGAATCTATTGGAGGGAGAGCGTGACTATTGTGTATAGATCTATACGGGACTGACTATCCCACACCTCATTGCTAGCTACAGTTGGACCGTTAGGTCTACGGGTGACAAAGTCATAGAAGATACTGGCCCCGTTACGTGCCATATCCAGTTTAATGTATGGTTATAAAACTCGCAACCTAGATATCAGAGGTTTACTTTTGTAATAATGAAACAAGTGAACTAACCTCAAAGTAATAACCGATTTGATTACTAGAGGGCATTAGTAATACCCTTAGGATCTAGTTCACTACTTATTTATTATTTTATTTATGTAATAAGGCTAATACATCTCAGAGAGCAAACATGGTTTTTTTCAAGGAAACTACATCTAACGATACAAGCATGGTAGATACTCGTACACCTCAGACATGAACAAATAACCAACTATCAACTTTTAAGGAAAATATAGGATTTTCCTGGGATAACTCAACTTTACATAAACAGGCTGTTAAACAGATAACGAACGGATAATCAAACATCTTTCATAAGAAAATATAGGATTTTCCTGGGAAACACTTTTCAAAGGATCAAAGAAACAATTCTTTTACCAGAACTAATTGCTTATGAACTCACCAGCTTTATGCTGATATTTTTAAAACTGCTTGTATTCTCAGGGCAACAATAGACAGGTACTCTTGCCAACTTTTGGAGAAGACGAAGCATTTTGGAGTCACGTCTTTTACTTTTGTTGTATACTGTAATGAACAAACCATGTTTTCAAACAATGTAAATATTCTTATGATAATGTAATGGTTGTGTTTACTTCGCTTACTATGATACAACTGTTGTGATACTATGCATGACGTCACCCCGCCCCCGGACATTTCCGCCGTCCGTTCCGACGGTTCGGGGGTGTGACAGTAGATGTCTAGTTCAGACAACTATGGTCTTCCCAAATCCTCTGGAACAAGTTTTCCTCTTGAAGATGATGTCCCGCGGTTGGATCGTGGAAGTGATACTTCACTTCCTGCACCACCTCCAATAATTTTCCCTAACCCACAAATTCAAAGACTTGAAAAATTCAAGGTCACTCAAGCCCTACTTTCAATGAAACATTAAGATGGAAGGCATGTGTGTACTCACGTCTTGGAGATGAAGTCACATATTGACAGCCTGAGAGTATTGGGTGTCGAAGTCTCAAGGAAGTTAGCTGTTGATTGGTTCTTCAATCACTTCCTGGGTCATATAGTGAGTTCATTAAGGACTACTATGTGACAGACCACGAAATGACCCTTATTGATCTTACTTATTTGCTTGTTGCTGCTGAAAAGCAAATTTGATTGGAAGATCTACTCCCCAAACTTCCGTGGACACTGACAATGGAAACATTGGAAGTCCAGAAAAGATTTCCATTTCCAAGGGAAAGAGAAAGGCTAAGTCTGAGATTGTCCCATGTACCATTCCCAAAGAGTCCATATGTTTCTGTTGCCAAGGGAAGGGGCATTGGTTGCGAAGCTGCCCTGACTACCTGAAAGATCTGAGAAAAAGGTAGAATCGAAAAGTTTGACTCTGCTTCAGGTAAGTCTACTATCTAACTCTATTAAGTTCCTAATTGTTGATTATTAATACATGATGTGACAGTGTTTCATTTAGATGTTTTGTAGGATCATGCAAAGGGAAGGAAGCTTAAAGGAAGAGTATGATGAATTTGGTCGCGAAGATGGATTTCAATCGTATGGTTCGATGATCGGATTCTTGATCTGCTGATTAAGAGTTATGATAGATTGCATAGAAATATTTAGAAACATAGTTTTCACTTGTAATTGCATTGTAAGGAAAAGCTTTCCGTGTTTTATAAATAAATAAACTTTTGATTTTGTTTTACTTTATATCTCCTTACAATGGCATTTATGAAAATTGTTGTTTATGTATATTCTAGCAATGTTCAATATGGATTTGATTCTTTCGTTTGTGGTAGTGTCATAATTTGCCAAATAAGGAAAGATTCTCATCACCCAAGTTTCAGTTGGATAGAAACTTGGAATCATGCAAGTTGTATTGTATGATGAATGAGAATTTTCATCTTTGGTAAATTAAGACTAATTCCTTGTTCACATGTATATGTGAGTCAAGTGAAGGACTATGGGATCGAGTACAGTAGGTGTACGTTGGTCAAGATCCACGACAAAGATCGATAAGACTATTTGTCATGAATTACTAAAGTTTAGTAAACATGGTTATGGTTACAAGTTTAACTATAATTCTGAAACATTGGAAAAGGTTCAATGTATGGCAGAACGAATGAGAATAATCAAATTAGGCAGAAAGATAAAAGTTTCTCCAATCTGAAAAGATGGGAGAGTACTTTAGTATCGTGTTTTATGATCATCTTTATCTTTATGGAAAAACCATATCACAATTGATCCTCTAAAGACATCTTAGTGCATTTGTATGGCTAAGAAGAGGAATCGTGAATTATTGAAATAGTTTAAATCAAGAAGATGAGTCATACTTCGTTCCCAAAACAAGTCTTAGAGTAATACTCCAAGATTGTAACTCTGTGTGACATGATCATAAGAAAGGTTTAAAGCACTTATAAAATGTAGAGTAAAAGTTTTCTACTCTTGTACCTTTCAAATTGGTAAGTTGTGATGTTTTGGATAAAACAAAGACCAACTAAGGCCAATTGTGTGAAGTGTTTGTCTTGATTAGAATCCATACTAACTCTTGAATATTGGTTTGTCAACTAATGTTCCTTGACAATGTGAATCGTATATGTCAAGAGTTCAGTGGGAGTCTTAAAGATCTTGACAAGTTTCAAGAACTAATCAAGAACAAACCTATTGTTAAACACTAGCACACGACTTGAGGTTTGTGACCTATCGTGTTGACATATTCTTGTTTCTGTGCCCATTCCAGTTAAAGTTGAAGATGCATATGAGTTCTATGAGTTCTCAGTTGTTTGCATAACACACCTGGAAGCAATGGTAGGCCCTTGAGCTACCAAGTGGCAAGAAATTAAGATTGAACAAGTTCAGTCCATATGAGTTTAGATTTGTCACTAACCATGTCTTGTGATTATGGTCATAAAAAATTCACATGAATAGGAACACCTATACCATAAAATCTAAGTGTCATAAGGTTTCTTTCCGATTCATGAAAATGATTGTGAGGAAACTCTTTCACTAAGTTGATTTTAAGGAGATAGACATTGTGATATTTGCATTCTCAAATTCAATTATGATTACGGCATCCCTCTTCATAATTCGAATTCTGAGAAATGGCGAAAGTCTAAACATTTCAGACATATGGCTGTAAGTTCTAAAATTGTTGAGACACACATGTGAGTTATCTAAGGAAAGGTGTATGAGTTTGAGAAGCCTAGATAAAGCCTTATCGAAGCAACTCCTATCAGAAATCTGAACTTTGGTAATGAAAGTCAATAAGTATTGATTTCTAGAAGTCCAGCTGATTTCTGAATACATGTCAAAGCTAGTGGGAGCATAGTTATTATGGTAAGTGTTGCAAGTTAGCAATGTTACTTATAGAAAACAAAAGTTTCAATTCACAAGTTGTGGATTTGAAAAGTTGTTTTGCTATAATCAATGGAGAGAAATTTATACTTCATTTCAAAATCTAAAAGCTTAGATTGAGTCATATATATATATATATATATATATATATATATATATATATATATATATATATATATATATATATATATATATATGAATGTTATGTTAGAATGGTTCAACATAAGGAAATTCTATATATATGGAAATGTTAATTGCGTTCTCAAAATTTGGTTATGATTACGACATCCCTCTTCATAATCAAAATTATGAGAACATGGCAAATTGAAAAATATTTTAGCGAAAGACTGATCAAGTATCATGTCTTTATGTTAGACATTTTGAATCGTGTCCCATTTGCTTCGGGTATATGATCGATTCATATGCTATAATATTCTCGTGTTCTAACTTTTCGAATGCCTAGGGCATTTAGAGGGAAAAAGGAATAGAACCGGATATGACCAAAGTGGTTAAACAACTGTTAAAGACAATCTAAGGTTCGCCAAAGATTTGTCGCTTAAGGACAGTTGGAACTACAGTAAAGGATGAAACATATTGACACTATAATGAATAGAACGGATTCTATTAATAATGAGCTGTCGTATGGCAAATATGGAATGTTTCCATATTGGGAGTTGAAGAATAGACGGAAAAGTTAGAAACTTTTATGCAAGAAGGATGTTCAAAGGAATGTACTTTGAATTTGAGACTTCATTTCCATGGAATTGTCTTGTAACAATCTCCAAAGGAATATTTTGTAATACCATTAGTCAAGTCTCTGTGACTTTTGGTACCTAGACATTACAGAAGAATAATTGCATGATCGTTTAGAATCTAACACTTTCTAGCAATGACAAGAATTTGGAATTCTTACACTTGCAAAAAGGATTTGGAATTTTGAAATGAGCATCATTGAAATGTTTTTCAATTGATCTATTTCACAAACTAAAGACCATAGAAAAACATAGTGTGCATGCTTGGTGCATGTCATAACTATTGCTTAGACAAACATAGTGTGCATGCTTAGAGCATGGCATAACTATTGTTTTAATTCAAGTATTATGTTGATTATTTGAAACATGATACAATGAATAATGAGTAATCAATATGACTCAAAAGATTTTAGGCCATATAGGATTAGTATTATTCTTGTGTTTCACTTTGCATGTTTTGACTTCCCGAATAACTAGGTTATTCAAACCATCCACAGTCGATCATAATTTGGAAGTAGGTATTGAGGCAAGATTGTCATGAATGGGTCTGTAGTTTGTTTAGGACAAAGTGGCTACAGTGTTCATGAGTACTCCTGGAATAAGACTCGAGTATTGGATTCAACCCACGCTCATCTGAATCACTTCATGGATTTTATAACGAGTGATTGTGAGATGATAATATCTTATATTCTTGAAACCAAGACATCTGAGTTATAGTTGTGAGTCGGTTGCACATTGACATATGTAAACGCACAAGTAACTTGGTGTTATAAAACAGATCGTTGTGTGTAATTTGATGAGTAAGTATAAGCGAGCATTTGGGTCGAAGTTTATCCATTCCTTTTACCCCATGTGGATAAAGGCGATATATGTGGGTCCCTCGATGATTTACTGATGACAACAGGCCTGGACTTATTTGATTTGTTCAATTAGTCGGTCGTCATAAATCGGAAATCGGGAAACAACAGATGGACAAAGAGAATGATTATAATCCATGTCTCAGTCCATATGATATCTAGAATGGAGGAATATATGATCCCTTATCTAATGGACACGTCATTGACTAGGTCAGAGTTCGACAGCGACTTTTAAGAGCTACGATTGCTAGTCGGGTTGGAGTCATGTTTGCAATAATAGTTATTAGATTTGTCCAAGTGGGAGACTGTTGGATTAGGTGTCTAAGACCATAACTATTATTGGTATTTACTTGCAATAATAGCTTCCTATGGTTGTTCTGGGGCAGCAACCACAAAGTTTTGATGGGTTTCGTGGTCAATAAGGGACTGTGCCAACTCTTTGGCACTGTCAAAGGTAACAAGCCTAGATGCAATGAAACTTACCTGAATCTGGGACGATAGCCCCCAGATGTACCTCTCAATCTTTTTGCTCTCCAGAGCAACCATTTCTGGACAAAGTATCGCTAACTCATAGAATCGATTTGTATAGGTTGTTATGTCTGAACCAACCACAGTAAGACCCCAGAGCTCTTGCTCAAGTTTATGAATTTCACCCCGCCGGCAGTACTCCCGCATCAGTATGGTCTTCAAGTTCTCCCAACTTATGGAGTTAGCCACTACCAAGGTTAGTGACTTAACATGGCCGTTCCACCATGTTAGGGCTCTGTCAGCAAAGGTACAGACAACAAATTTGACTTTGCTACCCTTCGGGTAGGAGCAGATCTCGAAGACTGCCTCTGTTTCTCGATCCATTGTCTTAACGCCATCACTCCTCTAGTCCCATTAAAGGTGCTGGGTTTAGCGTTTGAGAATTCCTTATAGCTACACTCTCGTGAGTGCCCGTGATTCTCGCCGTGGTTGGGGGGATGTGCACCAACACCTGAACCACTTGCACCAGGGGTATTTATATGAGACATAGCAGCTGCAACAACTGTCGTGACTGCCTCCTGAAACATGGCAGCGTTAAATTGAGGAGGTGGTGACGGAGGTGGTGTTGGCGCTTCATGAACATTGACACGCCTTGGGTTTCTCCATGGAGGCATCTTTTACTATAAAAGTTAAAAGATGAAAAGATGGTAAGATATCAAGAGTGAATATGAATATGATATCTCGGAACTAAAACATTTGGTTCAATATGAATCTTATAAAGAATTGGTAATAGAAGTCTATTACAAGTACAACTTGCAAAAAGATAATATGAATTTGAGTGGTTATTTTTCAAAGAGTAGGAAAATACATGTCGATTGTATTGGTATGTTAAGAACATATTGTTGGATTAGTGTCTAAGTCCATAACTATAATTGGTATGCACTTGACCCGACTTGGCATGGTCCATTTGGGTTGCATGGCATCGGAACAATTGGATAGACAAAATGAGAAAAAGGATACTTATGATTTATATTAATATATTATAAGTTCTAATATATTAATATAAAATCAAATTATTTAATTAGTATTGATCAAGACTTAATTTAGAATTAATTTAGCGATAAAAAATGAACTAATTAAATATGGACTCTTATATATATGTGGTGGGCCAAGTTCATTTAGGTTGGGCTAAGCTTTCATGGATAGTCCATGGAGTGTTTAACCCATGGATCCTATTTAAATGAAAGGTCATGGGTATTAGGGTTTACATGAATGTAACCCTAATGTTCCATACTATATAAAGAGGTCTATGGTTCATAAAATGAGGGCTAAGAACTAGTGTATAGTACACAAGAGGGCAAAACCGATTTGGTGCAAGTATCCTTATTCTCAAGTTATTCCAAGGGTTCTTGGTGTTGTGTGAACCATTTGAGGTGCAACACTTGAGGAACTAGGCTCTTAAAGGTTCAAGACTTCAAGCTCCATCAAAAGGTATGTCATTCTACTAGATGCTTGTATTGTATATACTTCTTATTATGCTAGTTAGGATGAAACCTTGGAATATTGAATATTTGCATGTATAATAGAGAAAACATAGATCCAAGGTTTATAGGGTTGCATGTACACCATAGGAGTGTTAGAATGCTCAAAACCCATCAGTGGTATCAGAGCCTAGGCTTGTTTTCACTTATACTTGATGCAAATTGCTGAAAATCGAAGTTTATATGCTGTCTGGATAGCTGACTCGCCGAGTCCATTTACGGACTCGACGAGTCCATGCCTAAATTCATCCAACTCGTCGAGTTGGTTCATGCACTCAACCAGTTGAACCCCCTGATAGCAAATCTTCGAGTTTTAAGGCTGGAATTGGTCTAGAATCATTACCTTAAACTGTTTTGGACTTAGAAAACCTTGGTTCGATGTGGTAATGATTATGGTAAACCAATTTCAAGGTTGTTATCAAAATTTCAAGTTTTATGTGTGTTTATGTATTTCTTGAAATTGTTGATATGATTGTTCATACACTTATGAGTTTTGGTAAATCATAGGAATTATTTGCAAATTGTTTGTTAGTTAATTTTTGATCTAAATGTTTTTAATGGAGTCCATAATTTGCCCTCAAGTAATGGATTACCAAAAGTCATTTCTTTTAAAGATCCATTAAAATGCATAGGTTACACAATTGAAGAGTCTTTTTGTTTTATGAACTCCATAACTTGTCCTCAAGTTATGGATGTTCAAGAGTCTCTTCTTTAAAGTTTTTAAAACTTTAATTAAACTCATAAGTTATGAAAATCCAAAAGTTTTCGAATAGTTCAAAAATTTCCCTCAAGTTTTGGAATTTGTAAAGTTTCCCCTCATGAATACTTTAATTCCAAGTTAAACCCTTAGAATTTTAGAAGTTAAAATTTAACCCTTATACTTTATAGTATTATAAGTTAATAATATATATATATATATATATATATATATATATATATATATATATATATATATATATATATGTGTGTGTGTGTGTGTGTTGAGAGAAAAACTTGATACACACTTGAACAAACGTTAGAACAAGTATAGTTGCGGAATAGTTTATCTCAAAGGATCTAAAAGCTCAACAATAATAATATGTTAACGAGTTAGATAATTAGAGAGTTAGTTGCGGAAATGTAAGGAAATATATATGACAGCAGGTGATGTATCAAGTATACACATAAGTTGATTCATAACATGGAATGCATTCATACCAAGTTAGTAAGTGAGATCAAACTAAGTGATTAAGTCAAGAATGACTTGCTCCGAAGAGAAATAGTATTCAGTTATGTTCTAGTGAACTTTGAGAGTAGGGAGAGATTTAAGATGCGTAATAAGATAGAATAGAAGTTGTAATTGATAGCATAGAAGTTGTTATTGATAAGTAAGATTGAGCTCTATATATATAGACTCAGGAATTACATTGGATCAAATCTCTAAGAGTAGCCATGCAAGGCATACTGGACAATAGAGAGTACTACAATAAAAATAGATAAAGTTAAACTAAGTAGATTAAGCTGCGGTTGATGATGACTTCTGATGAGGTTTCTGATGAAGCTTTGACTACGGATCCTTGTGGGCTGCGGTAGCTCAAGTTCAAGAGGGTCACTTTTATGATTCAACAATTTCCCCCTAAGTGACCTCTTTAACTTCTCTTCAGTTATCAAGTTTTAAGAACTTGATTAGAATCCACCAAAACTTTCTGATATTTACCAACCATGTGATCCTTCTTAAAATTTCGAACTTGACTTCGGCAGTCGTGTGTTGTGATCTTTCAACTGCGGTTCGACAGATTTCAAGTTACTTCCTTGTGAGACGATTCATGGCAGTCATGGGAATGAAGTATTTGATCTTATCGACCTTCCTTTTGAAAATGACTCCAAGTTCTGGGAAGTTTGTTGCACCCAGGGATCTCTCTTGATAACCTTCGGTAGGCATCGGTGCAGGATCAAATGGTGGTAGATCGAACTTATTGGCAATTGTAGGGTAAATGTCGGCATCAATCTTTGCAAAGTCACAAACGGTTTCCCTCAGAAATGTGCTTGCCCTTTCAAGTGCTACCTTCATCTTTGGATACTTCTCGCTTTTGTTTTGGAACACCTTTGCTATCAGGAAGACTTCTTCTGGATTCATACATGGGAAGTTAGCTTGGGTGCAGACGTAGTCCTGATTCCTTCTTGTAAGAGTATATTGAATTAAGTCAGCTTTCATGAATTTACGGGGCTTAAAGTTCTTGACTGCGGATGGTCTATCATTAGACCAGATTTTCTCTATGGAAGAAGCATGTTTGGCATAGAATCGATTGAGTCTTTTGAATTCCATAGGCAGTCTCTTGTGATCAGGTAGGCTACGGTAAAACTGCTCAAATACAATGAAGTACTTAGCATTTGGGGAGATTGGAACATCCCAGTAACCGTCAGAGGGGGGTTAAGCATAAGTAAGGTAGGGTTTGTAGTCATCATCCAGCAGTCTTCGGTGGGGATTGATCCAGGAATTGACTAAGGATTCATCCATGGTGATGTTGAATCCGTTCTCTCTCCAGATGAGTTCAGCAAACTTGGCTGCTTTCCAATTTGCTTTCTTTTGTTTCGTTGTGGGAGAGTCGTTGGAGTGGTCGGATGACATGTTGGATGCTAGATTCTTGAAGTGGGGAGGAGTCTCCGGTCGCTCAGTAGAAGTTTCTTGAGTGATTTTCTGTTGCGGTGGAGACTGATGCGGTGGTGTCTAATGAGGAGATGGTTGCGGTGTGGGAATTTTTTCAGTTGTGATGGGGGGCTCCGATGATGAGAAACGATGTTTGAATGATGGTCTTCATCACTTCCCCCTCTTGAGGAATGCAAAACCAGAGCATCCTCAAGCCATTGTGTAAGACCATCGACCTTGGCACACACCTCCTGGAATTGAGCTTTAAGAGCATCAGCCAGTTGCTAATTGTCTGGAATGACGGTGTTGAATAGTAGTCGATGAATCTCCTTTGTCAGTTGAAGAATCTCAGGGCCATGAAATTTTGACGATAAAGATCGTTGAAGTCTGTTGATGGTAGATTGAAGGACTGGGATGGTGGACTCATAGGCAATGTGAGTCTCAGCAATGAGCTTTTGTGAGTGAGTTGACTGGCCCGCAATGGCTATTTGTAAATCTGCCTTGATTGCGAATACCTCAGAGATGAGGCGCTCCGCAGCAGCCATAAATTGCATATGATCAGCCTGGTGACTTGTATCCAGGGATCGGATTACCATTTCAACTTTCAGGGAAATGCGCTCAACAACCAGTCTTTCACGGGTTTCCAGTCTTTCGATTCTTTCAGTTGTGGTCCTGGAATGTCTTCAGGTTGCGGTTGAGTGGGCTTAACCGCAGCTAGAATCTGATCTACTTTGGCTTGTAGACTCATAAACTCTTTTCTGGATACAACCATCTTCTTTTTATTCTTTTTCTCTTTAGGCTTGGAGGTTGATTGTTGAGAGCCACTCGATTCTTCTTCCTCATCAAACATCATTAAATCATCATCATAACGGTTAGGCTGATTTACCTCATTGAGATCAAAATCATCGAATCCGAAGGTAGGAGCGGAGCTAACTTCGATTACGGTTCCCTCATCTTCAGAATCTCTAACAGTTGGAGTTGGAGTTGGAGGGAGTTTAGATGTACCTTCACCACCATGAGTGGACTGAGCCTTGCGGATCGTCTCAGCCATTTCGGACATCCACTCTTGTACTTTCAGAATGGTGGCTACGGTATTGGCATTGTTGATTGCGTCCGCCCAATACTTGGCTACAGATTGAATCTGCTGTTGTTTCTGTTGAAGTTGCTTCATTTGCTGATCCTTCCTTGCTTGAAATGTCCTACGGAAAGCGGCATATTTCTTGATGTCGGATTCAGAGACTGGAGTGTAATGTAACCATGAATCATTCGATCCATCACCGTCAAATCCTTGGAATCGCACCGAGGTGTCCCTCGGGTCTACGGATCCTTGCACATTGGTGCTCACCGTGCCTAAACCACCTGTAAAAGATGTAAGTAGAGTAGGATTTCCTGAGCTTCCTCGGTCTCCTTGATCAGTGGTCAAGTCTGGCCTCGACTCAGTTCTGGCAAAGGCGGAAGAATTGACCTGCGGTTGGGAAGGTGTTTGCAGTGTTTGGGTTACAGACAAAAGGATGGAGTTCAACTCCTCAGGGGAAAAGAAGTGTAGACGGGAAGCCCTGGAGACCTTAGGGCGAGAACCAGTTCCATCCCCTTGGGAGTGGGCAGGGGGTGAGTCTCCACGTTGAGTTGAAACAAACACACTTTCTGTGTCTGAGTGGAATTCGATGGTGGTATTGAATGGGTCTACGACCACCCCAAGGGCTACCTGAGCCTTTTGAGAGGCTGAGGCATCAGTCCGGTCATGCATTTGGTCTGTGGGATTGGTTTTTCTTTTCTTGAGGATAGAGATGGGTTCTGCATCCTCATCAGAATCACTCATAGAGGGAGAGTAAGATCGATTTTTGGTTCATTCGTCATCTGAGGGCACAGTTTGTATAATTTTTCGTTTCTTTGAAGGTTCAAATTGTTTGGGAGCATCTTTCTTCTTTGGGGTTCCATGTTTCTTGGAGAAATTGTGGGGGTCTTGATGGGCTGAGGCTAACTTCTTGCGTCTTTTTGATAAAGATAAGTTGGATAGAGTGGTGGAGGATGGGACTGCGGTACTACCAGGGATGGTGAGTGCGGATGAGGCTTGTAGAGGCGGGGTAGGAAGGTATGGGCTAATACCTTCCGTAGCCTCTATATGGTCTGTGACATCAGTGGTTTCAAGACCAAGGGTAGATAAAATATGGACTGGTAGCCGTCTGATGGGTCCAAAAATAGATTGATCAGTAGAGGGATTGTAGCTTTTAAGATCCTTGGTGATAAAGAGGTTGGTATCGTTGCCCATGCTAAGTCCTGCATCCGCATGAAGATCTGAGATGCATAGAGACCAGAACCTAGCAAAAGTGAGTTTGATAGGGTTTTCTCTTGGACTCTCTTTGGGAATGTACTGCAAGAAGTCATCCCACAAGATCTGACCGTAGTTGACATCGTGGCCAGTGAAGATACTCCATACCAACTCCAATAGCTTGAGACCCATATTATCAGTGCCTCCGGTTTGGCCTGACAGGCTGCGGATCACAAAGTGGCAAACGAATTGCCACACCGCAGGCAACTGATTTTTCTTGAATTCGCCTATGCCTTTGATCATTTTCTGGTAAACCATCTGCTAGAGTGCAGAAAGAATGTTCGCCATGCTTGGAGTTAAAACCTTGGTTGAAGGATGAACTAACAGATTGTTGGCATTGAGGAATTTTTCCTTGGTTAGAATGACCAAAGAATCATTCACCAGATTCAGATGCACCTCTTGAAGATTTTCGAGGGGTCGATATGCAGAGAAGGCACATTTGAACAGAGTTGAAAGAGGAACCACATTTTTGAATGAATTGAAGGGGCCAAACAGGGGATGATTGGTCAGGAACTTGATCATTAACTTGATCGGAGCATTGTAGGAAGAATGCTCCTCGAACACAGCCCTAAAATTTCTTGAAGCAATCGTTGGCATTTGGTTCCTTGATGCATTGTCTGAACCAGTTGGGTTTCCTGAGGAAGATGCCTTGGAATGTTTCTTCGAAATGCCGGATTTCACCATTTTTTGAGAGTTAAAGAAAGTTGCAGAAACAGAGTGCTAGAGGATGAAGGAGAAGAAGTTTGATGTTCAGAAAGCGTAAACCTTTCTTGGGGAAGAAGATGGGGGTTTTATAGTGGTGGATTTGGAACGGTAATTGATTTTACCCTAAGTGAAGTTAGATAAGGTAAAAAATGTTTGGGTATTTTTCTTTGATTAGAAGGGGAAATATTAGCCACAGATTAAGAAAAGGTTTAAATTATTTTTCGAGATTTACCAAAAAGGGTTGGCATTTAATGAAGTGTTAGTCTAAAACATCACATCTGAAGAACGTGTGGTGAGGATGGGTTTAATCCGTTGTGCAAAAAGGGGAATATGTAACAGATTGGACGTTTTGGGGGTAATAGGAAGGGACAGGTTAAAAAGGATTTGTTTATGGAAAAACGTTCTTTTTGTCATCATACCTAAAATAGGTCTGCACAAGGTTTATTTAAAAGGAGGAATGGGACAGTTATACAAAGAATGTTTTTTTTAATGTTTTTCTTATTTAATGAAGGGTCATTAAATAGCACACCATGATTCAAGAATTAATGAAACAGTTGAGAAATCAATCAATGTGATTGCCGATTGAGACTTCATTGCGGATGGATCATTTGTCATTGCGGATGGATGGTTGGATGGCTACAGTAGAAGAACTGAGGAGAACACTTGAACAAAAAATTAGTAACAACAAACAATAAGGACCATTGAAAGATAAATATGATATATGGTTGCGGTACATATACAGCGGTACACAGGATATACGAAAACCATCTATCATAAGTAACTTCAGTTAGGACCACAACAGAGACCAAGGATGGTCTGCGGTACCTATCAATTCAAGAAGAATTGTGGGTCCGAATTCATCATTCCTACCATTTGTAAGAAACTGTTGAGTTTTTTAGAGTCAAGTGCCTTTGTGAATACATCAGCAATCTCTTCATGAGTATGGACAAAAATTAGTTCAATGTTACCTTTCAGGATGTGGTCTTTCATGAAGTGATACCGTAGTTCAATATGCTTTGTCTTGGAGTGCTGAATTGGATTGTGAGAAATCGCTATAGCACTTTCAGAGTCACAATAAATTGGTATCCATAACATTCTGTATCCGTAGTCCATAAGTTGTGTTTTCATCCATAAGACTTGTGAACAACAGCTAGCTGCGGCCACATATTCAGCTTCTGTGGTGGACAGTGATACACAATTTTGTTTTCTTGATGACCAGCTGAAAAGTCTTCCACCCAGAAATTGACATCCACCGGAGGTGCTTTTACGATCTAGTCTGCATCCGGCATGATCCCTATCAGTGAATGCTTGTAGGATGAAGTCATTCCCTGTGGGGTACCATAAGCCAAGAGTCTTGCTACCATTTAAGTATCTTAGAATCTGCTTGGCTGCGGTCATGTGTGATATTTTTGGGTCAGCCTGGTACGTTGCGTATACACCTGTTGCAAAGACGATGTCTGTTCGGCTTGCGGTGAGGTACATCAATGAGCCAATAATACCTCTATAAGTCTTGTGATCCACTGATTCGCCTGAGGGATCAGCAAATATCTTATATCCGTAGGCCATGGGGACCTTCGCTGAAGAACAGTTGTCCATTGAATATTTCTTTAACAGTTCAGTGGTGTATTTCTCCTGATGAATGAATATCCCTTGAGGGACTTGTTTCACTTGAAGTCCTAGAAAGAAGTTAATCTCTATATTCATGCTCATTTGGAACTTGTTGGTCATGAGCTTAGAAATTCATTCACCATTTTTTGATCAGTTGATCCGAAGATGATATCATCCACATATATTTGTACAAGCATAAGGTGATCACCATTTGCTTTTCTAAATAAAGTGGGATCAATCACTCCTCTTTTGTATCCGGACGAGACAAGAAATTCAGATAGAGTCTCGTACCACGCTCTTGGGGCTTGTTTTAGACCTTAGACTGCTTTTTCAAGCTTGTAGCATTGGTCTGGGAATTCAAGATTTTCAAAGCCCGGAGGTTGCTGAAGATAAACCTCCTCTTTTAATTCACTGTTGAGAAAAGCACTTTTCACATCCATTTGATGAACCTTGATGTTCTTGTGAGCTGCGTATGCTAAGAAGATTCGGATGGCTTCCATTCGTGCTACCGGAGCATACGTTTCATCATAGTCAATACCTTCAAGTTGACTATATCCCTTGGCAACTAGTCTTACCTTGTTTCTGACGACCGCACCGGATTCATCCAACTTATTCTTATACACCCATCTAGTACCAACAATGGTGTGACCTTGCGGCTTCGGAACGAGCTGCCATACTTTGTTTCTTTTGAATTCTTCTAGCTCTTCTTGCATTGCGGATATCCAGTCTGGTTCTAGTAATGCTTATTTGATCGTTCGGGGCTCGACCGAGGACATAAACGCTGCGTAGTGACAGTGATCAGATAAATCCTTTGAAGATCGAGTCTGGACACCTGCGGATGGGTTTCCGATGATTTGACTTGGTGGGTGGTCCTTCGTCCATACGTGTAGACGGGGTTGCAGATGATCAGCAGCTGCGGTAGAGGGAATATCTTCAATATCAGAAGACTCTGTGGTTGGAGATGGCAGTTCCCCCTGGACTTGAGAACATCCTGCTGAATTGCCTTGAACGGGAAAGGTGGGATCAGAGTTTCCTTGAGCAGATGGTGAAGGTTCCCCCTGGAGTGCAGACGGGAGTTCCCCTTAAACCTGAGAAGGTTCCCCCTCGATTGCGGATGGTAGTGTGATAATCCTCGAGTCTGTTCTTGTGTCAATGTTCTCTATGTTTTCATCATCCGAGTCCGAAGAAACGTTTGGTGGTTGAAAATCTCTGCGGATAGGGATTGGAGCTGCATCTGCTAGTACTGGAACCTCGATGGTTTTTGTATGGTCCGGAGTTGAGTTTTCCCCCTCAACCGGCGAGGTGGAAGTATTTAGTGATACCTCACATCGGACGGTGTAGGACCAAATACGTCAGCATGCTGCTGCTGAGCTTCCAGGGACACAAGAACTTCGGATAACTTGGCTGTTTCTATAGGGTCGAAGAGATCATCATAGTTTACTTCAACTAGGTTTAGTGGACCCGAAGAGGCAGGAATATCACTTTCTAGGATTGCTGTGGTTTCGGTGGATGGAGCGGTGTTGTGGATTTGATAGTCATCAAATTTCACATCGAAGCTTTCAATTATCAGCCTTGTGCGTCTAATGAGAACCCTATAAGCAACTTTGTTAGTGGAGTAGCCAAGGAAGATGCCTTCATCAGGCTTCAGTGCGAATTTGTTATGGTGGTCTCTATTGTTGATTACGAAACATCTACACCCAAAAATATGGAAGAATCGGACATTTGTCTTGCGGTTGTTAAGGCCCTCATACGGTGTTTTGCTGAGACGTTTGCACACAATGCTTCGGTTCTGTACAAAGCAGGCCATGGCCACTGCTTCGGCCCAGAAGTAGAGAGGAAAGTGGGCGAAGTTGAGCATAGATCTGGCAGCTTCTACTAGAGTGTGGTTCCTTCGCTCTACTACCCCATTTTGTTGCGGTGTGTAGGGAGCTGAGAAGTTGTGAGTGATTCCCTTTGAAACTAAGAAACTATTTAGAAGATGGTTAGTAAACTCGGTTCCATTATCACTTCGGATACGTCGTACTGGTAACTTGATCTGAAGTTCAATTTCCTTGATGAAATTGATCATGATCTGCGGAGTTTCTGATTTGAGTCTTAAGAAAGGAACCCAGGTGAACCGTGTGAAGTCATCAACTATAACCAGTTTGTATTTCTTGTGATGAAGACTGACTACGGTAGATGGACCGTAGAGATCAATGTGCAAGAGTTCCAATGGTTCAGAAATTGAGGAGTCAATCACCATGGGATGACTTGCTTTGGATTGCTTTCCACATTCACATGCAGGACAGAGAGTATCATTGCTGAACTTGAGGATTGGAAGACCTCTGACTAGTTCTCCGGTGACCAAATTGTTGATGTATCTGAAGTTGAGATGAGCTAGCTTGCGGTGCTATAGCCAGCAGACTTCGGATATAGCTTTGGATAGGAAGCATAACTGCAGTTTGCCTATGATCAGAGATACATCCAGAGGATACATAGTACCTTCGGATCGGGACTTGATCAGACACGTGCTCTTATCGCTTGTCATTACATAGCAAAATTGGTCATCAAATTCAACACGATGACCTGCCTTAGATAGTTCACCAACACTTATGAGATTGTGTTTAAGGCTTTCTACATAAGCAACCTTTTGAATAGAGAAGTTTCCCGTAGTAAGAACACCATAACCTCGGATTATTCCATTCGCATTGTTGCCGAATGTTACATTTCCACCGTTGCAAATTGGCCTGAAATCCCGAAGGTATTCTAACCTTCCGGTCATGTGCAAGGAGCAGGAACTGTCGATTAACCATTCTTCTTCTTGATCCTCCTTGCACAAATCCTGAGAATTACACGGTTAGTTTAGGCATCCAAACTAGTTTGGAGCCTGGGCCAAAAGATGTGTTTCTGAATGATGCATGAACCGAGCTTGCAGAGACTAGTTTCGTGTCAGCTTTTAATCCTAGTCCTGGGTGTTTGTGAGTTTTTGGAGTGTTGCGTTTTTTTGAAAAGTTACGAGGTTTCTGAAAAGGATTTGATTTGACATGAGATGAACCATTTTGACAACTACACTGACATTGACATGCTGAAATTTTGTCTTTTGCTCTGACACCTTGTTTGGTCAGCAGTCTAAATGATGAGGCAAGCTTGTGACCGGTCCGAGGTTGGTAAGATCTGTCATTGGTGCTGTTGGAATTTGAAAAAGTTTGTTTCGAGAAAGATTTAGCACGTGTAGATTCTTTGGACCTTTTTATTGGATTTGGTAAAATGCCCTTCCACTTGTTAAAATTTTGATGTGATTTTAAAAGTGTTGGAGTGGGTAAGATACCCTTCCATTTTGGATCATCTGAGGAATAGATTTGAAAACCATTGCTTTGAAAAGACCTTTCTTTCTTTTGGGTTATGTCAGATGAGTTTGGTATGACTGTTGAAACTGTACATTCCTTTTTGCAAGTTTTCTTGATGGGAGAGTTTTTTGAAAAATAGTGTGAGAAAACAAACTTTTCTGGACTCTTAGATTTTGGAAATCTAATATATCTTTTGTTTTTAGAAAAGATTTGTCGATTTGTGCCTCGGGATCGAATTTCCTCTTTAAAAGCCTTTTTTGCTAAGCTTTTTGAAGAACCGCAGTCATTAGTGTTCAGATGCGGTTTCCTGGAAGCCTTTGAAAATTTTTGAAAACGAGGACTTGATTCATCCGAACTTGAAGATTCAGGGTTTTGAGAGCATTGACCCACTTCAAAGTTTTCTATGGGTAATTCATGATGAATTGGCTGAACAGTCACAAAGCCTTTTATTGAGGACTGCGGTAAGGATGATTTGACTACCGTAGAGTAAGTCTGAGTTAGTACTTCAGTGGGAATTTTGTGGGACTTCTGCAGCTCATGACTACAGTGAGAGACACTGCGGTCTGAGGGCGGAGATGGGAAGTCCTGTGAGACTTCGGGACACTCTATGACAATCTCTTCATCAACAACGGATGAGGTCTGAGAATTTGAATAGATTGTGCCACAGATAGGAATTTGATCACTTGTGTGACCCGAAACCTCAACCACAATTTCCTCAATGACACATTTATTACTTATATTATGAAGTCTACCGAAGTGTGTTCTGATATCTTCGGGAAAGGTCTTGTCATTGACTGGGAAATGAAATTCTCGGTCCGGAGGGACATACAATCGATATTTGTTAAACCGGGGTGAGGAATCCTTTGCGGTAGGATATCCATTGGACCAACCCCAATTGTATGTATTGTCCACAGTTCCATTATTCACCAAATTTTCAATAGCTTCACTTTCATTGAACAATTTTTCTATTAAAAGATTTAAGCGTACAATCTCACTCTGAGCTAAATCTCTTTGGTTCAAAGCTATCTCTAGTTGTGTTTCACTTAACATTCTTGCATCTTTTTCTAACTCTAAGTCCTTTTCTAACATAGCCATTTTGAGTCTTTTGTTTTCCAGTCGTCCTCTTACATGAAACATCTCTTGGGATGCTATGTTCTTCTCATCTAAAGCTTTGTTATAGTCTGTAAGGACGACATCACATGTTTCATTAAGATTGTCTATGAAGGGTTGACAGTCATGCATGTTATAGTTTAGAGTTTGAATCATGAGTTTTACCTGTTCGACGATGCTTAGAGTTCCATCCTTTGCCATATAGCAGTAGTTATTTTCCAGCTTTGTAGACCCATCATCATCTGAAGTTGCCAACATGCAAATATTCCCTTTTCCTTTGACATTTTTGATGGCTTCATCTTCATCTCCGGATGACCAAACTTGATGGTCTCTTTTGACGTGGGCTACGTATGCCCTGGCCTTTTACTTTTCTTCCAATTCATGAGCCATTCTTAGGTAGAATGCTCTGTCTTTCACTACATTTGCCTTGTAGTCTTTTGCAAAATGATTCTCTTTGTTGCACTTGTGACAAATCACAACATCACTTTTTTCTTCAGAGGGAGTACCAGAGTCAGTGGTTTGAATGGACTGCGGTGCCTCCTTTGGTTGAGTATTTTGAGATTGCGGTGGTGGATGAGAACTTTTGGGATAACGAGAATGGTTATTCTGTGGGTTGAAGTTATGGTTGAATGGAGGTTTGTTGAACTGTTGATTTTTACGAAAAGAAGGAGGTGGTAGTCAGTTGAACTGTTGAATAACAAGAGCTATAGCCTTCTGAAATTCTTCTTCATCATCATATTGTGAGTTAGCTTCGTATGACTGTCGTGTAGTGTCAACAGAGGGAGAGTAGGATTGATTATGTGGAGCTTGTGCCATAAGAGCGAGTGGTCCTCTGAAGTCAGCACAGTCTTTGAGTACGGTGGATTCTTGTGCTTGCAGTTCCCCGTAGAGGTTGTAGAGAGACAAAGAATGAATCTTTCTATCCCCTTGACCTATAATCTTAGCAGTAGTCCAATGTCTTCCCAAACCGTTGAGAAATTGAAGGTTTGTTTCATGGTTACTGCGGATAGTGCCAGCATTCGATAACTTGGTGACTATCAGGTTGAACCTTTTAAAGGAGTCTTCTAAACTTTCGCCAGTATGAGCTTTGAAATTGTTGAACTCATTGCGTGCAGTTGTGAGCTTCTTATATTGAGCTTGTTCTGAGCCTTCGTACAAATTATTGAGAACTTCCCAGATCTCTTTTGCTGATTTGCAGTTTATGATAATGTCGAAGTTGTCAGGAGCAACTCCATAAGAGATTTCATAAAAAGGAAAAACATCTTTTTCCATTTTATCGAGATCATCTTTGGTGGGACGGTTCATGACTGGTTGTCCTCCTCCTAGTCTGGTTGTGGCGCCATCAGTTTGAACTGGTGTAAGAAAGGGGACATGTGGTCCTTCTTCTACAGATCGCCATACATCTCTACCAAGTCTCCTTAAGTATCTTTCCATTCTTTGAGACCAGTGTTGATATTCATTTGCTACCAATATTGGGGCTCGATTTGAACCACCAACACTGTTGGAAACATTCAGAGATAATGCTTGTGCCATTTTTCGTTGTTTTTTTTTTGAAATTTTTTTTAAGAAATGAGCTTCAGTGGTATAGAAGGCCTTTTGAAAATTAGGGTTTTGTTTTCAAAAAGCAACCACTATGGCTCTGATACCAATTGTTGAGAGAAAAACTTGACACACACTTGAACAAACATTAGAACACGTATAGTTGCAGAATAGTTTATCTCAAAGGATCTAAAAGCTCAACAATAATAATATGTTAACGAGTTAGATAATTAGAGAGTTAGTTGCGGAAATGTAAGGAAATATAAATGACAGTAGGTGATGTATCAAGTATACACATAAGTTGATTCATAACAAGGAATGCATTCAGACCAAGTTAGTAAGTGAGATCAAACTAAGTGATTAAGTCAAGAATGACTTGCTCCGAAGAGAAATAGTATTCAATTATGTTCTAGTGAACTTTGAGAGTAGGGAGAGATTTAAGATACGTAATAAGATAGAATAGAAGTTGTAATAGATAGCATAGAAGTTGTTATTGATAAGTAAGATTGAGCTCTATATATATAGACTCAGGAATTACATTGGATCAAATCTCTAAGAGTAGCCATGCAAGGCATACTAGACAATAAAGAGTACTACAATAAAAATAGATAAAGTTAAACTAAGTAGATAAAGTTGCGGTTGATGATGACTTCTGTAACAACGTAAATTTCCAACACAATTTTTTTCATTTTTAAAACATAATTTCATTTATAATAATTATCAAAATCCAATGTAACACATGTCCTCCAAATAAAACGATCCCAAGATCTCAAATACATAAAACTCCATCAATGTGTACAGATCATGCCGGCGCCTTCCCGCGATCGTCGCTGGTACCTGAAACACATAACACATAAAGGGTAAGCATAATGCTTAGTGAGTTCCCCAAAATACCACATACGCACATACGCCACTCAAGGCTATAGCTCTACAAGACCTTCCGGTCCATGTGTCTCAAGGGACTTCCGTCCCATAACCCTGATAGACCTTCTGGTCCCACTTCTATGACCTTCCGGTCCGTATCATCTTGACCTTCCGACCCATACACCGTTGACCTTCCGGTCCATATCATAATACTCATAACATAACATAGCACATACATATCATATAACAACATACATCACATACTCATCATAGATCATAAGACCTTCCGGTCACACATAATTACCACTCTAGGTAAAGTATAGTCAGAAGACTCACCTCGTACGATGTCGGATAACCTCTTGTGCTCGATAACCTAACCTAGCCTCGTCTTATAAACATAATAACATCTCTAATCAATACTTTCTCTTGTCCTCATTTCTAAAGAATGGGTAGAATACCATTCTACCCCTCCCTGACCTCTCCTGAACCAACTTGACCAAAACCCTAAGGTCAACTGAAGTCAACTCTAGTCAACGGTCAAACTTTGACCAAACTCATCGAGTGCACTCGTGTGACTCGACGAGTCCATGTGTGTCCTCTTAATCCTTATAAATCCTCACTCGCCTCGTCGAGTTAACCTTTCACTCGACGGGTTACCACGGGTCACGAATCGAGGGCAACCCAACTCGACTCTTCGAGTCCCCTTATGGACTCGGCGAGTTCCCTCCATGGCAACACTCAAAAGACCTTCTGAGGTCAGATCTGCTTCTCTATCCTATAGAATTGACCTTCCAATACACAATAATCACGTAAAGGTCCAACCTTTACACTCATGCAACACTCATAGGGCTTCTTTTGGTGAAATAGCTTCTAAAATGGCAACATAGGTTCATATCTCCAAAGGAATAGCATAAAGCAGGATAGTTAGGACTCTCTGGACCTCTTAAGGTCCAGATCTAAGAAGAATTCCACCTTAGGACCTCATATGCTTTGAATCCAAGCTAAAGAAGGCATAAGAAAACCCTAGATTCAAGTAGATCACCATAAACACGAGAATGAGCATAGACTTATACCTCTAGCAGCCTCTTCTGATCAAATGGTAGTAGATCTGAGCTCCTCAATCTGCCTAGCTTGCCCTCCTTCCTTCTTTCTTGCAAAATGACACTAGAAATGATGAAAATGGCTTCTTTTCTCACTAACAAAGCTCTCAGGTCCTCTGGTGCTCTCAAGGGTGAAGGTGGCCGCAAATGAGGGCCATAAACATCCGGATTTCCAGGCATGACGATTTGAGTATTTCTTTTTGAGTGTTGAGGAGGGACTCGACGAGTTGACGCCTGAACTCGTCGAGTAGGATCGCGTTTTTGCTGACTGGATTAATGAAGGGACTCGACGAGTCGATGGGTGGACTCGACGAGTCCGCGTTGTGGACGGAAACCCTAAATCTCGGGGTCTGTGCCCTATTTAAAGGCCTTTATGGCCTTCATTTGCGGCCATTACACCCCTGAGACACCCTATAGAGCAGAGATAAAGTTTGTAGTGCAAGAAGAGGGCAATTTCATCATTATTTTGTGTGTTTTAGCAAAGGGAAGGGAGGATTTCGAGCTAGGCAGTCTTGTGGGACTCAAATCTTCCATCATTTGGTGCAGAGCTACTGTGGGAGGTAACGATTCATGTCCATTTTCATTGAGTAATAGATTTCATGAATCTAGGGCTTTTTCTCTTCTTTTTGGTAAGAGATCTAGTGTATGTGATGTCCCCTTATGCCAATATCATCAGATGTAGACCTTAAGAGGTCCAGAGAGTCCTTATTCTCCAGCTTTATGCAGTCCTTTTTGAGTTTGGGGCTTAGGTTATCATATTAAGGGTTATTTTGGCATATAGAGGTCATAGTGTGATGCATGGGCCTAAAGTTCGAACCTTTACGTGATTATCATGCTTGGGAAGGTCACATCTATAGATTAGAGAAGCAGATCTGACCTCAGAAGGTCATTTGAGTGTTGCCATGGAAGGAACTCGCCGAGTCCATTAGTGTACTCGACGAGTCGAGTCGGGGTTGCCCCGCGATACGTGACAGGTGTAACCCGTCGAGTGGAGGGATGACTCGACGTGCCAAGTGACGCTAGAAGGATTCAGAGGGCCTGCATGAACTCGCCGAGTCGCCCATTTGCCCTCGACGAGTTGGGTCAAAGTTTGACTGTTGACTTCAATTGACCTTAAGGTTTTGGTCAAGCTGATTCAGGAGAGTTCAGGGAGGGGTAGAATGGCCTTCTACCCAATCTTTAGAGATGAGGCTATGAGAGGGTATTGATCAGGAATGTTATTCGGATGATAGGAGGAGGCTAGGTCGGGACGTCAAGCACGAGAGTTTATCCGACTTCGTACGAGGTGATTCTTCTCACTATATTGTACCTAGAGTGGTACCTATGTGTGACCGGAAGGTCTTATATTCTATGAGATGTATGTGATGTATGTTGTTATATGATATGTATGTTATGAATGATAAGGACTGGAAGGTCATCATGATATGGACCGGAAGGTCAGGATGTTATGGACCAGAAGGTCAGTACGATATGGACCGGAAGGTCATTACGGGTAGGGCCGGAAGGCCTACCAGGGTTGTGGGACGGAAGTCCTCTGAGACACAGTGACCGGAAGGTCATATAGCCTTGAGTGGCGTATGTGCGTATGTGGTATTTTGGGGAACTCACTAAGCATTTATGCTTACAGTTGTTGTGTTATGTGTTTCAGGTACTAGCGAGGATCGCGGGAAGGCGGCGACATGATACGTACACACTCATGGAGTTTATGTCTTGAGATTCTGGGATATGTTTTGTTATGATAATATTGGATACATTATGTTTTAATATTACCTTATGAATAAAAGTATGTTTTAAAAATGAAAAAATTGTTTTTATAAATTTACATCGTTACAAGTTGGTATCAGAGCCTTGGTTTGAGGGATTCGTATGCACCTTCGGCCGTATCTAAACTCAAACTGAGGATTTTAGAAAGTTTTTCATAAAAAGGAACAATTTTTCTAAAAGAGTAAAAGACTTTGAGAAAAGCAGAAAGGAGTAGTGTGTACGATCAGCCAGCGCCCGAACGGTGATTTCCCAAAATATCCTTACATTATGTATTATGAGATATGATATGATATGTTATGATATGCATGCTAGAGTAGGCGAGGTTTTCATATTAGGACTAGAGTGGCCTGATTTGTGATGCCTTAGCCTAGGAAGATTTTTGCTGCTATGTGATGCTTGAGAGTGAGTTGGTAGCAGTGAGGAGCTTTTGAGAGGTCTACCGAAGGGTAGCCTATGCCAGCAAGATGTAGAGTACTTGTGGATCTGGGATCCTAAGAGGACTGATGCGGTGTGGACGGTAGTATAGGGCCCGTACTACTGAAGACACCGGATCAGTGAGCAGTCCAAGTAAAAATCCTTAGGGTACCAAGGAACAAGTAGGACTGGGTGATCGAGTGCGAGTATACTCGATCGAGTCTCTGGTATCTTTGTGTTGTGTTTTACAGACATCATGGTTGGTACACCACACACACCGGATAGCAACGGTGTTAGCGATGATGAGATTCGCCGTATGATTCATGACTAGATGACTGCAGCGATCCGGAAGGCTAATCCGGAGGATGATAAGTAGCGGATTGAGAAGTGATGACATGATTTGAGTACCGTGATAAATAGCGGATTGAGAAGTGATGTCATGGTTCGAGTACCATTATAAGTAACGGATTGAGAAGTGACGTCATGGTTCAAGTACCATGAGTTGTAGCAGGTCGAGAGGCGATGTCATGGTTCGAATGCCATGATGTGAGGTGGAATGAGAAGAGGGAACATGGTCCGAGTACCATGATTCGTAGAAGATTAAGAGGAGATAACATGGTGCAGGTACCATGGTTCATAGCAGATCGAGAGGTGGCCACGCGATTTGAGTACCGTGACATGTGGCGGTTAGCATTTCTGGTTTTTACCGGTTATTCCGTGGGGATTGTCTAGACTGAGATCAGAGGTGAATGAGTATGGGGCTAGAAGGCCTTGATGAACAAGTTTTAGTGGAGAATCCCTTGAAAAGGAAATCGAGTGAGCTCCGAGGGATTTTGGGTGATATGCCAGTTGGAGTCGCAAGACTCAGGGATGAGTAGGGATGGTGCATTATGGGAGGATACGGTCGGGGCTGGGCGACCGAACGATAGTGGAGAGGTCACTTTCAGAGACTCGAGTGGTGTTATTCCCGTTTCCTGTGGGAGACGTAAGAGGTGATGAGATTCCGGTTTTTGAGTTTGGGGGTGAGCCCTGTGGGATTGCACGGATGGTGATTTTACACCAGAGTATGTGGCAGCAGGTCTGCTGAAAGGTAAAGATATAGCTTGAACAGGTCGTCAGTGGGGACTGACATGGTCAAGGACCAGGATACCCCCTAATTGAGTATAGTAGGGCATGTGTTAGCTGCAACGTCAGTCGATCAAGAGGAGTATATCAGGGCGGTGGCCCTTATTGTCTTTGATGGGTATTAAGAGTGGAAATATGGTTTCTGCTCTTATGATAAGTGACGTGATGGAGCGTTGGTTGAGGAGTCGATGACGAGAAGTACGGTAGATCATTACTTCCAGACTAAGGGTCAGGGTTAATACTGGACAGTTGGGAGGTCCGGTGAGGGAATGGTGTGAGATTCTGAATGACTAGAGGCAGTCATGGTGGGAAATTCTGAGGATTTCATCTGAGTTTCGGGGCATTTGGAGTTGCTCGATCTCTATCAGGAGATCATCGAGCGTTGCGTAGCACCTTCCACGAGTGGGTGCGATGATTACTAGTGGAAACAGTCGGTGTTATAGATTGCTGGGGCGCCGATTGGGGGAGAACTGGGTCTTTTCTTGAGGAGATCAAAGATTCGATCAAGAATGGTTAGAGAACTGAATAGAGAGGTCTGCAGTGCGGATTCCTGAGACCAGGGTTTTTGGTGGTCAAGGAGAGGTGCGGAGTGAAATAGTGCATGTGACACGTGTTTGAGAAAGGATGAGTGTCTCCACGGCAAGTGGCCGTTGGTCGGAGACCTTGTGGTGGTTAGGAATCCTTCAAGGTTAAAATGGTGAATTTGAGGTGGTTGGCTTGTGAGGTTAGTTCGGTAGTTGAGAATTTCTGGTTTAGAGTATGGGCTATTATATGTAGTATGGGAAGGGAAGAAGTTGATTGGGCAACCAACTTCAGGGTCGTTCTGAGTATTCTTGCGTGGGTTTTTAACAATAGGGGAGGAAGTTTCGAATTGTCATCTTCGTGTTCTGACTCATTATCGATGCCTCGATGTTTTAAGTTGAGAGATGGAATACTCTGAAGGTTCAAGTGGCACGAGAGAGAGACCGGTTGTGAGGTTCCGAGGAAGCAATGTGGTATATGAGTATGATGCCATGAGTATGAGATCAGTGGTAGAGTCAAGACACTGCGAGGCGTTGTAATGGTATTCCAGGGTATCCAGGTTTAATGTCCTAAAATCTCGGATTATTTTGAAGTTTGAGTTTGAGATGGCGAGTGGTGTATGAAGTGTGAGTTGCAGCGAGAAAAAGATGTTTTGTCACGACGGTGGTCGTCCGAAGTAGTGATGCTTAGCTGGGATGGGTGTGTGTGTACCTATCTATGTTGGGCCGCAGAGCATGAGTTAATGATCGCAGGGTGGTGTCATCCTAAGGATGAGATTGTGAAATGGTTAGAGTAAGTGTGGTAAGACTGCGGGGAGCTGCAGTTTCAATGAGTCGGTATATAGAGGTTGTTCTGATGATACGGGAAGCCGTAGTACTCATTAGTCAGAGGTTGTTGTGATGCTACGGGATGCCGTAGTACTCACTAGTCAGAGGTTGTTGTGATGCTATGGGAAGCCGTAGTACTCACTAGTCAGAGGTTGTTGTGATACTACGGGAAGCCGTAGTACTCACTAGTCGGAGGTTGTTGTGATGCTACGGGAAGCCGTAGTACTCACTAGTCGGAGGTTGTTGTGATGCTACGGGAAGCCGTAGTACTCACTAGTCAGAGGTTGTTGTGATGCTACGGGAAGCCGTAGTACTCACTAGTCATAGGTTGTTGTGATGCTACGGGAAGCCGTAGTACTCACTAGTCAGAGGTTGTTGTGATGCTACGGGAAGTCGTAGTAGTCACTAGTCAGAGGTTGTTGTGATGCTACGGGAAGCCGTAGTACTCACCAATCAGTGAGAGGTTGTGGTAATACCGTGGAAAGCCGTAGTACTCACCAGTCAGTGAGAGGTTGATGTGATGCTACGGGAAGACGTAGTACACACTAGTCAGCGAGAAGTTGTCATGATAAAGTACCCTTTGATCAGAGCGTGGCGCAGAAAAGTTTTAGGCATGGGGTGGCCCTAAATTATGAGTTTTTGGGAACCTGGTGGTCTGACCAGGGGCGAGACCGGGGTCGCCTCAATGATAGGGAGTCATTATGTTCTGAGTAAGGTGTGGTCACCGCAATCCGAAATAATGGGATAAGTGAGGTAGGCATGGGTTGCGGGAAATGAGTTCTGAGTTGAGTGCTTCGTTGGGACGAGTGGTTCCAACTCTGGGTCGGACCAAACTCTCGATTTTGAGTTTGGCTCTGGTGCTGCGTTCGATAGGTGAGATGAGATTATGGATTCGGAGGTGAGTTCCATGTTGAGGAGTATTGTCTGTCATTTAATGTCTTAGACCTGTGTGGGTCAGTACTCGGGTACGGGAGGTACCGCAAGTGGCATGGAACGATGAGTAACAGATGACAGAGGTCGGGGTTGAGTCGATCCCCAGTTGGGAAGGTAGCATTCGCTTAGGGTTAAGCGAACTTCGTTACTTGTGTGTCACATTAGGTCGATATGGTTGTAGTAAGAAGGAATCCATGGAGACGGTTGGGATAAGGCAACAGATGACCCTGGAGGTTCAACTGTTGGGTCGAGATCAGATCTGGCACTCAGTTTTAAAAAGGGATACGAGGGATGCAGCCGAGGCTTATGATTTTAGATGTCTGAGGACTTCTGAGTGAGCATGATTCTCTTGTGTCAGAGAATAGGATGTTGAAAGTTTATTGTTCGGATGGATTCTGATAGTAGTTCAGTGGATGAGCCCTGATGGGATGTAAACCCTGTCGTTCCTTGGAGCGTGATTCAGACTGTTTTGGTACGTTGGTATGAGCGATCGGTAGCCGATTGTCGGATTTTGTCTTGTGAGAATCAGAGGAGCAAGGAGTTATCAGGGTTTGATGTTCGAAGAGCGAATATCATGGTGATAGCGTGAGTGGAGGATCTGGCGGCCGGCCAGGCCACTAGAGTTTCCCGATTCTGGGAAGGTCAGGAAAGGGCATTTTAGCAACAGAGGGGCCGGTTTTGTTCCAAATTTGGAGTTCCTGGTTGGATCCAGGTATTCATGGGGAAGGATATCGTGTTCCAAATTTGGAGTTCCTGCCGGCTGTACCTGTACCAGTCGCCTGTCCCTCCTCTGAGTATCGGCCTCCTCCCTGGCATGATTCTCTAGCTCAATCTCCCTCTTCCGGGCATTTTCCTGGAGCTTAGTAAATGTCCGGTAAGTCGAGTTCGCCACGAACTCCCGAATGTCCCTCCTCAGAATGCTCAAATACAGACTCATGCGTGCCTGCTCAGACGACACATGCTCAAGGCAAAACAACGCCCTCTCGTGGAACATCCGTGTAATCACAGTCACAGACTCTGTCCACTATTTAGCGGACAAAAACTCATGTGCCAACCATTCCCTCTCCACCGAGGGAACATACTCGTCTCTGAACATGGTGGTGAACCTCTCCCTGGTCACCTCTGAGATCTCTGCAAGAGTGAAGTTCGCCGTCACAAACTTCCACCAATCCTTCGCTCCCAAGCGGAGCTGGTTCAGAGCGAACCGTACCGTCAGATGCTCCGGACACGAACATGTGTAGAAGCATCCCTCAATATCATAAATCCATCTCATCGCATCAATCGGGTCCTATGTCCCATCAAACTCTGGTGGCTTCGTGTTGCTGAATTCCCGGAACAACAACTAGTCACCCCCCTGAGGTATAGCAGCAGCAACAGCTGCCGTAGCTGCAGCGGCTGCAGCCTCAGTAACTGCGGCGTACCGCTCATCGAATGTCTCAATCAACGTGGTCTTAATAGACCCAAACATCTCCGGCATCTCTCCTCGGATAGCCGCAACTACCTCATCGTGGATCATCTAACGAAGCTCCTCGTCACTCACGCCGCTGGTCTCTGGTCTGTGACGTGTCCCAACCATGATGTCTCTGAAATATCACATAAAAAATATCAGAGACTCGCTCGAGTATACTCGCACTCGATAACTCAATCCTACTCGTTCCCTAGTACCCTAAGGATTCTTACTTGGACTGCGCACTGATCCGGTGTTTTCAGTAGTACAGGCCCTATACTACCTTCCACACCGCATCAACATTCATTCCAAGTCTTCCTCCTAGGATCCCAGATCACAAGTACTCTACATCTCGCTAAGCATAGGCTACCCTTCGGTAGACTTCTCATAAGCTCCTCACTGCTACCTACTCACTCTCGAAGCATCTCATAGCAGCGGTAATCTCCTAGGCTAAGGCATCACAAATCAGGCCACTCTAGTCCTAATAGGAATACTTAGCCTACTCTAGTATGCATAACATATCATATCATATCTCATAACACATAATGTAAGGGTATTTTGGGAAATCACCGTTCGGGCGCTGGCTGATCGTACACATTGCTTCTTTCCCCTTTCCTCACATTCGTTTACTTTTAGAAAAATTGTTTCTTTTATGAAAAACTTTCTCAAATCCTCAGTTTGAGTTCAAATACACCCGAAGGTGCATCTGAATCCCTGAAACCAAGGCTCTGATACCAATTTGTAACAACGTAAATCTCCAACATAATTTTTTTTCATTTTTAAAACATAATTTCATTCATAATAATTATCAAAATCCAATGTAACACATATCATCCAAATAAAACGATCCCAATATCTCAAATACATAAAACTTCATCAATGTGTACAGATCATGCCGACGCCTTCCCGCGATCCTCGCTGGTACCTGAAACACATAACACATAAACGGTAAGCATAATGATTAGTGAGTTCCCCAAAATACCACATACGCACATACACCACTCAAGGCTATAACTCTACAAGACCTTCCTGTCCATGTGTCTCAGGGGACTTCCGTCCTATAACCCTGATAGACCTTCCGGTCCCACTTCTATGACCTTCCGGTCCGTATCATCTTGACCTTCCGGCCCATACACCGTTGACCTTCCGGTCCATATCATAATACTCATAACATAACATATCACATACATATCATATAACAACATACATCACATACTCATCATAGCACATAAGACCTTCCGGTCACACATAATTACCACTCTAGGTAAAGTATAGTGATAAGACTCACCTCGTACGATGTCGGAGAACCTCTTGTGCTCGATAACCCAACCTAGCCTCCTCCTATGAACATAATAACATCTCTAATCAATACTTTCTCTTGTCCTCAATTCTAAAGAATGGGTAGAAGACCATTCTACCCCTCCCTGACCTCTCCTGAACCAGCTTGACCAAAACCCTAAGGTCAACTGAAGTCAACGGTCAAACTTTGACCAAACTCGTCGAGTGCCCTCGTGTGACTCGGCGAGTCCATGCGTGTCCTCTTAATCCTCATAAATCCTCACTCGACTCGTCGAGTTAACCTTTCACTCGACGGGTTACCACGGGTCACGAATCGCGGGGCAACCCGACTCGACTCGTCGAGTCTCCTTATGGACTCGACGAGTTCCCTCCATGGCAACACTCAAAAGATCTTCTGAGGTTAGATCTGCTTCTCTATCCTATAGATCTGACCTTCCAATACACAATAATCAAGTAAAGGTCCAACCCTTACACTCATGCAACACTCATAGGGCTTCTTTTGGTGAAATAGCTTCTAAAATGGCAACCTAGGTTCATATCTCCAAAGGAATAGCATAAAGCAGGATAGTTAGGACTCTCTGGACCTCTTAAGGTCCATATCTAAGAAGAATTCCTCCTTGGGACCTCATATGCTTCGAATCCAAGCTAAAGAAGGCATAAGAAAACCCTAGATTCAAGTAGATCACCATAAACACGAGAATGAGCATATATTTATACCTCTAGCAGCCTCTTCTGATCAAATGGTAGTAGATCTGAGCTCCTCAATCTGCCTAGCTTGCCCTCCTTCCTTCTTTCTTGCAAAATCACACCAGAAATGATGAAAATGGCTTCTTTTCGCACTCACAAAGCTCTCAGGTCCTCTGGTGCTCTCAAGGGTGAAGGTGGCCGCAAATGAGGGCCATAAGATCCCTTAAATAGGTCACATGCCCGAGGATTTAGGGTTTCTGTCCACAGCACGGACTCGTCGAGTCAACTTGCCGACTCGTCGAGTCCATTCATTAAATCTAGTCAGCAATCGCGATCCTACTCGACAAGTCTAGGCGTCGACTCGTCGAGTCTCTCTTCTTGACACAAACTAAATAATTAAAATATGATACCTGGAATTCCGGATGTTACAACTTCGGATGAGGTTGCTGATGAAGATTTGACTACGGATTCTTGTGGGCTGTGGTAGCTCAAGTTCAAGAGGGTCACTTTTATGATTCAACAATATGTATAGGAACAAAGTCAGTCTTACCGTTAGTAGGCCTCATTCACGAAGCCAGTCTATAAGGGTGGTATAAGGTTAATGCTTATAAAATGGCAGTTTAATGGGTGTCCACCCTCACCCACCGCTTCCTTGACTGGTGGAGGGTTGTTAGCCGAACGGGTTTGACAGGACTCTAATTCTGCCTTCATTATAAGTATAATGATAAATATAAAGTAACTAAACCTTTTATAAATTCCCAATCTTAGTTACTTTAGGAAAATGTGAATTTGGTGCTAATCCATGAAATTACACTTTGCAATTTGCTTAAGTCGGTAGTGGAGCGCGTGTGGTTAATCGGCACACTAGCTTGGATTTAACAAGGCAAGAAAAGGGTAACTTAATGTTTATGATAGGATCGGTGGAGAGCGTGTAGTTAACCGGCACATCGATTAAGTGATAAATATTAAGGGTACCAAGTATATTTGCATGGTTATTCACACCTTGTTTGTGATCCTTGGCATCCCAGTCAGAAACTTGAGAGGGCACAATCGGGATTGAAACATGCCATTGAGAAGTTCAATGAATCTCAAAAGATCTAGGAGTTTCAACCCAATTAAAACCTAATACCTATTTCGTTTTTCATGGTGGAAATTGGTGAATCGTCATTCGCCTACCTTTAAATATTTTGTAGCTTGGATTACGACATCCCTCTTCCAAGTTATAAAATATTGTGTTGGGTCCTAGCCTTAATATTTCATATTGGGTGTTCTATTAAGGACTTAAATCAACTAACTTGAATTTCTCCCATTGTAGATGTCTGGTTCATACAATTATGTTCTCCCCAAATCTCTTGGAACAAGCTTTCTTAATGAAGATGATGTACCGCAATTAAATCATGGAAATCATACTTCTCTTGCTCCACCTCCTTCAATTATTCTCCCAGACCCACGAGCTCGAAGACTTGAAAAATTCAAGATCACTCAAGCCATGGTTGCAATGAAACATAAAGATGGAAGACATGTGTGCACTCATGTCTTAGGAATGAAGTCACACATTGACAGGTTGAGAATGTTGGGTGTCGTTGTCCTACGGAAGTTGGCTATTGACTGGGTTCTTCAGTCACTTCCTGAGTCATATAGTGAGTTCATTAAGAACTACTATGTGACAGATCACGACATGACCCTAATAGATCTATCTTATTTGCTTGTTGTTGCTGAGTCATAAATGATTTGGCGCAATGGTCAAGCAAATATGGGTGGAAGGTCTATTTCTCAAACTTCCATGGACATTTACAATTGTAACATTGGAAGTACAGAAAAGCTTTCTCTTCCCAATGGAAAGGGATCGACCTTGGTCAACCCGGTTAACCAAAAGGTAAAGGGAAAGGTTAAGTTTGTGATAGCCCCGTGTACCATTCCCAAAGAGTCTATATGTTTTCATTGTCGAGAGAAGGGGCATTGGTTGCGAAGCTGCCCTAACTACTTGAAGGATCTGAGAGAAGGAAGAATCAAAAAGTTTGACTCTACTTCAGGTAAGTCCACTATCTAATTCTGTTAAGTTCCTAGTTGATGATTCTTAATACAAAATGTGACTCGGTTACATTTTGGTGTTTGGGAGGATCAAACAAAGGGAAGGAAACTTAAAGGAAGAGTATGTTGAATTTGATCGCGAAGATGGATTTCAATAGCATGGTTCGAAGATCAGATTCTTGAGCTACTACTTAGGAGTTATGATAGATTGCTAGGAAATATGTAATAGCATAATTTTCATTTAAAGTTGCATTGTAAGGAAAAGTTTTTCCGCATTTTATAAATAAATAAAATTTTGTTTTATTTTATATCTCCTTGTAATGGCATTTATGAAAATTGATGTTTGTATGTTTCTAGCAATATTGGAAATATAAATTTGATTCTTTCTTTTGTGGTAGTGTCTAAATTTACCAAATAAGGAAAGATTCTCATCACCCAAGTTTCAATTGGACAGAAACTTGGAATCATGCAAGTTGTATCGTATGATGAATGAGAATTTTCATCTTTGGAAAATTAAGACTAATTCCTTGTTCACATGGATCGAGTAAACATTCCTGTGGACTGGTCAAGTCCACCACAAAATATCAATAAGACTATTCGTCATGATTTACTAAAGTTTAGTAAATATGGTTATACTTACAAGTTTAAGTATAATTATGAAACATTGGAAAAGTTTTGATGTATGGCAGAACGAATGAGAAGAATCCAATTAGGCAGAAAGATAAAAGTTTCTCAAATCTGAAAAGATGGGAGAGTACTTTAGTATCATGTTTTGTGATCATCTTAATGATTAAGAAACCATATCACAATTGGTCCTCTAAGGATATCTTAGTGCATTCCTATGGCTAAGAAGAGGAATCATGAATTGTTTAAGTGGTTAAATCAAGAAGATGAGCCATACTTCGTTCCAAAACAAGTCTTAAAGTCATACTCCAAGATTGCAACTTGAATAACATATCTCAAAGAAGGTTTATAACACTTCTCAAATGTAAGAGTAAAATATGTTCTACTCTTGTACATTTCAAATTGGTAAGTTGTGATGTTTTGGATAAATCATAGACCAACTAAGGCCATTTGTGTGAAGTGTTTGTCTTGATAAGAATCTCCACTAACTCTTGAATATTTGCTTTGTCAAAAGAATCTTATATGTCAACAGGTCAGTGGGAGTCTTAAAGATCTTGAAAATGTTTCAAGAACTAATCAAGAATAAAACCTGTTGGTTATCACTAGCACACGACTTGAGGTTTGTAACCTATTGTGTTGACATATTCTTATTTCTGTGCCCATTCCAGTTAAAGTTGACTATGCATCTGAGTTCTACAAGTTCTCAGTTGTTTGCATAACTAATTGGAAGCAATGGCATGCCCTTGTGCTGTCAGGTGGCAAGAAATTAAGAATAAACAAGTTCAGTCCATATGAGTTTGGATTTGTCACTAACCTTGTCTTGTGATTATGGTTGTGACAAATTCACATGGATAGGAACACATACACCATAAAATCTAAGTGTCATAAGGTTTCTCTCCGATTCATGAAAATAATGGTGAGGAGACGCTTTCACTAAATAGATTTTAAGTAGATAACAAGTGTGATATTTGCATTCTCAAAGTCGTTAGTTGAGTGTGTGTGGTTAACCGACACACTAAAATGGACTTGTGAGAAATGGAAAAGGTCTAAACAATTGAGACTATGATTACGACATCCCTTTTCATAGTTCTAAAAGTGTTTAGACACACATGTGAGCTATTTAAGGAAAGGTGTATGATTTTGATAAAGTATTATCAAAGCATCTCGTATCAGGAATCTGAACATTGGTAAGAAAGTCTATAAAGTATTGATTTCTAGAAGTCCAGCTGATTTCTGAGTACATGTCAAAGCTAGTGGGAGCATAAGTGTTATGCTAATAATCATCATGTTAGTGGGAGCATGATAATTATTGTTAGTGTTGCAAGTTAGCAATGTTAATTATAGAAAACAAAAGTTTCAATTCGTGAGGCTACATGGATTGGGAAAAAGTTGTTTGGTTATAATTAAGGGAGATGAAAATATACTTCATTTCAAATCTGAAAGCTTAGATCGTGAGATTTTAATCAAATTTAGTCAAGTATATTTATGAATGTTATGTTGGAAAGGTTCAACATAAGGAAATTCTATATATATTGCGTTCTCAAATTCAATTATGATTACGGCATCCCTCTTCATAGTCGAACTATGAAAACATGGTAAATAAAAAATATTGTAGCAAAAGATTGATCTAGAATCATGTCTTTATGTGAGACATCATGAATCGTGTCCCATATGCTTCGGATATAAGATCGATTACATGTGCTATAATATTTATCTGTTCTAAATTTTTTCCAAATGCCTATGGCATTAAGAGGGAAAAAGTACTAGAACTGGATATGACTAAAGTGATTAAGCAATTGTCGAGGATAATCTAAGGTTTACCAAAGATTGGTTGCTCAGGGACAGTTGGAAGTATGGTGTAAATTTTTGGAGAGGACCATAATGACATATTCTGAAAAGAGGCAAATCTTGTTCAGAAGTGATAGTGAAAATGGGAATATGGAAATGTCCCTATAGGTGGAATTGATCTCCATTGGAATAATCTGTAATGTCTGATGACAAGTGTTTGTAACTTTTATGCATAGTAAGGATCATAGAAAAACATAGTGTACATACTTGGTGTATGGCATTACTATAGTTTGGATAAACATAGTGTGCATGGAATGACTATTTTTTAATTCAAGTATTAAGTTGATTATTTGAAACATTATGCAATGAATAATGTGTAATCAATATGGTGATAAATAAAAGGTGTTCTATTTATATTCATAAGTTCTGAGACCATATTGGATTCGACTATTCTTGTGTTTCACTTTGCATGTTTTGATTTCCAGAATAACTAGGGCATTCTTCCCGAATAACTAAGTTATTCAAATTCTCCACAGTTGGTCATATGTTGGAAGTAGGTAAGAATCAAGATTGTCATGAAGTTGGCTTGTAGATGTCTAAGGTGTTGGACATAGCAAGGGTTGCTACAACATTCATGATTTCTCATAAGTTCTGAGTATTGGATTAAACCCACGCTCATTTGAATCACTTCATGGATTTTATCACGAGTGATCATGAGACGATAATATCTTATATTCTTCAAACCTAGAGATATGAGTTCTTGACTATGAGTTGGTTATACATTGATTGTACGAAAACACATTGGTAACTCGATGTTATAAAACGTACCTTTGTGTATGATTCAACAAGTAGTAGAAAAAGCATATGAGTCGAAGTTTATCCATTCCTTTTACCCTTGTAGGGATAAAAGCGATATTTGTGGGCCCCTCGATGATTTAGTGGTGACACCCCTAAGTGCTTGGCCAAGCCTGGACTGATTTGATTTGTTCAATTAGTCGGTCGTCATAAATCGGAAATCAGGAAACAACAAATGGACAGAGAGAATGATTATGTCACACCCCGCTAAAGCGAAAACACGAGGCGTGGCAGTATAAAGGGTTTCATAGCAAAAGTTAAAAGACAACACCAACCATAGTATTAAAAATCATTACAATTTTACAATGGGTTTGAACAACTTTTTAAAAGAAATTACAATGTAAATTGAAATACAACACATGTGAATGCTCCTAAAAGTGAAGTGTCCCTAAGTGCCACTTACTCGATGATTCCTGAAAAAGCATGTAAAACGAGCGTCAACTATAAAAATAGTTGGTGAGTACTCACAGATAAACAAAATAATATTGGTTCCATGAATTGAAATCAAAGTTTTGATAAAAGTTTCCAATAATAAAAGTATATTGTTAAAATGAGTAAATAAGTTTGTAAAAAAACAAAGTTCTTTATCATCATGAGAGATAAAGTATGTTGCCCAAATAAGATGCAACATTCATATTCTCATGGAAGATAAAGTTCGTTACTCAAACGAGTAAACAAGTTTCATTGCTAAAATGAGCAATCAATTTCGTTGCTATAAGGAGCAAACAATTTCATTGCTAAAACATGTATATAAGTTTTCAGTAATAAAAGTTCGTTGTTGTAAAGAAACAAAGTTCATTGCTATAATTAATAACAAATTTATTGCTATAACGAGAAACGAGTTTGTATGTGTATGAGCAAACGATGAGTCTCAACCAAACCTATGACTGAAGCCCTATCAAGATCTATGCTTATCGTTCCATAGATGAATATGGTATCATGCACTCCAGCAATAGGGCGAGTGAGGAGTTGTCAATTCCTAATAGCGCTATCCATAATGACCATTGGCTCAAAGAGTTAATGGTTAGAGATAAGGGAAGGGCCTTAGTACGATAAGTTCTCATGTTCCGTGTTGCATAGACATACATAGAGAGACATAGCAATAAAATAGCAATCATGTTTGATACAAATCAATTTAAATACAACATTCAAATAATAGTTTTTCGGGACATGCTTTTCCACCCCAAAACATAAAAACTGAAAATAGGGGAGTGCGTGAATACTCACAATGCATTGAGATGATGCAAATGGTGCCTTGAACTACGTTCCACGTGTACCACTACCGATTCCTACAATAATGGTATTCGCTAGTGAGTCTCTAATCGAAATCTAACACTAGTATACTTACTACTACAATAGAATTATGCCAATAATGTGTCAAAATTTAATATTGACAAGTTACAAACATTTTTCTGTGGAAATTAAGTTTCAAAGAATCAATTGTTATATAACAATTTAAGTGGAAAATTTCCATTATTGAAATGTTAATATTTAACATTTTAGAGGTGTTCCAATGATTAAATATTCAAAACTAAATCAATTTAGTTCTAAACTTTCCCAAACTTTGCGTTTAAGTTTTAATTGAAGTCAAAGACCTTAAGATAAATTTTCTTGAATTTTTGATTTGTCTGACTATTTTTCACGATTTTAGTTTCTTGAATAACCATAAAATCATGAAAAATACTAAACAGTTAATAAAATTTACCGAACTTCAGATTTTGGTTCTAAATGTACTAAACGACTTCTAGATAAATTTTCATGGATTATGAATATGTATAACCATTTTTCATATATTTAATTCTCTAAATAGATACAAATTCATGAAAAATAGAGATCAGTTTTCAAAATTACTCAAACTTTTTGTATTACTGTTATTAAACATTATTAAGCTGGGAAAAATATAAAAATTGATTTCTAAACTGTTTAACCAAATTTTATGATTTTTGAGCATTTATTCTAATAAAAATTGAAATAAATAGGAAACAGTTTCCAAAATTGCCCAAAATTTTTGTAACACTTTTATTATACATGTAGAAGCTGTGAAAAATATAAAAGATATTTTTCAGTTAGTGTTGCTAATTTTCCTTGTTTAATCCTCTTAAATAAACATTAATTGAATAATAATTATTAAACAGTTAAAGTAAATTACCAAAAATTTTGTATACTTCATTTACAGAGTAAATAATCTGGGAAAAATACCAAATGTGATTGTTATATACTGAAAGCCGATTTTGTATATTTAAGTGTATTTAATCTTAGAAAATAGGAGAAAAATAGTATACAGAAGAGAAAAATCATCAAAAATTTTATGTAGCATCCTAATGTACTAGAAGGTGTTCTGGGAAATCTTTATGAATTTTGGATAACCAGAACTGTTTTTTCTGTTTTTAGTCCATAATATACACAAAAATCGGGGAAAAATAGGAATACATTATGAAAAATTCTGAAAATATTTTTCTAAGTCTTCCACAGAGAGTATAAGCTGCGAAAATTATTATATAACCTTTTCAAATTATCTAAAGCCGTTTTATGATTTATTGGGGCTAAACAAAAGAAAATTCAAAATCATATTAAACAGTAACAAAAATCAATGAAACTTAATGAGGGATCATTATTTAGCACAGGGGTCATCCACGAATTTAACTACGATTTATAGACCCCAGAAAGTATTTTATATGATTTATTGCCCTATTTTCTTGCATTAATTATAGTAATTCGAGATAAATGAATTATCTTATGGAAATTTACAGAGCATCTTATTTTGTTGATTGGAATCTGGGAAAAATCGGATTTGGTCAGAAAAGGAGTTTTAGATATTTATTTGGAAATAAATCCTTCATGAACATATTTGAAAGCTTTTAACAACATACTTTGATGATCTAGCTTCTAAGATAGAAGATCATCACATGCATGTTTGTTTGAAGTTCATTCATGAGTTTGAAATGTTTAAATTCATTTTTGAAAGAAAACTTTGGATGCATGTGGTGATTTTCCACCAAAACGTGTAGAAAAGTGTATTTCCATGGTTTTAACTTAGGTTTAGGTCGTGGATCTTCACCATTTTGTAACATGCAAGATGTTTTTGGTGAAAATCTACCACCATGATCATCAAAACTGAAGTGAATGAACATTCACACAAATTTTCTAAGAGAATGGTGTAGAAGAACAAGGAAATGCAAGAAAAACCTTTCAAACTAGAAAGAAAAGTGAAGGAGATTGAAGGATTTTCGTGATTACCATGAAGAACAACCCTCGAAGATGAAGATTTGAAGGTTAAGAGATGTTCTTGGCTGGAGAATTTCGTGGTTTTAGAGAGGGAAAGAGAGAGTTTGAGTGTGGTAAATGGTGGAGTGTGAGAGAGTGTGTAGAGAGAGAGAGAGAGAGGTGAAGGAGATGGAGTGAGAGAGGAGTGATTATGTGTTTTGGGAAGAGGGGAAGCATCTTGGGAAGAGGGTGGACGATTTTGAGTGTAAAATGCCCTCCCTCTCTTTTAATTTTATAAAAAAATTTCAATTCTTTTATAAAAATATCAAACTTTTTATAAAATATACACCCTAACCAAGTTTTTGCTCATGAAACCTTGATTTTTGACTTATAATTTTAGGGCAATTGTTAATGACTTAAATTTTATTTTCCTTAAATGCATTTTCATAATTTTAATTATTATAAGATCATATTATAAGTTTCATAATTATTTTTATAGAATTTTTAAAGTTAAAGTTTATAAATATGAGTTTTTATGGCTTTTAGGGTCTTGAGATTTTGTAAATCTTTGGATATCAAAATAAATAGAATATTTGAGACTTTAAATTATCTTATGGTATTATAACTCTTTTATAGTTATAAATAATGTTTGTAATTTATTTTTATCGGTTTTTTTTGGCATTCTATGTAGTGATTCCGAGATTCAAGCGAAATTGAGGAATCAAGTATACTAGTCATAGTCTTCAACTTTGACTTAAGTTTCTATGAGACTTTGACCTAATTTCTACTACTAGGTCAAGTGCATGATGTTTGTATATGATTCATGAAATGGTGTTCGAGTCAAAGAGTGACCCAAATATGGATAGTCACTACAGTTAAGTAGTAGTAGAATTCACATATGAATGTGAAATCTAAGTACATTATCATTCGATCCTACTTGTTTCCAAGTTTCTAGTAGGTTATAACTTAGCTTCTAGTTACTAAGTCTATTATGTGTCGTGCCTATATGTGCAACTAAGTTTATTCAAATCTAGAACCGACTCGAATTTTGACGGTTGTCACAGATTATAATACATGTCTCAGTCCATATGATATCTAGAATGGAGGAATATATGATCCCTTATCTAATGGACAAGTAAATTGACTAGGTCAGAATTCGACAGCGGCTTTAAGAGCTACGAGTGCTAGTCCGGTTTTGGAGTCATACGCATTAATAGTTTTAGATTTATCCAAGTGGGAGACTGTTGGATTAGTGTCTAAGTCCATAACTATAATTGGTATGTACTTGACCCGTCTTGGCATGGTCCGTTTGGGTTGCATGGCATCGGAACAATTGGATAGAGAAAATGAGAAAAAGGATACTTATGATTTATATTAATATATTATAAGTTCTAATATATTAATATGAAATCACATTATTTAATTAGTATTGATCAAGAATTAATTTAGTGATCAAAAAGTAACTAATTAAATATAGACTCTTATATATATATGGTGGGCCAAGTTCATTTAGGTTGAGCAAAGCTTTCATGGATAGTCCATGGAGTGTTTAACCCATGGATCCTATGGAAATGAAAGGTCATGGGTATTATGGTTTACATGAATGTAACCCTAATCCTCCACACTATATAAAGAGGTCTATGGTTCATAAAATGAGGGCTAAGCACTAGGGTATAGTACACAAGAGGGTAAAACGGATTTGGTTCAAGTATCCTTATTCTCAAGTTATTCCAAGGGTTCTTGGTGTTGTGTGAACCATTTGAGGTGCAACACTTGAGGCACTAGGCTCTTAAAGGTTCAAGACTTAAAGCTCCATCAAAATGTATGTCATTATACTAGATTCTTGTATTGTATATACTTCTTATTATGCTAGTTAGGATGAAACCTTGGAATATTGAATATTTGCCTGTATAATAGAGAAAACATAGATCCAAGGTTTATAGGGTCGCATGTACATCATAGGAGTGTTATAATGGTCAAAACCCATCACACATAGTCTGGAAAACTTGACCTTAAAGCAGGTCTATAATATACCACAATACTGGGAAAATATTGACATCAAACCGACCTACCGAAAATGAAATTTTCGCGGTCGTACTGAAAAACTTGAAAAATAGCACTAGAACATATTCATATATTTACACTATAACCAAAACTTATGAAATACAATATGTTGTTTGGAAAGTTGGACCTATCTAAAGGTCTACAGTACACCAATTTACTGAAAATAAAACATTTAGCCGAAGTCCTAATCTATAACAAAATTGGAAATATAATAAACACTACTTGCGTCGCGTACTACGACGAGTACTAGACTCTGCTTCCTGGTGTTTGGTTTCCATTAGCTGTCTTTCCAAGGTAGTCTGATGCTCCCTTAATTCTCTTATTTTTGTTAGGGCAGCATTCATTTGGTTTTGCTTTTCCTCGGTGTGGGTTTAGGATTCATCTTAAATTTCGTCCAGACGACGAATATCCGCAGCGTTGATTTGTGTCGTTGCGTTGACTTCCAGGATCCAGTTTATCGAAACCCTCGTCTGATCGGTTTGGCGAGCTATGCGATGAACAATGACACGAAGATCCCTATCGGCTGATTCTCCGTTACTGAGGTCGTAGAAATCTCGGCACATTCCATAGGGTGGGCGCTGACCCTCTTGTCGGCTCTAGTGGTATATGTGATCTCCCCAAACTGGCATTGGCCCGTGAAATTCTTTCCTGACTGCGAGAGGTGGAATGGCTGGTGGTGGATTGTATATCGTGGGTTCTGTATCGGTACCCTCTGAATCTTCATCTTCATCTTTTTCTTCCTCTTCTGGATCATCTTTAATTTCTTCTGGATCATTTTCCGAATCCTCTACTATCTATCCTTCGTTACCGTGGTTCGGAAAGTAAGGTTCCATTGGTAAATCAAATCCAACCATTGTGTCTGTGCGAGAATAAGGATAAGAGATATAGAACATAATTAGTAACGATAGATTGCAAATACAAGTTTCTATGAGAGAAACTTATAGTTAACAATTATTGTATTTTGTATGACTTGTTTTGGGTATTACTATGAATACAAAGTGTATACTAATTATATATAACTCGGGTATAATCGACCTTCGATTAAATGATCCGGCTCTAAATCCACAACCAAACAAGGAAAAGGAAATGAAGCTAGATCACATATTCTAAGTTTATAAAACTTCAATTATATATAACTGTAATATACCCTTAATATTTATAGTTCCACCAACAACGGTTCTTTTGTTTTCACATGTTTGTTATTAGTATATGGTGCCTAGAATACTCCTATAGTATTTTAATCTTTATGTTTTGTTCTAGAGTTCTGTTGTATATGTATAGTTGGTAAGTTTTAGACATGTCGCAACACTACCATCACTCCCAAACACATGTTGGTCATATCTCAAGCCAATATAGTTGATCAGGCTATATTAATCCCAGATATGGTTACATAACTGCCCAGGTTTGACTGCAGTGTCCAACATCCAAATACTTTTATGTTCTTATGACTGTGATGTTGTACTTGTAGGTATGAGTGTTAGTATACTTATTGTAAAAATACTTAAATTTTTACAAAGTATACTTGAAGTCAGAGTTCTTAGCACCAATGTATTTATAGTTTGTATATCTTTTATGGATTGATATACTGAGTTCAGTATAAACAATGCTCTGATAGCAATCTGTCACACCCCCAAACTAGACGGCAAAAACGTCTGGGAGTGGATGACTTCATTTGTAGTATCACAACACATGCATCATAGTAATCAAAGTACAAAAAACCATTGTATTTAAAAAGTATAAATAGTTACATGTGTTCAATCATTGTATATTGTAACCAAAACAGCTGTACAAAAGAAGAAGACATGACTCAAAGTAGCTCCAACTTCTCAAAAGCTCGGGGAGTACCTGTCTACTGATTCCCTGAGAATACAAGTAATTTGAAAAGAGAGTATCAACATAAAGTTGAGTGAGTGCATAAGTATTTATGGTTGAAAGTATGTTTTCTGTTTCGTGAATATGTAAACTGTTCCGGAAAATCCTATATTTTCTGTTGTATACGTAAAGTAGTTTTAATCACATAAAATTGTTCTATTTGTAAACCAATGTTCTATTATTGAATTCCTTTTGTATAAACTGTATAAGTGAGAGTGTGCCTGGCTTAACCAACTGTTTATTGAATACTGAGATGTAATACTGTAAAAACTGTATCATGGTAAAGTGGTGCTTTGAAAATGTACTTACATTTAGTTAATTATATATTAACATATTGTTAATATCCTTTTTAATGAGTTATTATAACCATACTGAGACTAGATGGCCTGACCCAACGCTTTGAAGGCGTCTAAAACTATTGATAACAACTGTCACTCGTAGGCGTGTATGCCTGACTGTAGCTAGCAGTCTGAGTGCGGGGTTGTCAATCCCAAGATAGATCTATACAAACATTGTTTCGATACCTTACTGGAGATTCTGGTTATAATGTCAGGACTTTAACTATGTTGTTTAAATGAACTAAACAACCTAAATCAAATGACTCATAAAAAGCAAATAGACGTTACATGTATAATAGTTTTGAAAACCCAATCATTCTGAAATGAATGATTGATAGTATGCCCCTGAATCCGTATATGAAAGATGTATACTCTTGATTAGTTTTGAATCAAATCCTATGTTCATGTAAAACAGTGTACTTTAGTATACTTGAATCGTGAATTAATGTTCTATGAATTATAAATTATACCTATTATAATTAATATGTACTTTCTGAATTGATACTAACTATTCATGAATGCAACCCCTTGCTCAACATTTTACAAAGGGTATTTGAACTGAACGAATTAACTTATATATTTATATACATATATATATATATATATATATATATATATATATATATATATATATATATATATATATATATATATATATAAAAGTAAAATTTAGATGACATTTGAACAAATAACCGTTACTTATAATCCCACATCCAAACAAGGAAAATGAACCAAAGTGAGCCTTTTAAACTTTATATATATATATATATATATATATATATATATATATATATATATATATACATATATATATATATATATATATATATATATATATATATATATACATATAAATATGATTTCTGGGGAAAAATATAAGTTTATAAAACCATTTAAAAGAAGTTTAACATTTTGAAATACTTTTGATGACTTGATGTCATTTTAACACAATCTTTGAAATCATTTGTTTGTAACACAAAATCTTTGTGTTAGACTTGTATTCCCCCACCCCCTTAAAACAAGAAAAACAATGAAAATGTGGGGGTATAAACTCACTTGGTAAGAGTGACGATTTGATGAAAAGCTCGGCTTTACGCAGGTAGCACTTCGACTGGAAAGAGGTTAGCTTCTCGAGAATTTTGGGGCTACGGGCTTTCATCAGAGCTTGGATATGTCACTGGGGCGTCGGGGTAGTCTTGAGAGGGTTAAAACTGAGTGAATATAGGATAGAGGTTGGAAATTGGCACTTAAAACCGGAGGTCTCGGTTCCTATTTATAGGAGGCTGAAGCCTCCTCGTACGCGACGCGTACGCTGCGTTCCCAGCCTAGTCGTCATGCGTCAGAGCTACTATGCATGCATGGCTCGCATGCAGCGAGAGGGTGACGGAGCGTCGACGCGGCTGGCTCCTGACCTTGTTTCCGAGTACGATGGGCGTAATCTTGTACGCGGGGCGTACTTCCTTTTTACAAACTTCTAAAATTCATATCTTTTGCATACGGGCTCTGTTTTTTGACGTTCTTTATATCCACGCATAGGTGATACTATGATCTACACCTTTCGTTTAGACTCCGTTGGCTAATTTTGACTTTATTTTTAAAGTTATATTTTTAACAGGCCGAGACAGGAAAAGTCCGTTAAAAATTCATAACTTCTTCATCCGACGTCCGTTTTCGTCTGTCTGTTTATCGTTGTACTAGTATTGACGAGATCTTCAATTCTCGTTTAGGTTGCGTCGGCTAAAAATCACTTGATCTTTATTTTGAGTTTTTAGCTGTGTATTGCTATGTCGAATCTAAGAAAAATCATGACTTCTTCATATGAAGTCAGATTTTGGCGTTCTTTTAATGGACACTCTCGGTTTAACGTATACTATAACTTTCAATTAGATAGTTAAGGTTAAAAAGAATTTTATTCAAAATTCACTTTTTACGTTAAATAGTGTTTTTTCGGTTTTGTTGCGGATTTTTGATAGGTCATAACTTCTTCGTAATAACTCGAAATTGGGCGTTCTTTATATTTTTGAAATCCTTGACACGATTTCTACCACTATGTTCATCCCAAACAAGTTTTTTTAACATTTCGTTTTTGAGGGTTGATATGTAAATGTACATAGTATACAAAAATTTCTCTTTGTTATATATATATACTATTTCATAAAGTCGAAATAACAGGTTGTTACATTATCCCCCCGTTAGAGAGAATTTCGTCCCGGAATTAGGTCTATAACGTTATGGCAAGACTAGGGAAAAAGATGTGGATATTTCTGTTGTATTTGATCATCCCGCTCCCATGTGAATTCAAGTCCCCGTTTTGCATTCCAGCGAACCTTCACTATTGGGATACGACTTTGTTTGATTTTCTTAACTTCCCTGTCTAGAATCTCCACGGGTTCTTCAACAAAGTTGAGGCTCTCGTTTAACTCGATCTCCTAGAGTGGGATCACAAGAGTCTCATCAGATAGACACTTTTTCAAGTTTGAAAGGTGGAAGTTAGGATGAATGTTACTTAGTTCTTGGGGTAGTCGAAGTCTGTAAGCTACAAGACCGATTCTGGAAAGAATCTCGAATAGTCCTATGTACCTTGGATTCAGTTTGTCACGCTTTCCAAAGCGTATCATGCCCTTCCAGGGTGAGACCTTTAACATGACGCGGTCACCAAACTGGAACTCCAAAGGTTTTCTTCTTTTGTCAGCGTAGCTTTTCTGTCTTTCTTTAGAAGCTTTAATTCGCTCTCGGATTTGTACAATTTTCTCCGTAGTTTTGCGAATGATTTCCGGACCAGTGACAGTACTGTCAGGAACTTGACCTCTAGCTAACTGCGTGTCGGCCACCTCAGCCCAGCATAGAGGTGATATGCACTTGCGGCCATAGAGTGCTTTGAAAGGAGCAGCCTTTATGCTAGTGTGATAACTGTTGTTATAAGAGAATTCGAAAAGGGTTAAATAAGTATCCCATGCCTTTCCAAAGTCTATCACGCAAGCTTGCAAGATGTCTTCTAATGTTTGAATCGTCCTCTCACTTTCTCCGTCGGCTTGTGGATGGTAGGTTGTACTCATGTCCAGCCTAGTTCCCAAAGAGTTTTGTAAAGACTGCCAGAAACGAGAGGTGACTCTACTATCTCGGTAAAACATAATAGATATTGGCACACCATGCAGTCTAACAATCTCTTTGAGGTAAGTTCACGTTAGCTTTTCCATCTTGTTGGTTTTTTTATTGGCAAGAAGTGGACAGATTTGGTCAATCTATCGACGATTACCCAAATAGTATCATAACCACCCGATGTCTTGGGTAACTTAGTTATGAAATCCATTGTAACCCGCTCCCACTTCCATTCAGGGATTTCTGGTTGTTGTAATAAACATGAAGGTTTCTGGTACTCTACCTTGACTTCGGCACAAGTAAGGCACTTGCCCACAAAGGTAGCGATTTCGACCTTCATGTTGGGCCACCAGTATAGTTTCTTGAGGTCCATGTACATCTTGTCTGAACCTGGATGAATGGAGTATCGAGTTTTATGTGCTTCATTCATAACCATGTCTCTGTAACCACCGAACTTTGGTGTCCAGATCCGGTTCATGAAACAATAGACTCCATCATCCCTGAATTTGAAGTTCTTATCCATTCCTCTAAGGGTTTCACCTGCCACGTTTTCGGGTTTTAAGGCCTCGAGTTGAGCCTCTCAGATCTCTGTCGACAGATGTGAATGGATTGTCATGGTCAACGACTTTACTCAATGTCCCGAGTATTCTTTTTTGCTAAGAGCGCCATCTACTACATTGGCTTTACAAGGGTGATAACGAATTTCACATTCGTAATTGTTCAGTAGCTCCACCCACTGTCGTTGTCTCATGTTTAGCTCTTTTTGATCGAAGATATGCTGGAGACTTTTATGGTCCGTGAATATTGTGCATTTCGTGCCATATAGGTAATGTCTCCATATCTTCAGAGCAAATACCACTACTCCTAGCTCAAGGTCATGCGTTGTATACTTGACCTCATGTGTCTTGAGCTGCCTCGAGGCGTAGGATATAACCTTTCCTCGTTGTATCAAAACACATCCAAGTCCTTGATTAGAAGTATCACGGTACACTACAAAGTCCTCTGTCCCTTCGGGTAGAGACAAGATCGGTGCACTGTACAAAGCTCGTTTCAGAGTTTGGAACGCTGTTTCTTGCTTCTCTCCCCAACTAAAAGTTACACTCTTTTGTGTCAGGGAGGTAAGCGATTTAGCGATTCGGGAGAAATTTTGGATGAATCTGCGATAGTAGCCAGCAAGACCTAAGAATTGTCGGATTTATGTTGGTGTTTTGGGTGCTGACCAGTTCTCAATTGCCTTGATTTTAGAAGGGTCCACGTTTATTCCTTCTGAACTAACCACGTGACCCAGGAAATCTACTTTCTTGATCCAAAATTCACATTTTGAAAACTTTGCATAATGTTTCTCGGTTCTCAGAGCTTGTAATACTTGACGAAGATGTTGTCCATGCTCCTCTTTTCTTATTGAGTAGATGAGGATGTCGTAAATGACGACTATGACAAATTTGTCGAAGAATGGCATCACTACAAACTCGTAATGACCATCAGGTGCATTCGTCAATCCGAATGGCATCACTACAAACTCATAATGACACTCTGTTCATTAGGTCCATGAACACATCAGGTGCATTCGTCAATCCGAATGGAATCACTACAAACTCGTAATGACCATAACGACTTCTGAACGCGGTTTTGGGAATGTCCTCCTCCAAAATCCGTAACTGGTGATACCCGAATCTTAAGTCTATTTTCGAGAAGTAGCTAGCACATTGAAGGTGGTCAAACATATTGTTAATGTGAGGCAAAGGAAATCAAATCTTGATGGTAAGTTTATTCAGCTCGCGGTAGTCTATGCACATACGGAATGATCCATCCTTCTTCTTTACGAACAAAACCGGTGCTCCTCAGGGTGAGAAGCTTGGTCTTATGAAACCTTTGCTAAGGAGTTCATTAAGATGGCTGGATAATTCCTGCATCTCAGAAGGTGCAAGACGATAAGGGGATTTGGCTACAGGGGTAGCCCCAGGGATGAAGTCGATTCTGAATTTGACTTGTCGTCGGGAGGCACTCCTGGAAGATCGTCGGGAAAAATGTCAGGAAAGTTGCAGACCTCAAGAATGCTCGCGATGTCTTTCACTTCTTGCTTTTTGTCTACCACGTGAGATAAGAAAGCACAATACTCTTTGTGAAGGTACTTCTATGCCTTGATGCAAGAAATGATCTGAAGTTCGTTCCGAGTTTGTTGCCGTAGATAATAAGAGTTTCGTTAGTTGGAAAGTTCAAACGAATGGCTCTTTCATAGCATAGGATTTCGGCATGGTTAGAGCACAACCAATCCTTACCTATTATGGCGTCGAAACTTTTGATAGAGACCGGCATAAAGTCTATTTCAAACGAAAAGTTATTCAAGGTAAGGGTACATCCTATGTATATATTGTTGGTGTATTTGGATTTCCCGTTAGCCATTTCGAATGTGAAAGTTTCATTTATTGGGTGGTAGTTTTGATTTAGCAGTTGTTTTGAAATTATGGCTCACGAAGCTCTTCTCAGGACCACAATCAAATAGAATGCATGCTAAGTATTGTTGAGAAGAAACGTACCCGTGACCACCACAAGGTCTGTCACTGCTTCTTCGTGACCCATTGCTAGAATCCTCCCAACTCCACCGGCATTTCCAGCTTTTGGACAATCTCTCTTGAAATGCCCCACACCACCGCATTGGTAGCATGCTTGACCTACTCCAGCGGCAGGTACTTGGTTAATCGGTTGGGGTGGTGATCTACAGAATCAGGCAGTATGCCCTTTGCTATTGCACTTACAACACTGCGTTTCCCGATAATTTCCGTTATGGTGAAAATTGCATTTGTTGCATTTGGGGAGATTACCAGCATAAGGCTTAGCTGGTGCAGGGTTAGCAGGAACAGTAGCAGGTACAGTAGCAGCATGGACCGCCACTAGTTATTGCTTTTTCGAGGGTTCCTGTAGATTTGCCCTTCCTCTTGTTCCAACCCTTCTTCTTGTTGTTGTTGTTGTTTCCTGTGGGTTGTTCCGGGGAAACAACCACAGAGTTTTGACGGGTTCCGTGGTCAATAAGGGACTCTGCCAACTCTTTGGCACTGTCAAAGGTAACAGGCCTAGAAGCGATGACACTTTCCTGAATCTGGGACGATAGCCCCCAGATGTACCTCTCAATCTTTTTGCTCTCCAAAGCAACCATTTCTGGACAAAGTATCGCTAAGTCACAGAATCGATTTGTATAGGTTGTTATATCTGAACCAACCATTGTAATGTTGGGTTATGAGCATTCTAACACTCCTATGGTGTACATGAAACCCTAAATACCTTGGATCTATGTTTTCTCTATTATACATGCAAATATAAATTTTCCAAGGTATTGTTCTAACTAGCATAATATAAAGTACATGTAAAATAAAATCTAGTAAAATTACATACCTCTTTGTTGTAGCTTGATTCCATGGAGCTCAAGAGCCTAGTGCCCCACGTGTGACACCTAAAATGGTTCACACAACATCAAAACAACTTGGAATAACCATGAGAAGAGATACTCCACTCTAGAAATCGGCTTTCCCTCTTGTGTATGCACTAGTGCCGATTTCACCAACCAATGGGGTCTTTATATAGTGTGCACATTAGGGTTACAACATGTAACCCATGAATTTACCCATTCCTTATGCTCCATGGTTTTTAACCTCCATGGAGTATCCATGGGTCACCACATGGGTTAAACCCAACATAAGGAATCATGGATCATAAGCCCACATATATAAGAATGAATGATTTACAAAATCAATCCCCATATATTTAATTAGTCTCTTTTGATCACTAAATTAATTCCAAATTAATTCTTCATCAATAGTAATTAAATAATATGATTTCATATTAATATATTAGAACTTATAATATATTAATATGTCACAAATATCCTCTTCTCACAAAAGGTCTATCCAAATGTCCCGATGCCATGCAACCCAAATGGACCATGCCGGGTCGGGTCAAGTATATACCAATTATAGTTATGAACTTAGACACTAATCCAACAGTCTCCCACTTGGATAAGTCTAATAACTATTATTGCAAGTACGACTTCATTACCCGACTAGTAATCGTAGCTCTTAAAAGCCGCTGTCAAACTCTGAACAAATCAATGACGTGTCCATTAGATAAGTGATCATATATTCCTCCATTCTAGATATCATATAGACTGATACATGGATTATAATCATTCTCTCTATCCATTTTTTGTTTCCCGATTTTTGATTTATGACGACCGATTAATTGAACAAATCAAATATGTCCAGGCTTGGCCAAGCACTTAGGGTGTGATCACTAAATCATCAAGGGGCCCACAGATATCGCTTTTATCCCTTTAAGGGTAAAACGAATGGATAAACTTTGACTCATATGCTTGTACTAACTACTTGTTGAATCATACACAAACGCATATTTTATAACATCGAGTTACCAATGCGTTTTCGTGCAATCAATGTATAACCAACTCATAGTCAACAAATCATATCTCTAGGTTTGAAGAATATAATATATTATCGTCTCATGATTCACTCATGATAAAATCCATGAAGTGATTTAAATGAGCGTGGGTTTAATCCAATACTCAGAACTTATGAGCACTCATGAATGTTGTAGCAACTTATGCTATGTCCAACACCTTAGACATCTACAAGCCAACTTCATGACAGTCTTGCCTTAATACCTACTTCCAATGTATTATCGACTGTGGATGGTTTGAATAACTTAGTTATTCGGGAAGTCAAAACATGCAAAGTGAAACACAAGAATAATACTAATCCTATATGGCCCCAACACTTTGAGTGTAAATAAAACATCTTTTATCTAAGCACCATATTGATTAATCATTATTGATTGTATAATGTTTCGATTTATCAACTTAATACTTGAATAAAAACAATAGTCATGCCATGCTCCAAGCATGCACACTATGTTTGTCTAAACAATAGCTATGCCAAACTCCAAGTATCCACACTATGTGTTGTTTTATGATCCTTACTTTGTGAAGCAGATCAATTGACAATATTTCAATGATGCTCATTTCACAATCCCAATCCTTATTGTAAATGTAAGAATACCAAACTCTTGCCATTTACTATAATCTATTAGATTCTAAACGTATGTGCAATGATCCCCTTGCAATGAATATGCACACAAGTCAATAAAAACTTGGCAACAGACATTACAACGTATTCCAATAGAGAGCAATTCCATGGAAACGAAGTCTCACATTCAAAGTACATTCCTTTGAACACCCTTCTTGCATTAAGTTCTCAAATATTACACAGATTCAAAGAATAACTTCCACCTATGGAGACAATTCCATATTCCCATTTTAACTATCACTTCTGAACAAGAGTTGCCGCCTTTCAGAATATGTCAATATGGTCCTTTCTCTATACTTCCAATTGTCCATGAGCAACCAATCTTTGGCAAACCTCAGATTGTTCTCGACAATTGCTTAATCATTTTAGTCAAATCCAGTTCTATTCCTTTTTCCCTTTTAACACCCTAGGCATTTGGAAAATTTAGAATGGATAAATATTATAGCACATGTAATCGATCCTATACCCGAAGCATATGGGACCCGATTCATGCTATAAATTTTTTTATTTTCCATGTTCTCAAAATTCGAACTATGAAGAGGGATGCCGTAATCATAATCGAATTTTGAGAATGCAACATATATAGAATTTCCTTATGTTGAACCATTCCAACATAACATTCATATATATCCTTGACTAAAGTTGATTAAAATCTCAATCTAAGCTTTTAGAATTGGAATGAAGTATAAATCCTCTCCCTTAATTATAGCAAAACAACTTTTCAAAGCAAATTGAACCTTTTGTTTTCTATAATTAACATTGCTAACTTGCAACACTAACCATAATAATCATGCTCCCACTAGCACAATGATTATTATCTTACTAGCACAACACTTATTCTCCCACTAGCTTTGACATGTACTCAGAAATCAACTAGACTTCTAGAAATCAATACTTTATTGACTTTCTTGCCAAAGTTCAGATTTCTGATACAAGATTGCTTTGATAAGACTTTATCAAAATCATACACCTTTCTTTAGATAGCTCACATGGTTGTGGATACCTTTTGCCATTTTCACTAGTTAGTGTGCCGGTTAACCACACACGCTCCACTAACGACATGAGAATGCAAATATCACAATTGCTATCTACTTAAAATCTACTTAGTGAAAGCGTTTCCTCACCATCGTTTTCATGAATTGGATAGAAACCTTATGAAATTTAGATTTTTATGGTGTATGTATTCCTATCGTTTTCATGAATTGGATAGAAACCATATGAACTAAACTTGTTTAATCTTAATTTCTTGCCACTTGGCAGCTCAAGGGCCTACCATTGCTTCCACATTTTTATTTACATAATTGAGAACTCATAGAACTCACAAGTATAGTCAACTTTAACTGGAATAGGCACAGAAATAAGAATATGTCAACACGATAGGTTACAAACCTCAAGTCGTGGGCTAGTGATTAACATTACTCTTGATTAGTTCTTGAAACCATCTCAAGATTTTTAAAGACTCCCACTGACCTCTTGAAATATAAGATTCTCTTTTGTCAAGAATCATTCCTTGAAAAAACAAATATTCAAGAGTTAGTGCGGATTCTTATCAAGTTAAACACTTCTCACAATTGGTCTTAGTTGGTCTTTGTCTTATCCAAAACATCACAACTTACCAATCTCAAATGTACAAGAGTAGAAAACATTTTACTCTACATTTGACAAGTGTTTTACACCTTTTTAAGATTATGTCACTAAAGACTCAATATTGGAGTATGATTCTAAGATTTGATTTTGGAACGAAGTATGATTTATCTTTTGATTTAACCATTTCAATAATTCACGATTCCTCTCCTTAGCCAAAAAATTGCACTAAGGTGTACTTAGAGGATCAATTGTGATATAGTCTCACCTATGGTTTCTGCCTAATTTGATTCTTCTCATTCGTCCTGCCATACATTGAAACTTTTCCAATGTTTCAGAATTACACTTAAACTTGTAAGTATAACCATATTTACTAAACATTAGTAAATCATGACAAATAATCTTATAATTCCTTGTGGTCGACTTGACCAGCGCACAACCAAGTGTACCCAATCCTTTAGTCCTTCACCTTACTCACATATACATATGAGCAAGGAATTAGTCTTAATTTCCCAAAAATGAAAATTCTCTCTTATCGTACAATACAACTTGCATGATTCCAAGTTTCTATCCAACTGAAACTTGGGTGATGAGAATCTTTCCTTATTTGGTAAATTATGACACTACCACAAATTAAAGAATCAAATCCATTTTCCAATATTGCTTATCAATGGAAACATATAAACAACAATTTGTTCACAAATGCCATTGTAAGGATACTTAAAATAAATAAAATCAAAACCTTTTCTTTTATTTTAAACTTGCGGAAAAATCTTATCCTTACAATGCAAATACATAAGAAAAACATGTTGTTGTCTATTCCTAAGCATATATCATAACTCTTAAGTAGCAACTCAAAATTCTGATCACCGAACCTTGCGATCGAAATCCATCTTCGCGATCAGAATCAACATACTCTTTCCTTAGGTTTCCTTTGATTCTTCAAAACATCAAAATGCAATTACATTACATCATGTACTGAGAATCTCCAAAAGAGAATTCATAGAGTTATATAATGGACTTTAACCTGAAGCACAGTCAAACCTTTTTGACTTTTACCATCCTTATGAACTTTCAGGTAATATCGGCAGCTTCGAAACCAATGCCCCTTCCTTTGGCAAAATAAACATATGGACCTTTTGGAAATGGTACACTTGATTGTTTCAGACTTATCCTTTCTCTTTACCATTGGTCAAATGACTTGACCATGGCCAATCCCTTTCTATTGGGAAGATAAAGCTTTTCTGGACTTCCAATGTCACCATTGTCAATGTCCAAATAGGTTTGGGAAGTAGATCCTCCAATATAATTTGCTTTACCAATGCTCTAAATCATTGTTGATTTAGCAGCATCAAGCAAATAGGTAAGATCACTAAGGGTCATGTCATGATCTGTCATCAGGGAGTGACTGAAGAACCAAGTCAACAACCAGCTAACTCGAGACTTCGACACCCGACTCTCCGGCTTGCCAATATGTGACTTTAACCTCCAAGATGTATGCACATATAGTCTTTGCTTGCCAATAGGGATTGAGTGACTTAGAACTTTTAAAGTCTTGAAACTTGTGGGATAGGGAGAATTATTGGAGGAGGTGGAGGACGTGAAGCATGATTTCCAGTCCCATTAATGCAGAACAAAGGGATTAATCTTTCACCTTGATTGCCATGTGGGATATCATCTTCATTAGGAAGCCTTGTTCCTAAAGATTTGGGAAGACCATAGTTGTCTGAAATAGACATTTATGAGGGAGAAATTCAAGTTTAGTTGTGTGACAACCCGAAATTTCTATCTTGTACAAACCATTCACTTCAATCTAAGTCAAACTCGTTTCTGCTAACTTTTAGCACTGTTTAGAGTCTGTTTGAGCATTCTGAGCCTAGTACATCAAAGGAATCAGTGTTTGGATTTATCAGTTAATGTTCCAAACCGTCTAGCAAACTATAAACCTCCTCAAAAAGGAGTTTACGGTCGAGACCTTGAATTTACGGTCAAGGTGACCGAAAACTCCTTTGCTATATATACGACACTTAGTCATTTTTCAGTCACTTTTACAATTCCAAGCCTAGAACTCGATTTCTCTCCCAAGGATGTTGAGGTTTTGCTTCCAAACTTCAATAGTGTAAGTGATCCCTTCCTTTTTTTTTGGAGTTATTACATCTGTTCTTCTTGATTCACCCTTGAATTCATCCGCAAATCTCATCTTTTGAGTCTAGATCTTCAAGATCCTCAAGAACATCAAGAACACTTAAGTGTTTTGGGCCGAAAACACCCTTCTTTGCTTCCAAATTGTAAGTAACTATCTTCTATACATGTTAACTGGTTAGGATTCTTGATTAAGGCCTTGAAATCATCATTTATCCAAGAACAAAAGGTATTTACGGTCCAGTGCATCTCCTTAGACCGTAAACCCTTATAAATGGCGCTTTGTGACCATTAAACCCTCCTAAAGCGTAAATGGAACTTAGAAACCCTTCTAAATGCTTGGAAATCATCTTATGCACAAAAGGATGTGATTTTACGGTGGTAAACTCACTAGACCGTAAACCTTATGACCATAAGATCATAGGACCGTAAACAAATGGGACCATAAACCCATTTGAACCGTGAACTCAATGGACCGTAAACTCATAGGACCGTAAACACATGGGACCGTAAACCCATTTGAACGGTGAACTCAATAGACCGTAAACCCATTGAACCGTGAACACATAGGACCGTAAACCATCTTGACCGTAAACACTTATGGTCATGCCACTTGGACCGTAAACTCTATAGGGTGGCTATATACCCTAGTTATGCAATAATATGTGATTGTATCCGTTCAAACTAAGAGTTTCCTAGTCTATTAGGGTGTTATCCCTTATAATTAGTTGGTTATACACTAATCAAATACACATACATGTCATTATATGTTTATTAGGATCTTTGTGTGCTCAAGGTTTCACCTTACACTCTACATCCTATTTCCAAACATACTTCTGTATCACTCACTACAGGTGAGTTCATACCCCTTAATCTATCTTTTAAATGATTTTAAATGCTTTTATGGGGGGGGGGGAATACAAGTGGAAAACATGTTAGTTATATAATCAATCACATGTGATTTATAACTATGTTTCAAACAAAGGATTTCATATACTTCAAAGTGTGTTTCAATCAAAAGATTTCTTATACTTTCAAACTGTATTATCAATCAAACTGTTTTTTAAATCGTTTTATAAATTGACATCAAGTCATCAATATTTATTATTAAACCCTTCAAATGTTTTACAAAACTTCTTTTTAAACTTATATATTGTCAAATTCATGTCTATATATGTATAGTTATATAAGTAATGTTTAAAGGACTTAGGACTGATAACTCGCTTAATTTCCTTTTCCTTGTTTGGATGTGGCCTGAAAGTATCGGTTATTTGTCCGAAGGTCGTTTAAATATCAATTATATATTATGTATACATATGTAGATATAAAAGTACTATCAATCAGCTCAGTACCTTTGGGTAGCAAAGGCATACCTTCCTTCATTCAAACTACAGAAATTACTAGTAAACTATAATAGGTATAGTTTAGGAGAAAGTATCATATACAAATACAATAACAGAGAATGCTATAATAGAGAATACTATACCCGAGAACACTATAACAAAGAATACTATAACAGAGAATACTATAACAGAGAATACTAGACAGAGAATACTATGCAAAGGATACTATACAGAGAATACTATACATAGAATACTATTACTATAACAAGATTCAGAGATAACATAATGTGAGATACTACTTCATGACACATCGACCATTTCGTTATGTTACGTTTTGTAACCAGAATCTCCTGGAGGGAGAGCGTGAGTTTGCGTATAGATCTATACTGGATTGACTATCCTACACCTTGTTGTTCGCTATAGTGGGACTTGCAAGTCTACGGGTACCAAATGTCATTTCTTCCGACGTCTTTCATCGTCGTTTTATAGTCGGTTTAGTATGCTAACAATCTTATCACATTTTGCCTTAATTAAACCATTGGTTTTAAGGTAGTTATTACTTCAGTAGTTAATACAAATAATACTGCAGTACACATACATTTTTCCCATTGTATTCAAATTGTGATCTTCTCACATAAAGGGTAATATAAAACTATATTCTGGTACGATAGTCATATTTGGGAAAAGCTTCCACTTTTACAGAGAAACAAACATACAAAACAGTCGGGTGTTGGTAGAAGACTACTTTTTATACTAGTAGAAAATATAGGATTTTCTAAGAGTTTTTCAAACATATACAAACATTTACATTGAACATTTACAAACATTTTCATCAAACTTATACAAACATTGACACTAAATACTTATGAAATCAGCAACTTAAATGCTGATCTATGCTTTCAAAATAACTTGTATTCTCAGGTCACCAGTAGACAGGTACCGATGACCAGGTTTTGAGAAGACGGAGCATGTTCAAGTCTCGTCTTTTTTTTTGATTATTCATTTTTGGTGTCTTATTACTATTAAAGAACACACTTGTATGAAATTATACTATTAATGGAATGGATGATGTTGTTGCTTATTTACTACTTTGCATTGTTATGATACTGTACATGACGTCCTCCACCCCCGAACGTTTCCGTCGTTCCGGTTTTGGGGTTTGACAGATTGGTATCAGAGCTTTGTTTATAGTGAATCGAGTATATCAACCCATAAAAAATATACAAACTATAAACACATAGGGATTAAAATACTCTGACCAAGAGTTTATACTTTTAATTACTAAAATACTTAACTAGAAGTATACATAATTACATACCTACATAATTACTATAGAACAGTGTCATACTAGAACATAACAAAAGTATTACGATTGTTGAACATCACAAGTAAGCTCGGGATGTATGGTCAGTTCTGGGAGTGACATAGCCTGATCAACTATGTTGGTCCGAAAAATGAATAGCATATGCCGAGAATGGTTGTGATGTAGCAACAAGTCTAAAAACTTACCAACACTACTACAATGAGAGCAATAGAACAGAACATAAACTTAAAATACTATAGGATTATTTTGTGTTACTATAATTACTTATTTGAGAACTAAACAGGTCTTTTTTAGTATGTCAATAGTTGCTGAGTGGATACACTACGGTTATATGTAACTAGGGTGTCATAGACTTAGAATCTGTGATCTTTGCTTTACTTCCTGTTCCTTGTTTGGTTGTGGACTTAGAGTTAGGATCACTTACTCGAAGGTCTATCCTGTTTTGGTTACATATGACTGGTATGCACTACGCAAATGTTGGAGTAACTGATAAGGATCATCTTATAATTATCTTAGTTAGTACGTCTATTAACTATTTCTTTTAACCCTACTTCTCGCATAGATAACATGGCTGGATTCCATATCCCCGGAGACCCGTACTACCCAAATTAGGGCAATGCTGGATGGCTTGATGAAGAGCCAGAAGATGATCATCCAATCCCTTTGGATGATCACCTCGCAGAAGGCTTTTCGGATGGTTCTGACTCCGAACCAGAAGTCAACAACCTACCTTAAGAAGTTCAAAACCCAAATCTCAACCCCCGACCTGCATTTCAAGGTCCCACACCCTTGTGGGCAAAAAACTTGAATCGTTGGAGTGATGAACAGGGTCAACCATTACCCTTCAATGGAGACCGAAGCTTTTACAATCTCAGCGAAGGAGGCTCAGCTGACTGAGTCCTGCCCATTATGGTCCGCAGGGTTGCTCGGAAATAATAAGCAAGGTAGAGCAGCCATCGACCGAGTCATGGAAATTGACGCTAACTCTGGCATCAACACGGTTTGCATTCGCCAACTCGAAGAAGCCATGGAAAGGACTAGGAGAACCAATGAGGCTCTACAGGAACAGCTAGCTGCATCCCGAGCTGAAGTCATAGAACTTTGAGTGCGTCAGAGAGCTCATGAGCGACATCTTCAAGACGTAGTACGTCAACTGGCAGATCTGAGGGTTCGCCCGAGGAATACCCGTCGCCAGTAGAAGATGTATGACTCATCTTTTCTTTTGGTTTAAGGAATAGCCTTTCGTATCGGTGCTCTATGAAGCACTTTTCTGTAAAATATCCCTGTCATTCAAGTACTTTAACTAGACTTCTAAGTAGTCAAAATTTTACTACTTCTGATATGATGTAAGACCTACTCTTAGGTCAATTTTTCCCCAAACTAATTACATCCATAATATCAATGATATTGGCAGTCAGCTAATCTTTTGTATAAACCTTTGTTCAAATACTTTCATTCTTGTAATTCTATAACTCCATGGAACTCATACTCTTATGTAGTTGTTGAACTATGGAGATTTAGTTCATGAGACTCATTCATTAACTTCACTATTGAATTCTTATCATTATACTCATCTTTTAAACTTATAGTTGAAAGATGGCTCCTCGTAAGTCAACAAGGCGTAATCCTCCGATTATCCCAACTCAAACACCACCTCCACCACCCCCTCCACAATTCGATACGACAACTCTTAATGTTGCGGTAGCTGCGGCTGTTGCTACAGCCATCGCACAATACCACAACAACCAGGGTACTAGTGGAGGTGGGACAGTCGTTTATTCCACACCAGGTGATGTCATTGTGCACTTGCGAGAGTGCTCTTATAAAGATTTCACCAACTGTAAACCCCGAGTCTTCAATGGAATCGGTGGAATCATTGCCCTGTCGCAATGGTTCGAGAGGACGGAATCGATCTTTGAGATATGTTCCTGTACTGAAGGAAGCAAAGTCAAATTTGCTGCATATACCTTCAGTGATAGAGCCCTGACGTGGTGGAATAGCCATGTCAAGTCACTAACTTTAATAGTGGTAAATGCAATGGGCTAGGAAGCTCTTAAAGGGCTTATGATAGAAGAATACTGCCCGAGGGGCGAGGTTCAAAAACTGGAACAAGAACTCTGGAGCCTGACCATGAAGGGCTCCAACATAGTGGCATACACTGCCAGATTTAGCGATCTGGTGGCACTATGTCCCAATATGGTTTCCAACGAGGGGAAGAAGATTGAGAGGTACATTTGGGGGCTGGTGCCTCCATTTCAGGGGAATGTCTTAGCTTCAAACCCCACTACTTTCGATAGTGCCAAGCGATTGGCACAACGACTCATTGATCACGGAGTCCCTACCCCGACAACGACAACAACCCTGACTATCGCAAAACCCTCCAAAGCCTCGGACAACAAGCGAAAGTTCTGGGATAACAAAAAGGGCAAGTCGGCGCAGAACTCTGCCAAGAAGTAGCAAGTTGTGGTTGTTCATGTCGCGATTGCACCTGCTGCTACTGCGCCATGGAAGCAGTATACTAGAAATCTGCCCAAGTGCAACAAATGCACCTTCCATCATAATGGTGCCTGTCGGGAAATGCAGTGCACTAACTGCAACAGGAAAGGGCACACTGCCCGATTCTGCAAGGCTCCGACAAGGCCAATTAACCAAGTCCCCGACATTGTTGTGGGCCAGGCTTGCTACGGTTGTGGCGAGGTTGGTCATTTCAAGAGAGATTGCCCGAAGGTAGGAAATGTTGGCGGAGTGGGAAGAATTCTGGCGATAGGCCACGAGGAAGCCGTAGCTGATACTATGGTGGTTACTGGTACGTTTCTCCTCGATAATTGATATGCATGCATACTATTCGATAGTGGAGCGGAGAGGAGTTTCGTGAACCAAGAATTTGCTCATTTACTCAAACAAAAACCACGCGCACTAGAGAAATCATTCACTGTAGAAATGGCAAACGGGAAAACAGAAAGTACTAACTGCATATACATAGGTTGTACTTTAACTTTAGATAGTCATTCTTTCCAAATCGACCTCATGCCGGTCTCAATTAAAAGTTTCGACATCATAATCGGCATGGATTGGTTAAGTCATCTTCACGCCGACATCATGTGCTTTGATAAAGCAGTTCGTCTTAACCTCCCTAACAACGAAACTCTAGTTATCTACGGCGAAAAATCAAGTACGAACCTTCGCATCATTTCGTGTATTCAAGCTCAGAAGTGCTTACGAAAGGAATATCATGCATTCCTTGCACACATCGTCGATACAAACCAAGAAGTGAAAGACATTCAGAATATCCCCGAAGTACGCGACCTTCCCGACATCTTTCCAGAAGAACCACCAGGATTACCACCACAACGTCAAGTCGAATTCCGGATCGACTTAGTTCCAAGGGCTACCCTATTAGCCAAATCGCTTTATCGTCTGGCACCAGCAAAGATGCAGGAACTTTCCAGTCAGCTTAACAAAGATCTCAGAAAGGGATTCATTAGGCCAAGCTTCTCACCATGGGGAGCACCGGTCTTGTACGTAAAGAAGAAAGACGGATCGTTTCGGATGTGCATCGACTATAGAGAGCTGAACAAACTTACAATCAAGAATCGTTATCCTCTAACACGCATTGACGACTTATTTGATCAACTTCAAGGAGCAAACTACTTCTCGAAGATAGATCTAAGATCCGGGTATCACCAATTACAAGTGTTAGAGGAGGATGTCCCCAAGACAGCCTTCCGAACTCGTTATGGTCACTACGAGTTTGTAGTAATGTCGTTCGGATTAACCAACACACCAGCTGTATTCATGGATCTAATGAATAGGGTGTGCCGTCCTTACTTGGATCAGTTTGTTATCGTCTTCATCGATGACATACTTATCCACTCCCGACGTAAGGAGGAACATAGTCAACATCTACGGAAAGTTTTAGAAACATTACGATCAGCGAAGCTCTATACGAAGTTCTCTAAGTGCGAGTTTTGGATTCGAAGAGTCGAATTCTTGGGCCATGTTGTTAGCGAGAAGGGAATACACCTGGACCCTTCCAAGATCAAAGCCATTGAGAACTGGTCAGCACCGAAGACACCTACGGAAATTCGTCAATTTCTAGGTCTCGCTGGCTAGTATCGCAGGTTCATATAGAACTTCTCAAGCATCGCGAAACCGCTTACTTCATTGACCCAGAAAGGCATGGCATTTGACTGGGAAGAGAAACAAGAGAAGGCGTTCCAAGCACTGAAACAAGCCTTGTGCACCGCACCGATATTATCCCTCCCAGAAGGGATAGAAGATTTCGTGCTGTATTGCGATGCATCCAACTAAGGGCTTGGTTTTGTTCTTATGCAAAGAGGAAAGGTTATTGCCTATGCCTCCTGTCAGCTTAAGACACACGAAGTGAACTATACAACACACGATCTTGAGTTAGGAGCAGTGGTATTTGCTCTGAAGATCTGGAGACACTATATGTATGGTACGAAAAGCACTATCTTTACAGACCACAAAAGCCTACAACATATATTCGAACAGAAAGAGCTCAACATGAGACAACGACGGTGGGTCGAGCTACTCGGTGATTACGAATGCGAAATTCGTTATCATCCCGACAAGGCCAACGTAGTAGCTATTGCCTTAAGTCGGAAAGAATACTCAGGTCGTAGAGTTAAATCATTGACTATGACTATCCATTCACACTTGTCCACACAAATTAAAGACGCTCAACTTGAAGCCTTGAAACCCGAAAATGTGGCGGGTGAATCCCTGAGAGGGATGGATAAGAACTTGGAAGTCAAGGGTGGCAGAGCCTTATATCTCATGGACTGGATCTGGACACCGAAACACGGTGGCTTCAGAGACTTGATCATGACCGAATCGCACAACACTCGATATTCCGTCCACGCAGGTTTAGATAAGATGTATCTGGATCTTAAAAAGTTATACTGGTGGCCTAACATGAAAGCAGAGATTGCTACCTTCGTAAGTAAATGTCTTACTTGCGCAAAGGTCAAGGTCGAATACCAGAAACCATCAGGTCTACTTCAACAACCGGAGATACCGGAATGGAAGTGGGAGCGGATCACAATGGACTTCATAACCAAGTTGCCCAAGACAACGGGTGGACTTGATACCATTTGGGTCATCGTCGATAGATTGACCAAGTCCGCACACTTCCTGCCCATCAAAGAAACTGACAAGATGGAGAAGCTCACGAGAACCTATATTAGGGAGATCGTACGACTGCATGGTGTTCGTATATCTATTATCTTCGATAGGGATAGTAGATTCACTTCGAGGTTCTGGCAGTCGCTACAAAGTTCCCTTGGAACGAGGCTGGATATGAGTACAACCTACCATCCACAGACCGACGGACAAAGTGAGAGAACTATCCAAACCTTGGAAGATATGTTGCGAGCCTGTGTGATCGACTTTGAGAAGGCATGGGATACTCATTTACCCCTTGTCAAATTTTCCTACAACAATAGTTATCACACGAGCATAAAGGATGCTACATTCGAGGCCCTCTAGGGCCGTAAGTGCAGATCCCCTCTGTGATGGGCTGAGGTGGGCGACACACAGTTAGCTAAAGGACGAGTTCTTGACAACACTCTCACAGGTCCGGAGATCATTCGGGAAACGACAGAGAAGATCGTTCACATTCGTGAACGATTGAAAGCCTCTAGAGACCGACAGAAAAGCTACGTAGACAAACGAAGGAAACCTTTGGAATTCCAAGTGGGAGACCAAGTCCTTTTGAAAGTCTCACCCTGGAAGGGCTTGATACGTTTCGGAAAGCGTGGAAAGCTAAATCCAAGATACGTAGGGCCTTTTGAGATTCTCGCTAGAATCGGCCCTATAGCTTACAAACTCAATCTACCTCGCGAACTCAGTAACGTAGATTCTACTTTCCACATCTCGATCTTGAAAAAGTGTCTGTCCGACGAGACTCTTCTAATCCCACTCGACGAGATCGAGATCAACGAGAGCCTCAACTTCGTGGAACAACCTATAGAGATCATGGACCGAGAGGTCAAACAAACGAAGCAAAGCCGTATCCCGATAGTGAAGGTTGGCTGGAATGCCAAGCGAGGCCCTGAATTCACTTAGGAGCACGAGGATCAGATGAAACTAAAATATCCTCATCTTTTCGCTAACTTATTTGTAACTTAATTGCTTAAATTCTTATTTCGGGACGAAATTCTCTCTAACGGGGGGATGATGTGACAACCCGAAAATTCTATCTTGTACAAACCATTCACTTCAATCTAAGTCAGACTCGTTTCTGCTAACTTTTAGCACTGTTTAGAGTCTGTTTGAGCATACTGAGCCTAGTGCATCAAAGGAATCAATGTTTGGATTTATCAGTTAATGTTCCAAACCGTCTAGCAAACTATAAACCTCCTCAAAAAGGAGCTTACGGTCGAGACCTTGAGTTTACGGTCAAGGTGACCGAAAACTCCCTTGCTATATATATGAAACTTAGTCATTTTTCAATCACTTTTACAATTCCAAGCCTAGAACTCGATTTCTCTCCCAAGGATCTTGAGGTTTTGCTTCCAAACTTCAATAATGTAAGTGATTCCTTTCCTTTTTTGGAGTTATTACATCTCCTCTTCTTGATTCATTCTTGAATTCATCCGCAAATCTCATCTATTGAGTCTAGATCTTCAACATCCTCAAGAACATCAAGAACACTTAAGTGTTTTCGGCCGAAAACAACCTTCTTTGCTTCCAAATTGTAAGTATCTATTTTCTATACTTGTTAACTGGTTAGGATTCTTGATTAAGGCCTTGAAATCATCATTTATCCAAGAACAAAAGGTGTTTACGATCTAGTGCATCTCCTTAGACTGTAAACCCTTATAAATGGTGCATTGTGACCATTAAACCCTCCTAAAGCCTAGAATGGAACTTAGAAACCCTTCAAAATGCTTGGAAATCATCCTATGCATAAAAGGATGTGAGATTACGGTGGTAAACTCACTAGACCGTGAACCTTATGACCGTAAGGTCATAGGACCGTAAACACGTGGGACCGTAAACCCATTTGAACTGTGAACTCAATGGACCGTAAACTCACAGGACCGTAAACACATGGGACCGTAAACTCATTTGAACCGTGAACTCAATGGACCGTAAACCCATTGAACCGTGAACACATAGGACCGTAAACCATCTTGACCGTAAACACTTATGGTCATGCCACTTGGACCATAAACTCTATAGGGTAGCCATATACCCTAGTTATGCAATCATATGTGATTGTATCCGTTCAAACTAAGAGTTTCCTTGTCTATTCGGGTGTTATCCCTTATAATTAGTTGTTTATACACTAATCAAATACACATACATGTCATTATATGTTTATTAGAATCTTTGTGTGCTCAAGGTTTCACCTGACACTCTACATCCTATTTCCAAACATACTTCCGTATCACTCACTACATGTGAGTTCATACCCCTTAATCTATCTTTTAAATGATTTTAAATGCTTTTATGGGGGGGGGGGGGGGAATACAAGTAGAAAACATGTTATTTATATAATCAATCACATGTGATTTATAAGTATGTTTCAAACAAAGGATTTCATATAACTCAAACTGTGTTTCAAACAAAAGATTTCTTATACTTTCAAACTGTATTATCAATCAAACTTCTTTTAAATCGTTTTATAAATTGACATCAAGTCATCAATATTTATTATTAAACTCTTCAAATGTTTTACAAAACTTCTTTTTAAACTTATGTATTGTCAAATGCATGTCATTATATGTGTAGTTAAATAAGTAATGTTTAAAGGACTTAGGACTGATAACTCGCTTAATTTCCTTTTCCTTGTTTGGATGTGGCCTGAAAGTATCGGTTATTTGTCCGAAGGTCGTTTAAATATCAATTATATATTATGTATACATATGTAGATATAAAAGTACTATCAATCAGTTCAGTACCTTTGGGTAGGAAAGGCATACCTTCCTTCATTCAAACTACAGAAATTACTAGTAAACTATAATAGGTATAGTTTAGGAGAATAATATCATATACAAATACTATAACAGAGAATACTATAATAGAGAATACTAACCGAGAACACTATAACAGAGAATACTATAACAGAGAATACTATTACAGAGAATACTAGACAGAGAATACTATACAAAGGATACTATATAGAGAATACTATACATAGAATACTATTACTATAAAAAGATTCAGAGATAACATAATGTGAGATACTACTTCATGACACATCGACCATTTCGTTATGTCACGTTTTGTAACAAGAATCTCCCGGAGGGAAAGCGTGAGTTTGTGTATAGATCTTTACTGGATTGACTATCCTACACCTTGCTGTTCGCTACAGTGGGACTTGCAAGTCTACGGGTGCCAAATGTCATTTCTTCCGACGTCTTTCATCGTCGTGTTATTGTCGGTTTAGTAAGGTAACAACCACATTTTGCCTTAATTAAACCATTGGTTTTAAGGTAGTTATTACTTCAGTAGTTAATACAAATAATACTGCAGTACACATACATTTTTCCCATTATATTCAAATTGTGATCTTCTCACATAAAGGGTAATATAAAACTATATTCTGGTACGATAGTCATATTTGGGAAAAGCTTCCACTTTTACAGAGAAACAAACATACAAAACAGTCGGGTGTTGGTAGAAGACTACTTTTTATACTAGTAGAAAATATAGGATTTTCTAGGAGTTTTTCAAACATATACAAACATTTACATTGAACATTTACAAACATTTTCATCAAACTTATACAAACATTGACACTAAATACTTATGAACTCACCAGCTTAAATGCTGATCTACGCTTTCAAAATAACTTGTATTCTCAGGTCACCAGTAGACAGGTACCGATGACCAGGTTTGGAGAAAACGGAGCATGTTCAAGACTCGTCTTTTTTTTATTCATTTTTGGTGTCTTATTACTATTAAAGAACACACTTGTATGAAATTATACTATTAATGCAATGGATGATGTTGTTGCTTATTTACTACTTTGCATTGTTATGATACTGTACATGACGTCCTCCACCCCCGAACGTTTCGGCCGTTCCGGTTTTGGGGTGTGACAAGTTGATTTAAGTCCTTAATATAACACCCAATATGAAATATTAAGGCTAGGACCTAACAAACTATTTATAACTGGAAGAGGGATGCCGTAATCCAAGTTATAAAATATTTGAAGGTAGGTAATGATGATTTACCAATTTCCACCATAAAAAACAAAATAAATTATTAAGTTTTAATTGGATTGATACTCCTAGATCTTTTGAGATTCATTGAACTTTCAATGGCATGTTTAAATCTCGATTGTGCCCTCTCAAGTTTTTGACTGGGATGTCGAGGATCACAAACAAGGTGTGAATAACCATGTAAATTTACTTGGTACCCTTAACTTTATCACCTAATTGATGTGTCGGTTAACCACACACGCTCCACCAATCTATGATAAACATCAAGTTACCCTTTGCCACACATTGTCAGTCCCATGTTAGTGTGCCAGTTAACCACACACGCTCCACTAACGACTTAACTGTCACAACTGGAAATTCTGATGCTTTGTAAAACCCTTAACAAAGATAACATTGTAGTTAAAACTTGAAAACATGTATGGTGCTTATTCAATGACCACAAAATTCCATCAAATACTCTATACAAACATTCAAGTAGTCAACAAAAGGTTGGAAACCCTAAAAATCCCGGTTCAAGTCCATTTTGGACTAGGATTTTCTTATTGGGCCTAATGGACCAATAAGTTTCCAATTTGACTATTTTGGGCTTAGAACTCTTATATGGGCTCTAATTGGACCCATTAGCATGAAACTTAACAATTTGGGCCTCATAAGCCCAAAATGGACTAGTTTATCTTTAATGGGCCTTATTGGGCCATAACAAATCTAGTTAGCCCTAATGGTACAATTCTCAAAACAGGGGGTAAAAGGGGTAAACAAAACTATTTCAAGGGTTAAAATGTTTTTCTTTTCCAAAAAGGATAAAAAATGTAAAGTTTTTGGAATTTGGGCCAAAATTGTAAAAGTTGCGAAAAAGTTGGACTTTAACCGAAAGACTCTTTGCTGTAAGGGCTGAAACTGTCAAAGAGTAAATTTCGAGCTAAAAACATTTATTTAAACAAGTCTATGGGCCAAAAATGTCAAGAAAATGAGTTAAGGGCCTAAAATGTCTTTTTCTTTATGTAAGGGACTAAAATTGTCATTTTTATTAAAAAAAGGGCTGCATGGGTCAAATCAACATTTTCAGTCAATTATTTTGGTTTTAAGATATTTGGGTCAAAAGAATACAAAATTACAACTTATGAAAATAGAATGAAGTATATTTATATATTTTCAAATATCGTTATAAACAACCGACAAGTTTCGTGCCGTTGAGAATTTAACAATTGTTCAATAAAACTTCCAATCATTATACTATACCTAAAACAAGTAAATATTCAAATAGTTGGGCTTGAAAGATCTTAATCATGCTTATTGGGCCTTCGTGACCCATTGACATGACTTTTGGGCCCAACAACAATAACACATGTCTATTGGGCCTCCGCTGACCCAACTACATGTTTAAGGGACCCTCAATGGCATATATGTGCTATTGGGCCTTGGTGGCCCATTAGCATTGCTAGTAAGGTCCAAATTATATCAAATATGAAATGGGCCAACACGTCGTTCGTATAACCACCAGCCTAAAATAACTCACGTAATTAGCAGGACTTTGTATTCCCCTTCTCCTCGTTTGTTAGGCTTATTTAAAATCAAAGTAAACAAATTCATGTCGTTAATCAATAGTAATCAATGTTGTTTGGATTAAGTGAGTAATAACGGGTGACACCTCTAAGTGTCGTTCGCAGTCTGTAGTTATAATCAAAGTCTCCTGGAAGGAGAGCGAGAGTTTGTGTATAGATCTATATGGGGGTGACTCCCCCACACCTCAGCTGTTCGCTACAGTTAGACTCGGCTAGTCTAGGGTGACAAAATCTTAAGATCAATTCCGGCGTTTATTAGGATGCCAAGACAGACGAACTAGTCATTTGTTATGCATGGTTATAACGACTCACGTAATTAAATAAATCCAATACCATCCGAGTAATCAAGGAAGAGTAATCAAAATCACTCGTTGTGGCGATATAACAATTTGAAATAATTATATTATGTTATCGGAAAACATCGGGTTTTTCGAGGAAATCAACACCACTCTCTTGTATTTTCAATAACTATAATGCAAAACTTCCCATTTATACACATTTTGAAATCATTCATGCACCAACATATGGATCTTCACACATTGGTAAACAATTGTCTTTTCAGAAAATATCGGATTTTCTGGGTTTTATAAACTACACAAATCATTTTTATCACAACCCTGCTTATGAACTCACCAACATTTCATATGTTGACGTTTTCAAAATAACTTGTATTCTCAGGAAACAGGTAAGCTGAAGAGTAATACCAAGTACGTTAGGATGTTATGTTTTGAAAACTCTCAAACAATTGATGCTATGGATATGTAATATTTAAACAATGTACTGGATGTGAACAATGTCAATCGTTATGTATTAATGCATGGTGAACTTTATGTTGTGTTTCATGTATAATCATTGTGATGATATTCAATTTAAGTCACACGAGCCCTCGGACGTTTCCGCCGTCTGGTTCGGGGGTGTGACAGGTTGGTATCAGAGCTCTGTTTATAATGAACTAGCATATCTAACCACACATTGATATGCTACTATAAACCAAAGAGGGACAAAAACAACTCTGAACAAAACAAATAAAACACAACGATAAAACATCTTTACTTGTGCGATATAAGAGAAAGAACATAATACCAAATCAAATAAGATGATACCGACATCTCGGTTGAGCCGGGACTGTTCCTAGTTGTATTAAGGGGATGGATGTAGCCTGATCAACTACATTTTCTCCAAGGTACAACTATCACATGCCCCGGGGAAACCTCGATGGTCGGTAAACCTAAAAACATAACCCTTCGTTACCAAGAAAAGAACATCAACTCAATTTACATAATAAATAAAAGATCTTTGGAGTAATAATAGTTTATTCATATACCTCCTCTCAGTCACCATGGAAGCAGAGAACCAGGGCATTCAGTTTCATCAGGTCTTAGTGGCCTACGGAATGATCGAGGACGAACCCGAGGGAGATCAAGGGGGAGCACATGGCATTGGGCCCGACGAGTACACGGACACAGACTACGATTTTGATGGGACCGATGACGACATGGAGGAAGAACAAGACCCAGACGAGGATTCCGTCGCACCACCTCCCAGCGAGACGCAGCAGAAACCCCCTGCCCCACCAGGAAATTCCATAAGAGAGAATCGTTCTCCGGAAGCTGAGATTGCCGCTTTGCGGCAACAACTATTCGCCATGGAAGCACGAGCGGTGCAGGCCAACTAGCAAAAAGATGAAGTCATTGGAGAAATGACAGAGATGGCCCAGTTGTTGGCACAACACTTTGATATATGACCTCACTACCGCCGTCGAGCGCTCCTTAGAGTGTTAGGACTAGTCATATCTATCTTTAGTATTATGCTTATATGATCTATGCTATGTACCATCGACTCTATGTTTAAGTGATTACACTACTCATAGAGTCGTTACGCTGCCGAACTTGCACCACTTATGTATGCTCCTTCGAGCAAATTTTCATGTATCAAAGTACGAATATTATTAATGGAAAATTTTATGTGCTCTATTGTGATGTTGTTATCTGTTATGTATCCATGATTGTATGCTAATTTGTGAAACCACTTAAGTACATGCAATACACCTAGTTTATAGGACCACAATCTCACAAAAATCATAGGCACTCAACATCTTTCTGTTCCATGACAGAAAGATGCCTCAACGACCAACCCGTGGAAACCCTGGACCAACCCCACCCAAAGTCAACTCAGCTGCATTCGAAGCAGTTGTATCTACTGCGGTCACCGCAGCTATGGCGCAAATCCACCAAGGTAACAATGGTGGAGGCAATGGACAAGGGGCTGGGAGTTCGAACAACGGAACAAATCAAGGTCCTACCAAGACATGCTCTTACAAGGATTTCACCAATGCCAAGCCACGAACCTTTAATGACACGGGTGGGATGATAACCCTAAAGAGATGGATAGAAAAGGTGGAATCGGTATTTGAGATATGTGAATGCCCCGAGGAGGTGAAAGTGAAATTCACCGCATGCACATTCGTTGACCATGATCTCACCTGGTGGAATGGACATGTAGAGGCCATGACTCTCCCCGTAGCCAACGCCATGCCGTGGGCGGAGTTGAAAGAAATGCTGATGGTTGTGTACTGCCCACGAGGCGAAATTCAAAAAATGGAGCAAGAGTTGTGGAATCTCGCCGTCCGAAACTCTGATATAGATGCATACATATCAAGGTTTAGCGAACTGTCACTGTTGTGCCCTGGCATGATTACTTCGGAGGGAAAGAAAATCGAACGATTCATCTGGGGATTAATATCCCCAATTCAAGGAAATGTGATAGCTGCAAACCCCGGAACTTTCGACAGTGCCAAGAGGTTGGCCAAGAAACTATACGACCACAACAACAAGAAGGGCGAGAAGCTAGTGGAAACTGAGGGCAAGAAGGAGTGTGACAACAAGAAAGGAAAGAACAACAAGAGAAAAGGGCGACAAGGCTCAGAGTCGTCAAAGAAGCAACAAACAGTGACAGTCAATGCTGCAACAACCCAAGTTCCCTCCACACCACATGCTCCAGCCTCGGCTAATCCAAGTGCCCCTAGGCAGTATTCCGGGAATCTCCCAAAGTGCAACAAGTGCAGTCTCCATCATAATGGCGAATGCAGGGAGATGCATTGTACCAGTTTGCAATCGTAAGAGTCACATGGCAACATATTGCAGGACCTATCCTCCCCAGAAGCAGCAGCAAGGAAACAACCGCAACAACAACAACACCAACAACAGCGGCAATAATGCAGGATCAAGCCCCACCTGGTATGGATGTGGAAAGACTGGGCATATCCGTCGAAAGTGCCCCAACATGAACAACCCTGGGAATGGAGGAGCAGGAAGAGTGCTGACCATAGGACAAGGAGAAGCGGTTCAGGATGCCACTGTTGTTACCGGTACGTTTCTCCTAAACCACACTTATGCATGCATCCTATTTGATACCGGGGCAGAACGAAGCTTTGTGAGTAATAAATTCAAACACTTGTTAAAACAACAACCCCAGAAGCTTAATGAAACCTTTATGGTGGAAATGGCTAATGGGAAAACAGAATCCACTGGGGAAATCTACATCGGATGTACCCTGACCTTGAACCATCACGTCTTTCAAATAAACTTAATGCTCGTATCCATTAGGAGTTTTGATGTGATTATCGGCATGGACTGGTTAAGCCCCCACCATGCTGAAATTATGTGTCACGAGAAGGCCGTTCGCCTTCACCTCCCAAATCATGAAACCATAACTATATACGGAGACAAACCCAACATGAACCTTCGTCTCATCTCGTGCATTAAGGCACAAAAGTGTCTACGAAAGAAGGACTTGACGTTTCTGGCAAATATAGTGGATAAGTCCAAAGAAGAGGTCCATATTTGAGACATCCTGGTGGCTTGTGAGTTCCCGGATGTATTTCCTGAAGACCTTCCAGGGATACACCCAGAAAGACAAGTCGAGTTCCGAATTGACCTCGTGCCAGGAGCTACACCCATCGCCAAATCGCCCTACAGATTGGCTCCTGCGGAAATGCAAGAGTTGTCCAGCCAACTCAGCGAACTTTTGGACAAAGGATTCATCCGACCCAATTTCTCACCTTGAGGAGCTCCGGTTCTCTTTGTTAAAAAGAAATACGGTATCTTTAGGATGTGTATTGACTACAGGGAACTTAATAAGCTCACTATCAAAAATCGCTATCCACTTCCGAGAATCGACGATCTATTTGACCAACTCCAAGGAGCAAGTTACTTCTCTAAGATAGATCTGCGATTCGGATACCATCAACTCAAAGTACGGGAGGAGGATATCCCCAAAACCGCCTTCCGAACTCGTTATGGACATTATGAATTTGTCGTAATGCCCTTCGGTCTAACGAATGCCCCTACCTCATTCATGGACCTAATGAATCGAATCTGCCGACCATTTCTTGACAACTTTGTCATCGTTTTCATCGACGATATCCTAGTCTATTCCCGAAGCGAAGAGGAACACGGCCGACATCTCCGAAAAATCCTGGAAACCCTGCGAACCAAAAAGTTATACGCAAAACTCTCTAAGTGTGAGTTCTGGCTTCGTGGTGTGAACTTTTTGGGTCATGTTGTTAGTCAGGAAGGGATACATGTGGATCCCTCTAAGGTCAAAGCCGTCGAAGGATGGGCGATCCCAACAACACCCACAAAAATTCGCCAATTTTTAGGCCTCACAGGCTACTACATGAGGTTCATTCAAAACTTCTCCAAAACAGCGAAGCCACTTACCATGCTTACACAAAAAGGTGTACCCTTTGAATGGACAGATAAGCAAGAAGCTGCATTCCGAATTCTAAAGCAAGCACTCTGCAGTGCACCGGTACTATCACTACCAGAGGGAACAGAGGACTTCATAGTTTACTGTGATGCATCGAATCAGGGTCTAGGTTGTGTACTCATGCAGCGTGGGAAGGTGATAGCTTATGAATCCCGACACCTAAAGACACATGAGGTGAATTATACCACCCATGATCTTGAATTAGGAGTTGTGGTCTTCGCTTTGAAGATTTGGAGGCACTACCTTTATGGTACGAAGTGCACCATTTTCACTGACCACAAGAGTCTCCAACATATTTTAAATCAAAAGGAGTTAAACATGAGGCAACGAAGATGGGTTGAACTGTTGAACGATTATGAGTGCGAAATCAAGTACCACCCAGGTAAAGCTAACGTAGTAGTTGATGCCTTGAGTCGAAAAGAATACTCGAATCGTCGTTTGAAGACTCTCTCCATAACCATCCAATCCCACCTGACCTCGCAAATCAGAGCAGCCGAGTTCGACGCCATGAAGGCAGAAAACAAAACAAGCGAAGCGTTACGTGGAATGGAAAAGAATTTCGAAGTGAAGGAGGACCAAGCATATTACTTCATGAACCGCATTTGGGTCCCTAAACTTGGGGGATTCAGAGGAGTAGTCATGAATTAAGCCCACAAGACACGATACTCCATCCATCCGGGTTCGGATAAAATGTACTTGGATGTCAAGCAACATTATTGGTGGCCTAACATGAAGGCAGAAATTGCCACTTACGTTAGCAAGTGCCTCACATGTGCTAAAGTAAAGGTGGAATATCAAAAGCCCTCAGGATTACTACAGCAACCAGTAATTCCCGAGTGGAAATGGGAAAGGATTACTATGGACTTTGTGACCAAACTACCCAAGACGACTGATGGTTTGGATACCATATGGGTAAAAGTTGATAGGTTGACAAAATCCGCTCATTTCCTGCCAATAAAAGAATCATACAAGATGGAACGATTGACAAGGATCTATATCAAGGAAACCGTGAGACTCCACGGAGTGCCAATATTTATCATCTCAGATAGAGATAGTAGGTTTACTTCACACAAATTGACATGAGCACTGCCTACCACCCACAAACGGATGGTCAAAGCGAGCAAACCATTCAAACGCTAGAAGATATGCTTCGCGCATGTGTGATAGACTTTGGAAGGTCGTGGGATACCCACTTGCCTTTGATTGAATTCTCGTACAATAACAGTCATCACTCAAGCATCAAAGTCGCTCCTTTCAAGGCATTGTATGGGCGTAAATGCAGATCACCATTGTGTTCGGCTGAGGTAGGTGACACTCAACTAGCGAAAGGACAAATACCAGACAATGCATTAACAGGACCGGAAATCATACGCGAAACGACCGAGAAGATAATTCAAATCAGGGCCCGACTGTAATCATCACGAGACAGACAAAAGAGCTACGCCGATAAGCGGCGAAAGCCGTTGGAATTTAAATTTGGGGATAGGGTGTTATTAAAGGTCTCTCCCTAGAAAGGGGTGATTCGTTTTGGGAAGCGGGGAAAACTAAACCCACGATACATTGGACCCTTCGAGATTCTTTCCCGAATCGGTCCAGTGGCTTATAGACTGCAGCTACCCGCTGAGCTCAGCAGTGTACATCCCGTGTTCCATGTTTCCAATTTAACGAAGTGCTTATCCGACGAAACTCTCGTCATTCCATTAGAAGAAATCGAAATCAACGAGAATCTCCTGTTCCGATTGTGAAAGTTCAATGGAACCCGAGACGCGGACCATAATTCACATGGGAACGCGAAGACCAGATGAAGCAGAAGTACCCTCACCTATTCTCGCATCCTCAAATCTAGCTTTAAAAAGAATTTCGGGACGAAATTCCCTCTAACGGGGAGATGATGTCACAACTAGAAATTATGATGCTTTGTAAAACCCTTAACAAAGATAACATTATAGTTAAAACTTGAAAACGTGTATGGTGCTTATTCAATGACCACAAAATTCCATCAAATACTCTATACAAACATTCAAGTAGTCAACAAAAGGTTGGAAACCCTAAAAATCCCGGTTCAAGTCCATTTTGGACTAGGTTTTCTTATTGGGCCTAATGGACCAATAAGTTTCCAATTTGACTATTTTGTGCTTAGAACTCTTATATGGGCTCTAATTGGACCCATTAGCATGAAACTTAACATTTTGGGGCTCATAAGCCTAAAATGGACTAGTTTATCTTTAATGGGCCTTATTGGGCCATAACAAATCTAGTTAGCCCTAATGGGCCATAAAACTCATACTTTGATGAATATTGGGCCGTGAATTACTCTAAAAGGGCCAATGGGCCAAAAACCATCCAATTGGGCCCATATTATGGACTTAAGCACAAAAGGCCCAAAAATCTTCTTTCTCTTCTCTCTTCCTCGGCCTAAGGAGAAAACAAAAAAAAATAGAAACTAGTGGAATAAGGAGGGTTAGCCACCTCCTTATTACATTTTGGTCTTCCATGCAAAACCTCACATGTCTCCATGCACCATCCTATCATCTCTCTCTCTTCTCTTTCTCTCCCTCTCATCTTATTTTCGGCCGAGAGGAGACACACACACACTCACACACACAAAATTCATTCCAACTCTTTCCAAATCCTCTCAAGAACACTTTCACTTCTCCTTCCAAATTTTTGAGATTTAGAAGCTCTTCAAGGAGGTTATTCCACAATAATCATCATCATTGGTAAGTTATTGTTTAGATCCATAACCTAGTCTCTTTATTTCATCAAAACTTCCTCTTAACTCTCTCCATTTTCGTGATCTACACATTAGAAGCTTCTAAACTTCGAAATCAACCCAAGAAAGCTTGCTAGGGCCGAAAAATAGCATCAAACTCTTCCCTTTCTTCTTCAAATCGAAAACAACAAGCAAAGGTGAGTTCATACCCCTCTATTTTCGGTTTTCACAAGTTTTATGGGGGAGAATACAAGTAAAATGTGTAGATCTATGTGTATGTGTATGCTATGTATGATTTCATGTATGTATGTGTGATTTTATGTGTGTATGTGGTAAATATGTAACAAAAAGGGAAGAAATCTCGATATCTATGGCACAAAAGAGGAAACAAACATGATCTAATATACATTTTATCGAACAAGTCAAAAAAAGTTTCTAGCTTAAGTCATAATAAACAAAATGCAACATAAAACTCATTTTTGGGCTAAATTTGTCAAATAAATAAAAGTTGAGTTGAAAATTGTCATTTACGGTTTTCTTAAGGATTAAAAGAGTCAAAACAGTAAAAACAAATGTTTTTATGAATATTATACTCTTTAAAGGACTAGAAATGTAAATTGTTGCTTAATGGGCTAAATCTTGGGCTTTTCGGCCCATAGGCCCAAAAATTGCAAAAATACGATTTTTAAGGGGCTGAAATGGTACAATTCTCAAAACAGGTGGTAAAATGGGTAAACAAAACTATTTCAAGGGTTAAAATGTTTTTCTTTTCCAAAAAGCATCAAAAATGAAAAGTTTTTGGAATTTGGGCCAAAATTGTAAAAGTTGCGAAAAAGTTGGACTTTAACCGAAAGACTCTCTGCTGTAAGGGCTGAAACTGTCAAATAGTAAATTTCGAGCTAAAAACATTTATTTAAACAAGTCTATGGGCCAAAAATGTCAAGAAAATGAGTTAAGGGCCTAAAATGTCTTTTTCTTTATGTAAGGGACTAAAATTGTCATTTTTATTAAAAAAAAAGGGTTGAATGGGTCAAATCAACATTTTGAGTCAATTATTTTGGTTTTAAGATATTTGGGTCAAAAGAATACAAAATTACAAATTATGAAAATAGAATGAAGAATATACATATATTTTCAAATATTGTTATAAACAACCGACAAGTTTCGTGCCGTTGAGAATTTAACAATTGTTCAATCAAACTTCCAACCATTAAACTATACCTAAAACAAGTAAATATTCAAATAGTTGGGCTTGAAAGATCTTAATCACGCTTATTGGGCCTTCATGACCCATTGACATGACTTTTGGGCCCAACAACAATAACACATGTCTATTGGGCCTCCGCTGACCCAACTACATGTTTAAGGGACCCTCAATGGCATATATGTGCTATTGGGCCTTGGTGGCCCATTAGCATTGCTAGTAAGGTCCAAATTAAATCAAATATGAAATGGACCAACGCGTCATTCGTATAACCAACAGCCTAAAATAACTCACGTAATTAGCAGGACTTTGTATTCCTCTTCTCCTCGTTTGTTAGGCTCATTTGAAATCAAAGTAAACAAATTCAGATCGTTAATCAATAGTAATAAATGTTGTTTGGATTAAGTGAGTAATAACAGGCGACACCTCTAAGTGCCGTTCGTAGTCTGTAGTTATAATCAACGTCTCCTGGAAGGAGAGCGAGAGTTTTTGTATAGATCTATACGGGGGTGACTCCCCCACACCTCAGTTATTGTTATAACGACTCACGTAATTAAATAAATCCAATACCATCTGAGTAATCAAGGAAGAGTAATCAAAATCACTCGTTGTGGCGATATAACAATTTGAAATAATTATATTATGTTATCGGAAAACATCGGGTTTTTCGAGGAAATCAACACCACTCGCTTGTATTTTCAATAACTATAATGCAAAACTTCCCATTTATACACATTTTGAAATCATTCATGCACCAACTTATGGATCTTCACACTTTGGTAAACAATTGTCTTTTCAGAAAATATCGGATTTTCTGGGTTTTATAAACTACACAAATCATTTTTATCACAACCCTGCTTATGAACTCACCAACATTTCATATGTTGACATTTTCAAAATAACTTGTATTCTCAGGAAACAGGTAAGCTGAAGAGTAATACCAAGTACGTTAGGATGTTATGTTTTGAAAACTCTCAAACAATTGATGCTATGGATATGTAATATTTAAACAATGTAATGGATGTGAACAATGTCAATCGTTATGTATTAATGCATGGTGAAGTTTATGTTGTGTTTCATGTATAATCATTGTGATGATATTCAATTTAAGTCACACGAGCCCTCAGACGTTTCCGCCGTCTGGTTCGGGGGTGGGACATTAACAAAGGTGCAAAGTAGAATTTCATGTTAAGGATCTGTCAGCAAAGGTACAGACAACAAATTTGACTTTTCTACCCTCCGGGCAGGAGTAGATCTCGAAGACTGCCTCTGTTTTCTCGATCCATTGTCTTAACGCCATCACTCCTCTAGTCCCGTTAAAGGTCCTGGGTTTAGCGTTTGAGAATTACTTATAGGTACAATCTCGTGAGTGCCCGTGATTCTCGCCGTGGTTGGGGGGATGTGCACCAGCTCCTGATCCACTTGCACCAGGGGTATTTATATGATACATAACAGCTGCAACAGCTGCCGTGACTGCCGCCTGAAACATGGCAGCGTGAAATTGAGGAGGTGGTGGCGGAGGTGGTGTTGGCGCTTCATTAACATTGACATGCCTTGGGTTTCTCCGTGGAGGCATCTTTTACTATAAAAGTTAAAAGATGAAAAGATGGTAAGATATCCAGAGTGAATACGAATATGATATCGCTGAACTAAAAGATTTGGTTCAATATGAATCTTATAAAGAATTGGTAATAGAAGTCTATTACAAGTACAACTTGCAAAAAGATAATATGAATTTGAGTGGTTACTTTTTGTGACAACCCGAAAATTTTTTGCTTTAAAAGCTCAGTCAGTCGACTCAACTGAGTGTCAGACTCATTGGTAGTGAGTTCTAGCCTGGTTAAGGTCATTCTAAGGAGTTTTAAGCCTAGTACACTTAAGGAATGAGTGTTAGAATGAACCTGCTAGAGACACTGTACAACAAATCAAGCCTTAACCTCTTCACTTAGAGTTCACGGCCACAACACTTGAGTTTACGGCCGTAAACTCAAGGTGGGCCGTAAACTCACCCTTAAGACTCATATTTCCTCATTTTCATTCATTATCTCACTTTCCCTCAAGAACACTTGAGTTCTCTCTCAAGTATTATCCAACTTTTCATCTTAGATCTTCAAAAGTGTAAGTGTTCTTTCTCTAGTTTGTTGTTAATCCTTCTTAACTAGCTTCATCCTCATGATTCATCCATGGAAATCATGTTTTCTTTGATCTTCAAGAAACACCAAGAACACACACTAGTGTTCTTGGCCAAAATCAACCATTTCAAGCCTCTATATCATAAGTACTCTTCCCTACACTTGATATCTAGTTAGGACTCATGCTTAGAGCCTTGAAAACATCAAGAACACAAGAACAAAAGGAGTTTACGGCCAAGCCATCTCCCATGGCCGTAAACCCCTTTAAGGGTGCCATTTTGGCCATAAACCCTCCTAAATGTAATGCTTGTGACCTAGAACCATTCATTGATGAGTATAGGACCTTAAACCGCACTCACTTTGTAATGTCCATGAGTTTACGGCCGTAAGCTCCTTGCTTGGCCGTAAACTCATCAAAAGCTTTCCTTATGATGGTCCTTATCATCCTTGTGTAGAGCAATGGTCCTTAAAGCTTCCCTAGCCTTCAAACAAACACTTATGCATGTTTGACCATGAGTTTACGACCGTATACTCCCATTGGCCGTAAACCCATGGTAGTAAACTCATATTAGTACCATTCCACTCTCCTTTGATGAATCGCATGTGATTCCAATACTTGGTCAAAGTGTTTCCTAGTCCCGGAAGGTGTTTCCTTTCACATAGTTGCTTATAAACACTATATTCATGCCAATATATGTCATTTAGGACTTTTTGTGTGTCGGGACTTCATTCGTGGAACTTCTCATCCTTACACGCGTATTCGTTCAATCACCCACATCAGGCAAGTTCATACCCCGTAATGAATCTTTTAACTGTTTTAAATGCTTTTAAGGGGGGAATACAAGTTTAACACAATGATAATTATGTAATTGTTTGTCATAAACATCTTTCAAAATGTTGCTTATGTCTTTTATAAGTGATCAAAACATTTCCAAAAACTCTTTTAAAGTTATGTTACTTTATAGTTAATCAAACTCCGTTTTTAAAGTACAAGCATAACTTAGTAGTAAAATGAGTCTTTTCAATTACAGGTCAAGTAAAAACATTAGTAAACTATAATAGGTATAGTTTAGGAAGATACTATTCATTACTTCAAGTACAATGAAGCATACAAAGAGTCAGTTCATACATGAGTCAAACATATTATGATGAGAAACAAACAGAACATACATACATACTAGATAGAGAGAACATACAATACAACTAGTACATACATTACATATACAAGTATACAATAACATAAATGTGGACCATTGTTCGGGGCATGGCATCACCTGTCATGGCTGGATTTGTAGCCAAAATCTCCTAGAGGGAGAGCGTGAATTTGCATATAGATCTATACTGGATTGACTATCCTACACTTTGCTATTATCTACAATGGGACTTTCAAGTGTACGGGTGCCAAATGTCATTTCATCCGACGTCTTTCATCGTCGTGTTATTAGTCGATAGTATGGTACAATCAGGTCACATCATACCTTAAATATCAATTGGTTTAAGGTAGAAAGTACAGCAGTAGTTACTATAATACAACACTATAGTACTTTATTGTTTCCCCATTTCATTCACATTGTGATCTTCTCACAATAAACAGTAATGTAAAAACTATATTTTTGGTTAATGATAGTCTCATTTGGGAAATTACACAACTCATGCAAGAAACAAACATAGATAACATTAGATGCCTTGGTAGAAGGCTACGTTTAGTAGAGAGGACCATAATGCTAACCTTATGATTCCTTAATGTATACATCAAAGGATATATATATATATCAATAGGATCCGACAGGTAATAGGATGTGTGTTCTCCGCTTCATTTCATGTTCCTTGTTTGGTTGTGGGCTTGGAACGAACTCACCCAGTCTATTTTCTATTCGATTCTAGATATATATATGCTCAGTATACATTAAGTCATCATAAGGGTACCAGGTATGGGTCAAGTGTAACGCCTCGGTTTTTCTCGGTACGTTTGGTTATTTTAATTTAAATATTCTTGTAACTTCGGGTTAATTTATTCAACCAAGGTCTGATTTCTTATGTTATTGGACTCTTTTGATCATCTTGTAAACTCCTTTTATTGAAGACCATGGGCTATGGGCCTATTTGCAAAGTCCATCTAGTAAATAGTACTTAATGTGTTAATTGAGTCATTTGGAACACACACAAGAAAACCACTCTAAACCCTACTCTCTCTCTCTCTCACATCGTCCCTCTCTCTCTCTTTGGGATCAAGAGCAGCCAAGGGGCTATTGTTTGGAGCTTAATTCTTGTTCATTTCCAGCCTTGATTCATATTGGTATGAACCTCCTTATCATTTCTTACAACTTGATTCATAACCTTGTTCTAGTTTTATGATTTCATCTTCACTTCTTCTCCTTCTTATTTGATTTGTATCTCTTTTGTTATTGGCAAAGAATTGTATGTTATACATCATCTCAAGAGCCTATCTTCACCCCATATATGGTGGATGATGGATCTAGGGGATTACATGTTGCAAAAGATCATGGAAACCCTAAAAGGGAGAATGATGATTTTATGTGCTTTATGTTCATTTTCATGTTGATTATTATTACAATCTTGTGGCAAAATGAAATCCTAATGATACCTAACCCTTTTTAGTACCACCGTGATCATGGGGACTAAATTGGGATGATGAACACATCTTAAAATGTGTTTCAAAGGGAGAAGGATGGATAAGCCAAAAAGGAATCACGGGTGGCTACAATTCTGTTTTCCATCAGATCTGTGGTCATTTTGTAAAACTCATATCTTGAGCTCTAGAACTCAAACGGACCCCAGACTAGTTCCTAAAGTTCTCAAATTGAGTTGGCTAACTTTCTTAAGCAGGCCAACCTCACTGATAAGGACTTTATCTATGGGAAAGAATGGCATATTTGCTGTTAGGTCTGATCCGGGTCTGTTCTGATATGTCATTTTGTTTTCATCATTTCTAAGGCTTGGAAAAGGATCCAGAGTGATTCCAAGTTTCTATATGTTCCTGATATTATAAATTTAAGATCTGGAGCAGATGGGGTGTTATTTCAAATTATAAATTGGTTAGAATGGATCCACACTCCAGCTCAGTGGGCAGTCACCAGCTTTTGCTAGTGCTGTGATTGTCCAAAATGTGAATTTTATATCTGAAGTTTGGGAGATTCTTTTCATTCAATTCCAACTCTGAGACTTTCATTTGTATGTCCTTTACTTCTCTGAATTTTGTTTTGGACGAATTCTACTCACAAGTTGGGTAGAATTGGCCAACATCACTTGACTGTATTGTTGGAGACAGAAGTGATACACCATTTTGTAAAATTCATATTTAATTCATCTTTTGGAGTTAGAAGGAGTTCTTTATAGTTCTGGAATCCTGAGCAATCATAGTTTCCTATAAAATTTAGTTAAATCTATGTTTCTGTTTTAGATTTTGGAGTAAATCCGTTTTGAACAGTAGGTCTGTTTTAGAGACCTTGCTGTGATTACTCTTTTCTCAACTCATAGCTTCATTACTTCTCCTTTCTAACCTTTAGTCCTTCTTAGTTGAGGTTTTGAAGTTTGCTCAAGCTTGGTAGCATTATTTTATTGTTAGCTATCCTTACTACTCACTCAAGGTGAGTTCTCTCACACCGTTGTATTGATGTTTGCGTTTGTTAGTTAGCTCGTGTGTGGTTATTTGAATTTATTATAAAGGCATGCTATATAACTATTGTTTTAATTCGTACATGTGCACTGTATGTAACTAATTATGGATATGGGGACACCACCAAAGGATACGGATTTACCGGTGCGGTGGGTAGGTAATATCACCAACGTAATACTCATCATGAGATGCGGTGATTAGGGCCAAATGATACGGGATCTTCCCGGTGCGGTTCAAACCTACAAGTCCTTCTTGTATTATAGGCATTGGTTCGTTCTTTGCCCTTATCATATAATTATAATTGGAAAATGGATTAGGGTTAGTAAATATGAATGTTAGTACAATGTCTGTGTTTGAATTCACTAAGCTTTGTGCTTACGGTTTCCCTTATAACTTTTCAGGTGTTAAGATTAAAGAGGCTAAAGCTTGACATGGAGCACCGGGACATCGCTACTAGTTATTTTTGTTGGGACCTTATTATTGTTATTTCTTCCGCACTTATTTTATATGATTGTTAAGTTTGATGGATTGTGTTATGACTTTTTCAGTTGTTTGATTTAATTTAAGATGAGTTTTAAAAGTTTAAAATTTTTGCAAAAATTTGGGTGTCACATCAAGTCATAGGACACAAAGTCAATGCATAGTTTTCTAGTACAAAACATACTTTCCAAATCAAAACTTTTGGTATACAAAACTAGGAACTTCCCAGTAAAGGGTTTAATCCATTTTATTAAACCAGTATAAATTGGTTAGTTTATACATCATGGTTATATATCATTAATACCCAACAGGTAGTTGGATGTGTGCTTTCCGCCTTACTTCCTGTTCCCTGTTTGGTTGTGGGCTTTGGACAGATTCACCCAATTAACTATCTATTCGATATTAGATCATATATAGCCAGTATAAATTAAGTGATTATAGAAGTAATCACTGTGGTCACCATTTTATTATAAGAAATAAGGGTTTTCTTAAAGAATATTTTCATTAAATATAAAGGAACTATTACAATTAACTCAATGAGCAACAAGTGAATAAGCCAGGGTTATATACAACAATGATCTAACAAACAATGGGATGTGTGCTATCCGCCTTACTTCCTGTTCCTTGTTTGGTTGTGGACTTATGGCAGATGCGCACAGGCGATTGTTTGTTTACTCTGAGTCTTATATAACTTGTATCCATTTAGTACTCATAGAAAGGGTTGTAAAGTCATTTTTACTTACCTTTCATTAAAGTAGGAAATATAGGATTTTCTAGAGGAACAGGCGAACTTTTCTAAACAGAACTTACAACTTACTACATCTTTCAAATACATTTTCAACTACATTTTACAACAACATTTTACAACTTACTTACATCACTAAAATCTTATGAACTCACCAGTTTAATTACTGATCAACTCTTTCAAATAACTTGTATTCTCAGGAGACTAATAGACAGGTACTCGTGCTGGGAATTCAGAAGACGGAGCATAATAGCTTCAAGTCTTGTTTTGTTATTTGATTATGAATTCTATGTTTTGTGAACCCAAACATTGTAAACACTTTCTTTATAATGAAATGGTTGTTCATTACTTGCTTACTATAATGCATTTCTTGTGATACTAAACATGACGTCCTCCACCCCCGAACGTTTCCGCCGTTCCGGTTTTGGGGTGTGACATTTTTCAAAGAGTATGAAAATACAGGTCTATTGTATTGGTATATTAAGTACATATAGTCTGGAAAACTTGACCTTAAAGCAGGTCTATAATATACCACAATACTGGGAAAATATCGACATCAAACCGACCTACCGAAAAAGAATTTTCGCGGTCGTACTGAAAAACATGAAAAATAGCACTAGAACATATTCATAGATTTACACTATAACCAAACCTTATAAAGTACAATATGTTGTTTGGTAAGTTGGACCTATCTAAAGGTCTACAGTACACCAATTTACTGAAAATAAAACATTTAGCCGAAGTCCTAATCTATAACAAAATTGGAAGTAGAATACACACTACTTGCGTCGCGTACTGCGATGAGTACAAGACTCTGCTTCCTGGTGTTTGGTTTCCATTAGCTGTCTTTCCAAGGTAGTCTGGTGCTCCCTTAATTCTCTTATTTATGTTTGGGCAGCATTCATTTGGTTTTGCAGTACCTCGGTATGAGTTTGGGATTCATCTTGAATTTTGTCCAGACGACGAATATCCGCAGCGTTGAATTGTGCCGTTTCATTGACTACCAAGATCTGGTTTATCGAAACCCTCGCCTGATCGGTTTGGCGAGCTATGCGATGAATAATGACAGGAATAGCCCTATCGGCTGATCCTCCGTTACTGAGGTCGTAGAAATCTCAGCACATTCCATAGGGTGGGCACTGGCCCTGTTGTCGGCTCCAGTGGTATATGTGATCTCCCCAAACTGGCGTTGGCCCTTGAAATTCTTGCCTGACTGCGGGAGGTGGAATGGCTGGTGGGGGTTGTATATCGTGGGTTCTGTGTCGGTACCCTCTGAATCTTCATCTTCATATTCTTCTTCCTCTTCTGGATCCTCTTCCATAATTTCTTCTGTATCCTCTTTCGGATCCACTACTATCCATCCTTCGTTACCGTGGTTCAGAAAGTAAGGGTCCCCTGGTAAATGAAATCTGGCCATTGTCTCTGTGCGAGAATAAGGATAAGAGATATAGAATATAATTAGTAACGATAGATTGCAAATACAAGTTTCTACGAGAGAAACTTATATTTAACAAGTAATGTATTTTGTAGGACTTGTTTTGGGTATTAATATAAATACAAAGTGTATACACTAATTTATGTAACTCGGGTATAATCGACCTTCGATTAAATGATCTGACTCTAAATCCACAACAAAACAAGGAAAAGGAAATGAAGCTAGATCACATATTCTAAGTCTATATGACTTTAATTATATATAACTGTAATATACCCTTAATATTTATAGTTCTACCAACAACGGTTCTTTTGTTTTCACATGTTTGTTATTAGTATATGGTGCCTAAAATACTCCTATAGTATTTTAATCTTTATGTTCTGTTCTAAAGTTCTGTTGTATATATATAGTTGGTAAGTTTTAGACATGTCGGAACACTACCATCACTCCCAAACACATGTTGGTCATATAGCAAACCAATGTAGTTGATCAGGCTATATTAATCCCATATATGGTTACATAACTACCCAAGTTTGACTGCAGTGTCCAACATCCAAATACTTTTAAGTTCTTATGACTGTGATATTGTACTTGTAGGTATGAGTGTTAATATACATCTTGTAAAAATACTTCAATTTTTAAAAAGTATACTTGTAGTCAGAGTTCTTAGCCCCAGTGTATTTATAGTTTGTATATCTTTTATGGATTGATATACTGAGTTCACTATAAACAAAGATGGGCGTACTCTTGTATGCGGGGCGTACTTCCTTTTTCCAAACTTCTAAAATTCATATCTTTTGCATACGAGCTCCGTTTTTCATGTTCTTTATATCCACGTATAGGTGGGACTATGATCTACACCTTTCGTTTAGACTCCGTTGGCTAATTTTGAATTTATTATTAAAGTTATATTTTTAACACGCCGGGATAGGAAAAGTCCGTTAAAAATTCATAACTTCTTCATCCGCCGTCCGTTTTCATCTCTCTTTTTATCGTTGTACTAGTATTGATGAGATCTTCAATTGTCGTTTAGGTTGCGTCGGCTAAAAGTCACTCGATCTTTCTTTCGAGTTTTTAGTTGTGTACTGCTATGTCGAATCTTAGAAAAATCATAACTTCTTCATATGAAGTCAGATTGTAGCGTTCTCTTTATGGACACTCTCGGTTTAACGTATACTGTAACTTTCATTTAGATAGTTAAGGTTAAAAAGCGTTTTATTAAAAATTCACTTTTTACGTTAAACAGTGTTTTGTCGGTTTTGTCGCGGATTTTCGATAGGTCATAACTTCTTCGTTATAACTCGTAATTGGGCGTTCTTTATATATTTGGAATCCTTGACATGATTTCTACCACTATGTTCATCTCAAACAAGTTTGTTTAACATTTTGTTTTTGAGGGTTGATATGTAAATGTACATACTTTACACAAATTTCTCTTTATTATATATGTATATATATATATATATATATATATATATATATATATATATATATATATATATACTATTTCATAAAGTCGAAATAACAGGTTGTTACAAAAGGTATGTCTTATAACTTGTTTTATTACCCAAGTATCAAAGTTTTGTATGCTAGTTAGGGTAATACCTTGGAATGCTCAAGTTTGCATGTATAATAGAGAAAACATAGATCCAATGTATCTAGGGTTGCATGCACACCATAGGAGTGTTAGAATGCTCAAAACTCAACAAAATTAACTTTTCATTATGATTGGTAAATTAGTGAGACTATCCTTACTTTACGTATTTATCCAGTAGTCTCTTCAACATCTCATCGGAGATGTAAAAATCTTTCATATACTTATGTTTCAATTTCATCTACCAAAAACACGTTCGGCCTCAATAAATCATGGGTGCCGAAACTAACTTCTTAATATTTTGCAGGAAATATGACTGGACAAGCGAGAAAAATATTGGTTCATTGATAGTGCTTGTTCCTTGCACATGACTGGCAGATTGGAATTTCTGTGAGACTTCCGTCCAACAACCAAAATTGAATATCTTACATACAGAAACGAATCATATGACATCATCAAGGTTCATGGTGTACTTATGAACAACACATTCACAATCTATAAGGTCGCATATGTTACAAATCTCAAACACAATCTCATCAGTTTTTTAATGCTTATTGATGCCAAATTCCGAGTTGACTTCAATCATACACATAACGATGTTATGTCACAAGATCGCTCAAAGTGCTTCATCACTTCAGGAAGAAATGTCAATATTTACCCTCTGGGTATTCCACTCATTATAGGGACACCTCATATATGTTTCCCTTTCAAAGCAGCTTCTAATGAAAGTTGGTTGTGGCACCGACGTCTGGCTCGTCTCAACTTCAAATACATCAACAATCTGGTGACTGGTCAACATGTGTGCGGAATGCCACTAATGAAGTTCTATAGCAACACCATTTGTGCTGCTTGTGAATGTAGAAAGATCAGTAAAAAACGCCATCCTTTGATTCATGATTCCACCATCGAAGTTCCTATGAAGTTGCTACATATTGATCTATGTGGTCCCTCCGTAACTGAAAGTACTTATTGGAAGAAAAATATTTTGGTGCTTTATCAAAAACAATAAAGATCATCTCTGCAAATTCCATCCAAAATGTGATAAAGCAATCTTTCTCGGTTATTCTACCAGAGGAGTTGCCTACATGGTTCTGAATAGAAGAACACATCTTATTGAAGAACGCTTTGATGTCATGTTTGACGACTTGTTTGTCTGCAACTGTTCACAAACTCATGTTACTTCCCATATTTTGTAAAGTGACACACTAAAGTCGGACACACAAGTACAACAAGTCATCAACAACATCGATTTTGACTCGCTTTTCAGACCACCCGAAGTTGGTCTAGATGCTGATGTCATTCGTCCAACCGAAGTTCTAGTTTCAAGAAACTCTTCTGGACCCCTTCTATTAGAAGATTCAACCAAAGAAACTAGTGCTAATGTGGATGAGGAGGAGAATATCGCTGCAGAACCTTCTTCCTCACCAATTAAGGGCGAGCAATTACCTTTTGCTCCTAGTCCTACAACTTATCCAGATGATACCATTCCTTCCAAAGCTACCAATTTTGACACCCAACCTTCAATTCCAACTATTGAATGATTGGTCGGTTCAAAAACACCTTCTGAAATCAGTCCTTGTGGTGATTTATCTGTCCAGGGGGAGCTTCTGTTGGTTGTTCAAAATGATACTCACAATTAAATTCATGACATCTCATCGACCATTGTAGCTGATCACATTACCACTCATCTCCACATCTGGACCAAGGATCATCCACCCAACTAAGTCATTGGCAATCCCAATCTTAGCGTTCAAACCAATTTAGAAAAATCTATTCAAGATGAGTGTCACTATGCCACAGTTATCTCACTGATTGAGCCAAATAAAATGCATGATGCACTAGAACATTTTGACTAGATTACAGTAATGCAAGAAGAATTGGATAAATTTGAAAGAAATAAGGTATGGATCCTTGTCCCTCCCTCGAAGCATCAAGCAATTGCTGGCACTCGCTGGGTATTCCGAAACAAAGTTGATACAATTGAAATTGTTATGATGAAACATATGCAAAGTCATACTAGTTGCAAAAGGCTACAATCAACAAGAAGGAATAGATTATGATGAAAGATATGCTCATGTTACAAAATTGGAAGCAATTCGAATCTTTCTAGGCTACGCAGTTCACAAGAAAATAAAAGTTCATCAAATGGATATCAAAAGTGCTTTTCTCAATGGAGAATTAAAAGAAGAAGTCTATCTCCATCGCCCACTAGGTTTTGAAATCCTCGATCTTTGAAATTACTATTACAAGCTCATGAAAGTAGTATATGGCCTCAAACAGGGTCCTCGAGCTTGCTATGAAACTTTGACTATGTTTTTGGAAGAATCCGGGTTCATCAACGGAGTTGTTGATCCAACTCAATTCATAAGATCAAATTAGAAGCATCTGATGCTTCTGAAAATATATGTTGATGAAATTATATTCGGATCAACAAATGAATCCATGGTTGCCGACTTCTCAAGACTTATGGTAAGTAAATTTCAGATGAGCAAGAATCGTGAAATGAATATATTTTTAGGTCTCCAGGTAAAGTAATCTCTTCGAGGTACATTTATTCGTCAAACTAAATACACTTCTAACCTTTTAAAGAAGTACTATATAGATAACTATGCGTCATCCAAAGTTCGTATGCCCTTTGGAGTAAAGATGTCTACTGAGATCTCTATCGAATCAGTAGATCAGAAGACTTATCGTGGAATGGCTGTATCGCTTCTGTAACTTACTGCAAGTAGACCTGTCATCATGTTTGTGACTTACCAATATGGCCAATACCAGGGCGACCGGAAGGTTTCACATCTCACTGTTGTTAAACAGATCCTTCGATATCTCCATGGAACAAAATCCTTGATTTATGGTATTCGATTGGAAATGACTTCAATTTTCAAGCCTTCATGAATTATGATTATGTTGGATGCAAACTTGATCGAAAGAGCACATCCGGAGGATGTCAATTCCTTGGAGGATGCCTTGTTAGTTGGTCCTCAAATATGCTAAACTATGTCTCGCTATCCACTGTTGAAGTCGAGTATATTGTTGCTGCAAGCTGTTGTTCCCAAATTCTCTGGATGAAGTCCCAACTTGTAAACGACGGATATCGTATATTAAATATACCTATTTACTATGATTTCGAAAGTGCTATCTCCATCTCTCATAATCCAATTCAACACTTTTTAACAAAACACATCGATATTCGATTTCACTTTTTTAAAGAGAACATCTTAAAGAGAAATATTGAAATTTTTTTCGTTCCCACAACATAAGAAATTGCAGATGTTTTCATGAAGGTTGTTGATTCAACGTCATTCATTAATTTTCTTAACATGTTAGGGATGCTTAATCACAACCTCAATATGTTTTCTTAATCGGTCTTTGTCCGAAGCCTCTACGATTCATACCCACTCTCCTTGTTTCATAAAAGAATTTTGTAGATGAACTATCTTAGAAGCGGCTATCGTAAGTGAGTTACCTACCTTCTGATGTTTTCTTCGGACATAAGCTACATTGTGTTTTTATCTAACCATCCGTCTGTTAAAAGTTTCTTGTCCTGTGTTTTTTACCAGATCAGAAAAAGTGAATTCCATTAGGCAAAAGGTGTAATAAATTGAGTTCATATGATTTTCTTAAATGTGTAATCTATTTTTATTCTCTCTGATCTCCAAAAGAATGTTTGATTTCAAAATCATCAGAGAATACATTTAATAGAACAAAACATTTTCTCTTCAAAAGGACAATTTCTTCTTTTCTAGAGACACGTCTTTGGTACAAAAGTTTTCTTTCTTTCCAAGGCCTAACCCACTTCTCAAGAAAAGTAAAAAGCACCCTTTTGGTCAGTTCATAGTCCCATCAATTTGGGTTATTTGAACCATGTTGTCGGATCACTCGAACCCTGGCATTTAATGACTCTTTCATTATTATTAAATGCATCGTACTTATTGCTTTTGCTAAAACCTTATCCGATGGTTCATGATTATTTCCGGATACCCAAACCAATATGAAAGCTTTCTCTTTACCATGATTCAAACCCACATACTCATTCAGTTTCCTTTCTTTTGCAACTTTACTTTTTGTTTCCTATTCACCTTCCTTTCGAATCGCTTACATGCCTAAGGATGGTACCTCCTCAAATAAATCCAGGTGCTTCATCTCAAGCCAAACCCGTTTACAAGACAAGTTTCTGCAATCTTCAGGTTGTTTTTGGTACCTCACCTTTTTATGTTGTTCTTGCAGCTATAATCGTAGCCCTAAAAGGTAACGCTTTTTTCGTCCCTCTAACTATCTCGAATGACAAGATTCCCCTTGAAAATCTTGTCAAAGCTCATGCCACTGCTTCTGTTGCGACAACCTAGATCGAATTAAAATGGAGTTGAGAAATGGTGAAACTATTTATGTCAAGAAACATATCCTTTTGGACTCAATCGGTCTTCCTAGGGTAGTTATTCGCTCTTGTTATGAAACACCATCCACTTCTCTAATCTTTCGCATGTTTCTCTCCGTTGGTCATAAATATCTCCCCAAAAACACCAGTCACTTCAATAAGTCCAAGCTTCTTGTCACTGGCTGGAATTTTCTCATTCACATCATCATCCGTTGTCTCACTAGAAAAATCGGTGGAATACACTACCTAAGCACCGCTTGGCTTCAGCTCCTCTGGGGAATCATTACCGAATGACCACTGTGCTATGCCACTTGTATTTGGAACGACTTCAAAGAGTAGATTGGCACAAAGAAGAAAAAGATTCCCCACGCTCGCTTCTAGGTAGTTTGTCTTGAATCATTATAAAATGTTTCAAAGATTCCCGCCGATGAGTCACTGGAGATGGTTGAGACTCGCCAAATGAAATATTTTTCAGTACTGGATCAAACTGACTTCAGGGCTTCCAAACATCTACCTACTATTCTTTTGGATCTCATTCCAAGAGATTCAGAAGTTCTTGCCTAACATATTAAGGATACAGTTGAACCAAAAACGGATCATCTCACCCTATGCTTGGCAAGAACTTTTCATAAAACATGTAGGTAGAAAGTCAGACCACCGAAGTTCAAAGTGTTGGATTAGTGTCTAAGCTCGTAACTATATTTGGTATGTACTTGATCTGGTTGTGCATGGTCCTTTTGGGTTGCTTTCACCAAAGCAACTGGACAGGATGATTTATGGAGAGAGAGAGAGATGTTATTATGATTTATTAATATATTATATGAATAATATATTAAAAGAGAAATCATATAGTTTGATTAATATTGGTTAAGAATTAGTTAAGAATTAATTCGGTGCCTAAAAAAGATTAATTAAATAAAGGGGGAATGGAACTGTCAGTTATAAGATAATTGAATTTTGAGTTGTGAATCCTTATGGATATAAGGGGGGACGAAATTTGGAGTGGAAGCCCACTCTAATTTCGTCCAAGGGAGCCTTATTCCAGAAGATTCTTAAGCTGCTTAGGGCCTAAGTCATCCATTTAGGGTTTTGACTGAAACCCTAGCAGGTCAGCTATTTAAGGGACCCCAGGGCTTCAGTTTCGACTACACCTGAAAACCCTAGTGTTACTATAGCCGAAATTGTGCCTCTCTCCTTCTCTCTTCTAGATCATCTTCTTTCTTTTGTGTTTGTAAGCCATTACAGGTGTTACACTTATGACACTAAGCTTCTTGAAGATCGAAGATTCTTGCAACTATTGAAAGGTATCATCTAAACTTGTTTTGTTATAGATCCCGTTTTTCAAAGTATGCTAGAATAGGGTTTACAAGCTTTGGATAATTTGCATGTTCAATAGACCGAGTAACAATGTTGTCTTCGTTGCGAAGAGAGGGGTTTTCTGAGAGCTAGAACTCATAAGCCAAGGAGACAGTGGGAGGCAAATTGATCTTGAAGAGCTTCAAGAATCGAATGATGAAGCAACCTCTAACACTGGCACTCAACCTGAGGAGGAAACTCCTATTGAACCGATTGATGACTGCTTACCTCTTAGACGTTCCAGTAGAGTTAGTGTACCGCCTATGTTATATGGTTTTAATATAACAAGTGAAGGTGATACGTTAATTAGTGACAATACACTAATAAATTTGGATGAACCTAACAGCTACAAGGAAGCCATGGTAGCCCCAGAGTCTGCGAAATGGAAAGAGGCTATGGATAGCGAGATTTAGTCCATGTACGGCGACCAAGTATGGGATTTGGTTGACAATGTGTCAGGTCGTAAGACGCTCGAGTGCAAATGGATCTTCAAGAAGAAGACCGACATGGATGGAAATATAAACACTTGTAAGGCACGATTGGTTGTGAAGGGCTTTACTCAAACTCCAGAAGTTGACTATGATGAGACCTTCTCACCATTTGTGAAGATAAAGTCGATTAGGGTGATGCTAGCCATTGCTGCATTTCATGACTATGAAATATGGCAAATGGATGTCAAAACCGCTTTCCTTAATGGGAAGTTGGCTGAGGATGTTTACATGAGTCAGCCAGAGGGATTTGTCGATACGGAGCATCCTAACACGAGAAATCCATTTATGGATTGAAAGAGGCATCTCGCAGATGGAATCTTTGTTTCGGTGAGAAAGTCAAAGAGTTTGGTTTTCTACGAAGCGAGGATGAATCATGTGTATATGTCAAAGCCAGTGGGAGTATAGTTAGCTTCCTCGTATTGTATGTCGATGACATACAACTCATAGGAAACGACATCCCGACCCTGCAGTGTCACACCCCCAAACCAAGGATGGCGGAAACGTCCGGGTGTGGAGGACTTCATGTATAGTATGACAACAACGAGTATAATAGTGCCCAAAGTAAATACAACCATCATAAATATAATTGAAAAACTTATACAATAGTATATGTTTACTTGTTTCCAATCAATTACACTTATGATGAAAAAAATGAAATGTTTGGCGATTTAACGTCCCATCCTCAAAAGCGGTTGATTTCTTCTTTCACTGAATTCCTGAGAATACAAGTAGTTTGAAAAAGCGTCAACAATTAAGTTGGTGAGTTCATAAGAGTTTTATTTGAGAAAGAAGTCGTTTTCCTTGTAGAAAGCGATAGAATATGATTCTAGAAAATTTAATATTTTCCTATGTTATGCAATAATGTACCCTAGAAAGACCCGTAGATTCCTTCTATAATCACCCAGTGTATATAAGTTATATAAAATTTAATTTAAATAAATCGTCGAATATAATGGGTTTACCCTAGGTCTACAACCAAACAAGGAACAGGAAGTAAGGCGGGCCCACCAATTCTAGGTCGATTTCGACTAGATTCTTATATAACTCTAGCATATACACTTATATAACTCTAGATGAAATGTAGTTTTGATAGAAATATGTTTCCAAAGAAAATCCAATATTTTCCTTATAAAAGTCATGTAGTCCTAATTGTTAAGACAGAGAGTATTTGTGTGTTTTGTGCTTATAATGTTCATAATGGGAATGTGTTTCCAAAGAAAATCCAATATTTTCCTTATAAAAAGTCATGTAGCCTTAAGCGTCAAGACCGAGAATCTACAAGTATTTTTCCATACTTAGAGTAATTCATGCAAGTTTAAATCGGCATAAACTCGTTTAATTTAGAAGTAAAACCCCTTTTCAAAGTAGAATTTTTCATGTAAACTTGAAAGATTGTTAACTCCATATGTGAGTCGCTATAACCATACTACGACAGAATAACCTGCTTGCGACGTTCTTCAGGCGTCGGAATCGAAATGACACTTGTCACCCCCAATCGGCCGATCGGACTTATGCAAGCAGCGTGGGTGTGGGTTGTCAATCCCAATATAGATATATACATAATTATCATGCTCTCCCTATAAGAGACTCTGGTTATAACTAATTCAAGATTTTCTGTGGTACTTAAGTGTACCCCAAAGGAGAATGTCTCACAACTTACGTTAACTAGTTTACATATAGTTTTGAGTATAAAACCTCTTCCGTGGAGGAAGTGAAATCACCTGTTATGAAAATACTTTTGTGATATAAATCCATAAACTATTACTCTTATAGCTTATCAAATAGTATATGAAAAACCCATTTGTTTTGAGAGTAAAACTTTTTCCATGTAGTATGCTTTTATCGAAAATTCATAAACTATACTTAATGTAGTTTATTATATGTGTTCGAAATGAATGGAGGAAAAACCTTAACATGAATGACTAATTTCGTTTTATGATGATAAACTAACAAGAATGCATCAAAACATGGAGAAACTTATTGTTATGCACTTTGCTCAACATACTACAAAGTGTTATTAATAAGGTAAACTATGCAACTAGTTTTTATCCTTTCTGCATTGTTTTGAAATTATCATAGAAAAATCATACGGAGTCGAAAACTAACTCCGTAAACTCTGAGAGTTTATAAAATGTGTCTAGTTTATTCATAATTTTTATTATGATTTTTAGAAGTCTCTAACTTATGTGAAAGTGTTCATAATCACAGACTGGTCCGAATTCGTTTATGAAATGATAGACAGTTTTGTAAAAATCACCATAAATCGTAGAAAATCATATGGAGATGTGCAAGTAGTTATTTTAAAGGTATAAACATGAACTAATTGCATATTATACAGTTTTGAAAGATATTAAGTTTAAGTTGGGTAAAACAGTTCGTGAACAGGTCACAACTTTTCTGTTGTAAACTGTCAAGTTGAGTTTTCAATATGTTTTGGTGTTTTAACTTGTATTCCCCCCTGAAAACTGAAGAAAACTAGAAAATGTAGGGGTATGAACTCACCTTGAGTGATTTCTTGAAGAGTGGAAGGTTGAAGATGATGAGTTTTCAAGTCTAGATCACTTGATGAACACACGAAGTTTTGGATGATCCTAAGAACGATTTTTGGTGTGAAGATATGAGTCGTTGATCCAAGAGAGGTATGAAAACATGTAATAACACTTGAGTTAGAAGGAAATAATTACCAATAAGTGAATAAATGACTCAATAATACATCAAAAGTGTGGCTGAAAGTTGAGAGAAAAGAAGCTTTCTTGAGGGGGTATGAGAAGTGTGTGTATGTTTGAAATGAGCAAGTAAATCAAGAAATCCTCCAAGGATTTCTTTATATAGAAGGTTGTTGGAGCAACTTGAGAGTTTGAAGTGATGTGTGCCTTGGTTTGTGTGATGTGGATAAGGTGGCAAATGAGAGGATGACACATGGAAGGGCAAGTGGGCACACTTGACCCACTTGGTAATCTAAGCCAGTTTAATTAATAAATACTTGAAAAATAATTAAAATAAGAGTTCTGGGGTTTTTAAATGGTAAAATAAGGATTTTGGTGAAAATCCCACGTTAAAATCATGAAAAACGGGCTTAAAACGAAGTCGTGGTCGAAAACCGGGTAAAAGTTGCGAATCTGCGAAGTCAGGGCCGAAGGTTCGGTCTTAGGAGCTTAGAACCGAAGGTAGGTTCGCTTGATGCATTAGAACCGAGAGGAGGGCTCGGTCCGAGCAGTCTCGCAGGCGAACACGGAAGAGGGACCGAAGGCGAAGTAGGCTAGAAGCGAAGGGTAGTTCGGGTTCGGTCTATGCGAGTTCGGTTCACCAGAAGCTTCGGTCCTTGCAAGTTCGGTCCAGGAGGCTTCTTAGGGTTTCGCTTCTTAGGGTTTCGGCTCTAAGAGGGTTCGGCCCTAAGAGGTTTGGTTCGTAAGAGGTTCGGTTCCTAAGAGGGGTTTCGGCCCTATTTAGCTGTTTTTCGATATAACTCCCCGTTTCGAGCGGTTTTTGGCCAAGTTAAGGGTCGGGATGACTATAAAAAGTTGAGAGAGATTTTGAGAGAGATTTGGGAGAGATTTCACATACTTGGAGAGATTTCACATACTTAGAGAGATTTGGGAGAGATTTCACATACTTGGAGAGATTTCACATATTTAGAGAGATTTGGGAGAGATGTCACATACTTGGAGAGATTTCACATAATTAGAGAGATTTGGGAGAGATTTCACATACTTGGAGAGATTTGGGAGAGATTTCACATACTTGGAGAAATTTAGTCTTAGTCATTATTATCGTATAATCTCGTAATGCAATGTTCGTGAACCCCGTTATGCTTCGTTAATGATCGTTTTAAGTCCCCGAAAGGGTCCTTAGTCGTGTTTTGATGCGTTTAACTCCCTTTTTAGGGTTTTTACATTATTAACACATAGATTCTTCGAGACACTTGAATTTTTCACATAAAGATGCACATTTTTATACGTAGAATAACTTTTAACATACAAGTAGTAGCTAAGTTTGACCGGTTTGACTTGTTGACTTTGACTTTGACTTTGACTTGAATTTGACGGTTGTCACATGTAGGAAGTTAAGTCCTGGCTTGGGAAGTGTTTCGCTATGAAGGACCTCGGAGAGGCTGCCTATATTCTGGGAATAAGGATAGTGGGAAACAGGAGAAAAAGACTAATAGCACTCAGTCAGAATACTTACTTGGACAAGATACTAAAACGTTTTAGTATGGAGAATTCCAAGAAAGGGGAGTTACCGATCCAAAGTAATGCCAAATTGAGTAAGACTCAAAGCCCGAGTACCGAAGTCGAGATAGCAGAGATGAGCCGAGTACCTTACGCTTCCGCAGTTGGCTCAATCATGTATGGTATGACTTGTACTCGCCCTGATGTGGCCTTCGCTTTGAGCATGGTCAACAGATATCAGGGGAACCCTGGCAGAGCACATTGGACCGTACTCAAGAATATTCTTAAGTACCTTCGTAGGACCAGGGAATGGTTTCTAGTCCTCAGTGGGAGTGGAGACTTAAGGGTGCGAGGGTATAGTGACGCCAGTTTTCAAACCAACCGAGAGAATTACAGCTCTCAGTCGGGCTGGGTCTTTACCTTAAATGTAACTTATTAAATGATCTCTAAAACTTTATTTTTCATCGTTAACTTTTTATTATATTTAAGTGTGGTATAATGATATCATATTAACCAAAATATAGACATAGTTAGCCAAGACAATTTAATAATTACAGCGTCATTATAGTTGTTCGGCTATTGGATTCCGGCCAAATCAAAATAAGTTTTCATCGGTTTTTTATTTAGATATGAATTTATAGTATAACTATTTTCGAATTTTGATAATTCGGTTTCGCTTTAACTTATGTAATCTGTTTTTTTTTTTTCAAATCAAATTTATTACAGCCAACAAATAATAATTTTTTTATCTTTTAGCTTTAGTTTTTAGGCTATCAAATTTCAATCAAAGAAATAGTTATAATGACATCACACAAAAACACACAAAACACATTTGTCTATTAAATTTGTGTTGTTATGAGTCGGATAAAAAAAAACTTTTTGAAGTTAAGCACATAAACAAAAACTTGATTGAATGCAATCACCAACATCTGCAAATACAGTTTTGACAACACTAATTATAATATTTTCTTAATGTATACCAATCTAATCTACACAAAAGAAACAAAATTAACCTTAAGAAATGAGATAAAGCTCAATTTCATGCAACAGTGGAAGAAGGCGTACCACTGGTAATTCCTGTTTGTAACCCAAGGCCACCAAGATGTATTGGAACCCATACTTTCCATACATTTTAAATAAAACAAATTCTAATAATATTTTCATACAAAATTCCAGACATTGGAATCCAGAAATAAAAGTTGATGAAATGAGATAATATAACACATATATGCTTCCTTAACAAAAATTCGCCAACTTCTCATGATTCTGGCGAAAATAAGTGTGGTGTGATGGTGGATGGTGGTGTTTATAGAAAGCCTATTTTCAACCAAGCATTCGGCCTCTTCTTTGATTTTCAGCTTCTCTTACCAAACTCTTGAAACACCTGTGACACACACCATTCAATACTTACTTTAATCTTAAAAATTAGCAAAAAAAATATTCAAAACAGAGACAAATAAAGATAGAAACATGCAAAACACCTACTCATCTTCACTTGCGTGACTTGAACTGTTAGAGACTATTAGATTTTCTTATCAAAATATGAGGGCATAGGTAACCAGGCCTGTATCCCGACAAAAACTGAAAAAAAAAACCTCTTTTAAAAGCCAGAAGCAATACTTTTAACATGACTACACAACCAATAACATAAAACCATCATTTTAACTATTTTGTTAGAATATAACCTTCTTTAAGACATTTTAACAAGCATATTGAAGGCATTCATTCCATTCCAGGTAGTATATGTCATGAACTCGAATTTCTACAAACTCAATAAAAAGAAGAAAAAAAATACAAATTTACATGAGTTGGGTTCAACCTAAACGTAAAAAGAAATGGATTTAATAACCATAGACTAAAGTTTTTGTATTTGACAGAAAAAGAACCAACAGAAGCCACAAACCAGGTAATTCAAACACCATGAACTTTAAGCTGTATTTGAGAAAAAACAAATGTAAAACCAAGTACTTGGAACATTTAAATACAACAAATATCTTCAAAACGCCAGTTTTCATCCATAGAACATAAGATGTACAGCTAGCAGCAACAATGTACTCTGCTTCTGTTGTGAAGAGAGCAATGCAGTTCTGCTTCTTGGATGACCAACTAACCAAACGACCACCTAAAAATTGACAACCACCTGATGTGCTTTTTCTATCAAGTTGAAGACCACCATAGTTTGAATCTGAATATGCTTGAAGTAGGAAGCTCTCATTTGCTGGCTACCAAATTCCGAGACTCTTTGTACCTTTGAGGTATCGGAAAATTTGTTTCACAGCCAAGAGATGAGACATCTTTGGGTTCACTTGAAATCTGGCACACAAACATTTTGCATACATGATGTCCGGACGACTTGCTATGAGATGGAGCAAAGATTCAATCATTCATCTCTACTTCTTTTCATCAATCGCTACACCTGAAGGGTCGGAAAAGATTTTGTGTCTGAAGCCCATGGGTACCCTGGCTGAGGCACATGTGTCCATTGAGTACTTTTTGAGGAGTTCCGAAATGTACTTTTCTTGGTGAATGAAGATTTCTCTGTTAGTCTGTTTGACTTGTAGACCAAGAAAGAAGCTAAACTCCCTATTCATGCTCATTCGGAATCGATTGATCATTAGTTTAGCAAACTCATCAACCATTGATGAATCCGTAGATCCAAAAATGATGTAGTCAACGTAAATTTGGACCAGCATGAGATGCTTTCCATTTGACCTTCAGAATAAAGTGGGAGCTAAAATTCCTCGTTGAAAACCTGATGTAGTGTGGAATCAAGTATGAATCAAATCAGAGTTATCTAACTCTATGTCCTGTCCCTATTTATAGGAAACATGACATCACACAAAAAATTACAAGGACTAAACAGTACGCTTCGTTACATAAAATGCCTTGTAAAATAAACTTATGACTTCGACATATTAGAATAGGTGTTCGACCCTTCCATTCTCACCCTTTGTAATAATGTCGACCATCTTCAGTTCAAAATAATTTGTATAGCATACAACATCACCCTTCGGATTTTTGAATACCAAGAAATAATCTTCTTCAATTCTTTCTTGTCCCGTTCGTTATTCTTCTTGCAGCTATTCATACGAACAATGAAGTTCGTATACTGGGATGTTGTGCATCTCTCCACTTCGCAAGCATGGAATAAGAATCTCTTGGCTGTTCCTTTTTTGTCTTTCCCTGCGAAGACCATCCCAAATGGCTTCAAGCATATTTCCCCATCAGCATACTTCTTTAACTCAGGTTGAGTCTTCGTTGGTTCCATGGGTACTTTCACTTCTAACCCCTTCACAGTTGCTAACTCCACATCCGTTAGGGCCAAACACTCATAGTAGTTATCTTTGTGTTTCAAAAGTAATGCAACTTGTATAAGATCATACAAGTTTATTAATGGGAAATCAGCTATCGAGAAATTACATTCCTGACCATTCGCCCTTGCAACGCAAAAACGAAGGTTCTGCATCATGTCTTCGAAAAGAACATCCTTCTTAATACTGGTCACCTTCTTTATCTTCACGAGTGACCAAATTTCCTCTGGAAGTTTCCCTAACATAGCATGAAACCTGAGCTTCATGTATGTGTAATCATCATCATTATCAAATTTCTCAGCAATATTGTACTGAGACATGATAAACATCATTTCATTTATTAGTAAATCCAGTTGTCTCATATCCGTATTAACAACTGCATAGCTTTGCTTCGGCTTCTTCTCAAAAGCATACATATGATTATATGCAACTTTTGCTTCAATTGTTTCATAGTTGTAATGCTTTACAGGATCACCCTTGTTCAATCCAGGTGGGTCATTTGCACGAAGACTTAAAATACTCTAAACTACTCTTAATTTCTCTAGCTCAGCTTCAGTTTCCACTTTCTTCTCTTCTTTCGATGTTTCGACCAAGATTGTTTTCCCTTTATCTTTGACCGAGGAACTATCAACAACTTCCTTGGGCTTCGAACTACTACCACCTTCCCCAATCACAAATCCTTTAGAAATTGTTTTTGAAATTGGCTTCGTAGAAATTGGCATTGTTGTAACAAATGTCGAAGTAACAGGCCCAACAGTTGAGATAATTGGCTTCGATACTGGAATTGTTGTTTGAAAAATCTTCCCAACAGTTTTCACAGCTTCATGCGAAACCTCACCAACTTTCGCATTACCAACCTTCTTTTCTCCCCCTTATACCCTTGTGACAACAGGCGGGGCATCTGTTGGTAGTAGACTTGAAAACTTGGATAACGAACCCAACTGTTTGTGAAATACAGCCTCGAGCTGAGAAAACTTTTGAGACAAGAATTCTGGAGTTATTATCGAAGATGGAACAGGTGTGGTAGACAAGTCTTTCAATTCCTCCAACAAAGATGTAAGCTCCACAAAGCTTCGACCGTTATCTGTAGAAAGTTGAGTTACTTGAGGACTCAAGCTTTCATACAACTTGACATATTTTGTGACAGCCTCACAAATAATATCCACTTTTTGATTTAGAGATGCATAGTCTTGCTGAGCACTAGCAATCTATTTGATCATGTCTTCACGATGTTCTTGAAGCTTTAAGTTGACAGCTTCGTGTACTTGCTTCACATCTTTTATAAACAAGACATGTCGTTCTTTAGCCACCCTTCGTAAATCTTTAACTTCACTTACAAAGTTCGAAGATTGAGACTTCACTCGCAATTTGTTACACTTATCATTTTGATCCACCTTCTCCAAGATTTTAGATTCAGAATCTTGAAGCATGCCAGATACTTTACTAACCATCCTGGCTTCGAATGCTTTGAGCATAACATCCAATTCCAAACTTGAAAGAGATTGACTTCCCCCCATGTCAGTTTCAGATTGAATAATTGAATTCATCTTGTTATTCAAAATCTTAAATTGCTTCATCTTCATTCACATGTTGTTGGGAAAAGTTTCTTCTTCTTCGTCAAATTCCATCTCTTCAAATGTTCCTCTAAAACCCCCTTCGTCAACATCAGTATCCTCTGTAGTTAGAAGTGGATCAGTGGTTTGCGATGAGAACAAAGTAGTTATGGGTTGATTGAGAATGGTTTCAAAGGTGGGTGAATTGGTAGTGTTCGAGATAGGTACAATGAACGGTGGTAACGAAACAAAAGTAGCAGAAGATGCAGGAATACCTTGAGTAGAAAAAACAAGTTCTTTATTCGTATTTCCTTCACCCATATTGACATTTACATTCGTATCAGATAAGTGTGTATTGATGTCTGAAGTTCGAACCTCCTCAAGAACTGATTCAGTTAACGAAACTTCGGGTGGTGTGACCCTAGTCGGCTCAGGAATAGATGTGGATTGGAGAATATTAGCTTCAGGTGTTTCAGGAACTTTCTCCCCTTCGGATGATTCTGCTTGAAGAACCATCTTCCTTTTCTTTAGCTTCTTCTTTGAAATATGTGTAGCAACATCTTCAGCTCTTCGTTTCTTGGAAGAAGGAGAAATAGGAGCTGGAACCTCACGAATAAGAATGCCTTGGTGATTCAGATATGGTTTACGAACCATAGAAGAAGACTTAAACGAACCATCATAAAGATTTTGTGATCTACGAGACTTTTTCTTAATTCGTCGAAATATACCTGATTTTGATGGAATTGATTCTTTTTGGTGGTGATTTCTTTTTCTTTGGCTCTTGTACAGGTTTCTCAGGAGTAATTGTTACATCCTTCTTGGTTTTGCGAGACTTCTTCGAAGAACCAGCGGTTTCTTTTGGCAACAACTTCCCAGAGCCATCATCAGGATTGATGGTCTCTAAATACTCCATAAGAACCAAGTTCGTTGGATCAACATGCTGTAACATTGCATCTGGAATTCTTGCAATGTGTATAAAAATTTCAGCATCATCCGTAACCTCCTTCGGAAATTGATACTTGATGAATTCAGCAGTCTCCTTATCAGTAGGCACCGCAATTCCCTATTTGGCATAAAAATATCGAAGAATTAAACTCCAATACTTTGCACACGAAATCCCTTGAACAACATTCGTGTTTTCTACACTCTTCTGAAATTTCTTCCACAGCTGTGTAGAATAATCCACAGTAATGTCATAATACAACCCAACTACCATCACATACACCTCCATTCGACCTTTGTCCAAACCTACACTGCGACCAGTGAAGCAGCGTAGAAAGATTCCGAAGAGAAAATTCCAAACAGTTGGAAGTCCAAACTTCTTGAAATCACTGATCTTGGTGAGTGGGGGTTAATAACCCATCTCATTAAACATATGGATGATTTGTGCAGAAGAAAGATCAGTATAGATTGGAGAATTAGGGATATCAAGAATCTGACAAAAAATCTTCTTGGACAATCGGATCTTCTTGTCATTCACCAGTTGAAAAGTGATGGTATCCATTGCTTTGCTGTACGTAGCAGTGGAACCTGCTTGAGAAAGCCATGAAAGTGGAACTGCAAAAGAATTGAACATGGCAGTGGAAAGAACAGAACTCTTCAATGTGACTACCAACATCTTCAATTCGTCTGGATAAAGAGAAACATCATCTTCAACCTGATAGTTCGTCCCTTGAATCTTCATTATTGGTTGGGAAGTAAAATCTTTAGTGTTTTGGGAATGAACAACAACATCAACAGAATTGGCCATGATTAGGGTTTGTTGAAGCTTTGAAGAACAATTGGAAATTTTCAGAGAAATTAGGAATTTTTCGTTTGGAGGCGTAAACTGATAACACACTTTGATTCCCCTTTTTATATGTAACCCTATTGTTTGAATTTTAAGCGGGACTGGCATTAAAGGAGATCCGACGTGGCAACTTTAATCTCGCACCATTATGCTGATAAAGTAGCCATGCGTTAAAAAGAAGCTGTCACATCACCTAGAAACCCGTACTGAATACATAACGTCTTTTCAAACAGTCTGATCGTTTATCTTAATTAAATTGTAACCGTCACCAATCTTCAGATGGAGGTAAGGCTCATTGACTTCTGGGATAAAAAGCGAAGTCATATGCCAGATGTTTGAAATCATTAGCCTGAGTTGGTATTACTCAGAACCTCAACGATTTCATGAGTGCAGTGTGCCAAAGAAAAGATAAGAAGCAAATTAACAAAAATTTGGATCTATGATTTCTAAAAAAAATTCGACACAAAAGCAGATAAAACCCAAGGCAAAGGTTACTTCGTTAATTATCAAGAGAGATAATCAACTACTTGTATGTGTTCCCGTGAATTGCAATCGAATACTTATAGAGAAGTATCGAAGGGCTTCTTTTATAAGGCTTCATGGGTAGTTTACAATTTCGTTACATATCAACCTAAACATAAGGTGAGTAATTGTAACAGAAATTACTTGTTTGACCGGTGTAGTCAGTGACAAGTTTGCTTTGAATTATTTTGAAAGTGACTTCGAAAGAAAATGAAACTCACACGGAAATCATATTCATGAAAGAATTAATATTGAATCCTGTTGGGTGACAAACATCGTGGGCTTCGATTGTTTGATCAAGATCACTCATAAGAAATGAATATGAGACGCTTACAAAACTTGAACACTTTGTTGAATCATAAAAGTGACCCTCCTAAACTTGGTCTACCGCAGCCTTCCAAGATCCGCAGTCGTCTTTGTTCAGCAACCCCATCCGAATTCATCATCATCCGCAGTTCACTATCTAGCTTTCTTAGTTTAACTCTTTATCTACTTTTGATAGAATGCTCTTTTTTGTCCAGTATGCCTTGTATGGCTACGGTTAGATAGTTGAACTAATATAATATTTGAGTCTCTATATATAGAGTTCAATCTTTCTTATTCAATACATCTGATAACACTACACATCTTAAATCTCATATCTATTGTTATTACTCTCATCCTCTTCTTACTCTCAAAGTTCACCTGAATATAATTGGATATTATTTCTCTTCGGAGCAAGTCATTCTTGACATAATCACTAAGTTTGATCTCACTTACTAACTTGGTCTGATTGCATTCCTTGTTAAGAATCAACTTAAGTGTATACTTGATATAATACTTGTTGTCTTTTATATTTCCTTATCTTTCCGCAACTAATCATCTAACTATCTAACTCTAACTTATATTATTGTAGAGCTTTATGATCCTTTGAGATTAACTTTAATTTCCGCAATATAAACTTGTTCTAACGTTTGTTCAAGTGTGTCTCTCAAGTTTTTCTCGCAACAAGTGGTATCAGAGCCATAGTGGTTCCTTTTTTAAGCAAAACTCTGATTTTCAAAAGGCCTTCTATACAACTGGAGCTCATTTCTTAAAAAAAACAACAACAAAAACTTTTCAAAAAAAAAAAACAAGGAAATATGGCACAAACATTATCTCTAAATGTCTCCAACAGTGTTGGTGGTTCTAATCGAGCCCTAATATTAGTGGCAAATGAATATCATCACTGGTCTCAGAGAATGGAAAGATATTTAAGGAGACTTGGTGGAGATGTATGGCGATCCGTAGAAGAAGGACCACATGTCCCTGTTCTTACACCAGTTCAAACCGACGGCGCCACAGCTAGACTAGGAGGAGGTCAACCGGTCATGAATCGCCCTACCAAAGACGATCTCGATAAAATGGAAAATGATGTTGTTGCTTTTTATGAAATCTCTTGTGGAGTTTCTCCTGACAACTTTGACATTATCATAAACTTCAAATCAGCAAAAGAGACCTGGGAGGTTCTCAAGAACTTATATGAGGGCTCAGAACAAGCTCAAGATAAGAAGCTCACAACTGCACTCAATGAGTTCAACAATTTCGAAGCTCATACTGGCAAAAGTTTGGAAGACTCCTTCAAATGGTTCAGTCTGATAGTCACTAAGTTATCAAATGTTGGCACCATCCGCATCAACCATGAAACAAATCTCCAATTCCTCAATGGTTTCGGAAGAGATTGGACTACTGCTAAGATGACAGTTCAAGGAGATAGAAAGATCCATTCTTTGTCTCTCTACAAGCTCTACGGGGAACTACAAGCACAAGAATCCACCGTACTCAAAGATTGTGCTGACTTCGGAGGTCCACTTGCTCTCATAGCACAATCTCCTCACTCTCAATCATACTCCACCGTATATGATAACCCTCCGCAGTCTTATGAAGCAGACTCAGAGTATCACGATGAAGAAGAATTTTAGAAGGCTATTGCTCTTGTTAGCCAACAGTTCAACCGGCTACCACCTCCTTCCTTTCGTAAGAATCAGCAGTTCAACAAACCTCCATTCAACCGCAACTTCAACCCGCAGAATAACCACTCTTGATATCCCAAAAGTTCTCACCCACCACCACAACCTTAGCCTACTCAACCCAAAGAGGCAGTGAAGCCCATCAATCCAACTGACTCTGGTACCTCTTCAAAAGATAAAAGTGATGTTGTGATCTGTCACAAGTGCAACAAAGAAAATCATTTTGCAAAAGATTAAAAGGCTAACATAGTGAAAGACTGAGCATTCTACCTGAGAATGGCTTATGAATTAGAAGAAAAAGAAAAGGCAAGGGCATACGTAGCCCATGTAAGAAGAGACCATCAAGTTTGGTCATCCGGAGATGAAGACGAAGACATCAGCAACATCAAAGGAAAAGGGAAGATCTGCATGATGGCAACTGCGAATGACGATGGGTCTACAAAGCTCGAAAAGAACTACTGCTACGTAGAAAAGGATGGGACACTAAGCATCGTGGAACTGGTAAAACTCATGATTCAAACTATAAACTATAGCTTGCATGACTGTCAACCCTTCATAGACAATCTTAATGACAAATGTGACGCCGTCCTTACAGACTATAACAAAGCTCTAGATGAGAACAACATAGTATCCCAAGAGATGTTTCATGTAAGAGGAAGACTGGATAACAAAAGACTCAAAGTAGCTATGTTAGAAAAGGACTTAGAGTTGGAAAAATATGCAAGAATGTTGAGTGAAACACAACTAGAGATAGCCTTGAACCAAAGAGATTTAGCTCAGAGTGAGATTGTACGTTTAAATCTATTAATAGAAAAACTGTTCAATGAAAGTGAAGCTATTGAAAATTTGGTGAATAATGGAATCGTGGACAATACCTATAATTAGGGTTGGTCCAATGGATATCCTACCGCAAAGGATTCCTCACCCCGGTTTAACAAAGATCGACTATATGTCCCTCCGGACCGAGAATTTCATTTTCCATTCAATGACAAAACCTTTCCCGAAGACATGAGAACACACTTCGGTAGACTTCATAATCTGAGTAATAATTGTGTCATTGAGGAAATTATGCCTGAGGTTTCGGGTCACACAAGTGATCGAATTCCTATCTGTGGCACAATCTATCCAAATTCTCAGACTTCATCAGTTCTGGATAAAGAAATTGTCATAGAGAGTCCCGAAGTCTCAAAAGACTTACCATCTCTGCCCTCAGACCGCAGTGTCTCTCACTGCAGTCATAAGCCACAGAAGTCCCACAAGAATCCCACAGAAGCCCCAACTCAGTCTTATTCTGCGGTACTCAAATCATCCTTACCGCAGTCCTCAGTCAAAAGCTCTGTGACTCTTCAGCCAATTCATCATGAATTACCCATAGACAACTTTGAAGTGGGCCAATGCTCTCAAAATCCTGAATATTCAAGTTCGGATGAATTTAGCCCTCGTTTTCAAAAAATTTCAAAAGTTTCCAGGAAGCCGCAGCTGAACACCAATGATTGCGGTTCTCCAAAAACCTTAGCTAAAAAGGCTTTCAAAGAGGAAATTCGATCCCGAGGCAAAAATACTCAAATCTTTTCAAAAAACAAAAGGCATGTAAGATTTCCAAAATCTAAGAGTCTAGAAAAGTTTGTTTTCTCACACTATTTTTCAAAAAACTCTCCAATCAAGAAAACATACAAAAAGGAATGTACAGTTTCAACAGCCATTTCAAAAACATCTGACACAACCCAAAAGAGAGCACAGTCTTTTCGAAGCAATGGTTTTCAAATCTATTCCTTAGATGACCCTAAATGGAAAGGGATTTTACCAACTCCAACACTTTTAATATCACATCAAAGTTTTCAAAAATCACTCTCCAAGAAATCCTTCCGTGCTCTCACATCTTCAAAACGTCCTTTTTCAAAGACAAACAACCCTCAGACTGGTCACAAGCAGCCTACTTCGTCCTTCAGAGCGCTGACCAAACAAAGTGTCAGAGTAAAAGACAAAATTTTAGCATGTCAGTGTCAGTGTAGTTCTCAAAATGGTTCATCTCATGTCAAATCCAGTGCTTTTCAAAATCCTCGTAACTTTTCTAAATCTCGCAACACTCCAAAAACTCACAAACACCCAAGACTAGGCATAAAAGTTGACACGAAATCTGTCCCAGCAACCTCGGTTCATGCATCAATCAAAAAATCATCTTTTGTCCCAGGCTCCAAACTAGTTTGGATGCCTAAACTAACCGTGTAAGTCTCAGGCTTTGTGCAATGAGGAACAAGAAGAAGAATGGTTAATCGACAGTGCCTGCTCCTTGCACATGACCGGAAGGTTAGAATACCTTCGGGATTTCAGGCCAATTTGCAACGGTGGAAATGTCACATTCGGCAACAATGTGAACGGGATAATCCGAGGTTATGGTGGTCTTACTACGAGAAACTTCTCTATTCAAAAGGTTGCTTATGTAGAAAGCCTTTGTTGAGAGAAAAACTTGAGACACTTGAACAAACGTTAGAACAAGTATAGTTGCGGAATAGTTTATCTCAAAGGATCTAAAAGCTCAACAATAATAATAAGTTAACGAGTTAGATAGTTAGAGAGTTAGTTGCGGAAATGTAAGGAAATATAAATGACAGCAGATGATATATCAAGTATACACATAAGTTGATTCATAGCATGGAATGCATTCAGACCAAGTTAGTAAGTGAGATCGAACTTAGTGATGAAGTCAAGAATGACTTGCTCCGAAGAGTAATAGTATTTAGTAATGTTCTAGTGAACTTTGAGAGTAATGAGAGATTTAAGGTGTGTAATCAGATAGAGATGAGAGATATATTTGATAGCATAGAAGTTGCGATAGATTGTAGAAGATATATGTTAATGAGAAAGATTGAGCTCTTTATATAGAGACTCATGGATTACAATGGATCAAATTTCTAAGAGTAGCCATGCAAGGCATACTGGACAATAGAGAGTATTATAACAAAAGTAGATAAAGTAAAGTAATCGTCTAAGTAAGAATGATTGCGGTTGATGATGACTTCGGATGCGGTTGCTAATGAAGATCTGACTGCGGATTCTTGAGGGCTGCGGTAGCTGAAGTTTAAGAGGGTCACTTTTATGATCCTACAATTTCCCCCTAAGTGACCTCTTTAACTTCTCTTCAGTTATCAAGTTTTAAGAACTTGATCAAAATCCACCAAAACTTTCTGATATTTTCCAACCATGTGATCCTTCTTAAAATTTCGAACTTGACCTCGGCAGTCGTGTGCTTTGATCTTTCAACTAAGGTTCGACAAATATCAAGTTGCTTCCTTGCAAGACGATTCATGGCAGTCATAGGAATGAAGTATTTGATTTTATCGACCTTCCTTTTGAAAATGACTCCGAGTTCAGGGAAGTTTGTTGCACCTAGGGATCTTTCTTGATAACCTTCGGTATGCATCGGTGCAGGATCAAGTGGTGGTAGATCGAACTTTTTAGCAATTGTGGGGTACATGTCTGCATCAATCTTTGCAAAGTCACAGACGGTTTCCCTCAGAAATGTGCTTGCCCTTTCAAGTGCTATTTTCATTTTCGGATACTTCTCGCTTTTGTTTTTGAACACCTTTGCTATCAGGAATACTTCTTTTGGATTCATACATGGGAAGTCAGCTTGGGTGCGGACATAGTTCTGATTCCTTCTTTTAAGCGTGTACTGAATGAAGTCAACTTTCATGAATTTCCGGGGCTTAAAGTTCTTGACTGCGGATAGTCTATCATTAGACCAGATTTTCTCTATGGAAGAAGCATGTTTGGCATAGAAACGGTTAAGTCTTTCGAATTCCATAGGCAGTCTCTTGTGATCGGGTAGGCTACGGTAAAACTGCTCAAATACAGTGAAGTATTTAGCATTTGGGGAGATTAGAACATCCCAGTAGCCATCAGAAGGGGGTTCAGCATAGTTAAGGTAACGGTTGTAGTCATCATCCAGCAGTCTTCGGTGGGGATTGATCCATGAATTGATTAAGGATTCATCCATACTGATGTTGAATCCGTTCTCTCTCCAGATGAGTTCAGCAAACTTGGCTGCTTTCCAATCTGCTTTCTTCTGTTTCGTAGTGGGAGAGTCATTGGAGTGTTCGGATGACATATTGGATGCAAGATTTTTGAAGTGGGGAGGAGTCTCCGGTCGCTCAGAAGAACTTTCTTGAGTGATTTTGTGTTGCAGTGGAGACTGATGCGGTGGGGTCTGATGAGGTGGTGTTTGATGCGGTGGTGTTTGATGAGGAGATGGTTGTGGTGAGGGAATTTTTTCAGTTATGATGGGGGGCCTCCTTTGGTGAGAGACGTTGTTTGAGTGATGGTCTTCATCACTTCCCCCTCTTGAGGAATGAAACACCGGAGCATCCTGAAGTCATTGTTTGAGACCATCAACTTTGGCACACACCTCCTGGAATTGAGCTTTCAGAGCATCAGCTAGTTGTTGATTGTCTGGGATGGCGGTGTTGAAGAGTAGTCGATGAATCTCCTTTGTCAGTTGAAGAATCTCCAGGCCATGAAAATTTGACGATAAAGATCGTTGAAGTCGGTTGATTGTGGATTGAAGGACTGTGATGGTGGACTCATAAGCAGTGTGATTCTCTGCTATCAGCTTTTGGGATTGAGTTGATTGGTCCGCAATGGCAGTTTGTAAGTCTACCTTGATTGCAGATACCTCAGAGATGAGGCGCTCCGCAGCAGCCATGAAGTGCTTGTGATCAGCCTGGCGACTTGTATCCAGGGATCTGATTCCCATTTCTACTTTTAGGGAAATACGTTCAGCAGCCAATCTTTCACGGGTTTCCAGTCTTTCAATTCTTTCAATTAAGGACTGCGGTCCTGGAACGTCTTTAGGCTGCGGTTGAGTGGGCTTGACCGCAGCTAGGATCTGGTCTACTTTGGCTTGTAGACTCAGAAACTCTTTCCTGGACACAACCATCTTCTTTTTCTTCTTTTTCTCTTTTGGCTTGGAGGTTGAATGGTGAGAGCCACTATATTCTTCTTCTTCATCAACCATCATCAAATCATCATCAGAAGGGATAGGCTGGCTTACCTCATTGAGATCGAAATCGTCGAATCCGAAGGTAGGAGCAGAGCTAACTTCGATTGCGGTTCCCTCTTCTTGAGAATCTCGAACAGTTGGAGTTGGAGTTGGAGGGATCTTAGATGTACTTTCACCACCATGAGTGGACTGAGCCTTGCGGATCGTCTCAGCCATTTCGGTCATCCATTCTTGTACTTTGAGAATGGTGGCTACAGTATTGGCATTGTTGATTGCATCCACCCAATACTTGGCTACATATTGGATCTCCTGTTGTTTTTATTGAAGTTGCTTGATTTGCTGATCCTTCCTTGCTTGAAATGCCCTACGGAAAGCAGCATATTTCTTGATATCGAAGTCAGAAACTGGAGTGTAGTGTAACCATGAATCATTCGATTCATCTCCGTTAAATCCTTGGAATCGCACCGAGGTGTCCCACGGGTCCACGGATCCTTGCACGTTGGTGCTCCCCGTGCCTAAACCACCTGTAAAAGATATAAGCAGAGTAGGATTTCCTGAGCTTCCTCGGTCTCCTTGACCAGTGGTCAACTTTTTCCTCGGCTCTGTTCTGGCAAAGGCGGAAGAAATGCCCTGCGGTTGGGAAGGTGTTTGCAGTGTTTGGGTTACAGACAAAAGAATGGAGTTCAACTCCTCAGGGGAAAAGAAGTGTAGACAAGAAGCCCTGGAGACCTTAGGGCAAGAACCAGTTCCATCCCCTTGGGAGTGAGCTGGGGGTGAGTCTTCATGTTGAGATGAACCAGACTCACTTTCTGAGTCTGAGTGGAATTCGATAGTGGTATTGAATGGGTTTCCGGCTACCCCAAGGACTACCAGAGCCTTTTGAGAGGCTTCGGTATCAGTCCGGTCACGCATTTGGTTTGTGGGATTGGTTTTTCTTTTCTTAAGGATGGAGATGGGTTGTGCATCCTCATCAGAATCAGTCACTGAAGGAGAGTGAGGTTGATGTTTGGATGATTCGTCATCTGAGGGCACAGTTTGTATGATCTTTCTTTTCTTTGAGGGTTCAGCTTGTTTGGGAGTATCTTTCTTCTTTGGAGTTCTTTGTTTCTTGGAGACGTTGCGGGGGCCTTGATGGGCTGAGGCTAACTTATTTCCTCTTTGTGATAAATTGGATAGAGTGGTGGATGATGGGACTGCGGTACTACCAGGGATGGTGAGTGCGGTTGTGGCTTGTAGAGGCGGGGTAGAAAGGTATGGGCTAATACCTTCCGTAGCCTCTATATGGTCTGTGGCTTCAGGGGTTTTAAGACCAAGGGAAGATAGGATGTGGACTGGTAGTCGTCTGATGGGTCCAAAAATAGATTGATCAGTAGAGGGATTGTACCTTTTCAGATCTTTGGTGATGAAGAGATTGGTGTCGTTGCCCATGCTATGTCCTGCATCCGCATGAAGATCTGAGATGCAAAGAGACCAGAACCTAGCAAAAGTAAGTTCGGTAGGGTTTTCTCTTGAACTCTCTTTGGGAATGTACTGCAGGAAGTCATCCCATAAGATCCGACCGTAATTGACATCATGGCCAGTGAAGATACTCCATACCATCTCTAGTAGCTTCAGACCCATATTATCAGTGCCTCTGGTTCGGTCTGACAGACTGCAGATGACAAAGTAGCAAACGAATTGCCACACCGCAGGCAGCTGATTTTTCTTGAACTCGCATATTCCTTTGATTTTCTTCTGGTAACCCATCTGGTATAGAGCAGAGAGAATTTCTGCCATGCTTGGAGTGAAAACCTTGGTGGAAGGATGAACAAGCAGATTGATGGCATTGAGGAATTTTTCTTTGCTCAGAATGACCTCTTGTAGATTCTCGAGGGGTCAATATGCAGAAAAGGCACATTTGAATAGAGTTGAAAGAGGAACCACATCTGTGAATGAATCGAAGGGGCCAAACAGAGGGTGATTGTTCTGGAACTTGATTAGTAGCTTGAGCGGAGCATTATAGGAGGAATGCTTTTCAAACACAGGCCTAAAATTACAAAGTCTGAACCAGTAGGGTTTGCTGAGGCAGAAGCCTTGGAGTGTTTCTTCAAAATGTTAGATTTCACCATTGTTGAGAGGTTAAAGAAAGTTGCAGAAACAGAGTGCAAGAAAAATGGAGAGTAGGTTCGATGTTCAGAAAGTGTAAACCTTTCTTGGGGAAGAAGAAGGGGTTTTATAGAGGTGGAATGGGAACGGTAATTGATTTTTACCCTAGGTGAAATTAGATAAGGTAAAAAATGTTTGGGTGTTTTCTTCGATTAGGAGATGAATTCTCAGCCACAGATTAATAAAAGGTTTAATCTATTTTTTGAGATTTTCCAAAAATGGTTGGCATTTAATGAAGTGTCAGTCAGAAAATGTCACGTCTGAAGAACGTGTGGTGAGGGTGGGTTTAATCCGTTGTGTAAAGGGGAAGGTGTAACGGATTGGACGTGTTGGGGGTAATAGGAAGGGAAAGGTTAAAAAAGGATTTGTTTATGGGAAAATGTTCTTTTTGTCAGCATACCTAAAATAGGTCTGACACAAGGTTTATTCAAAAAGTGAAATGGGACAGTTACACAAGGAATGTTTTTTTTTAAAATTATTTTCTTATTTAATGAAGGATCATTAAATAGCACGCCATGAATCAAGAATTAATGAAACAGTTGAGAAAAAAATCAATGTGGTTGCGGATTGAGATTTCATTGCGGACGGAACATTTGTCGTTGCGAATGGTCGGTTTGTCATTGCGGATGGACGGTTGAATGACTGCAGTAGAAGAACTGAGGAGAACAATTGAACAAAAATTAGTAACAACAAACAATAAGGACCATTGATAGATAAATATGATATATGGTTGCGGTACATAGACTTCGATACACAGGATATACCAAAACCATCTATCATAAGTAACTTCAGTTATGACCGCAACGGAGACCAAGGATGGTCTGCGGTACCTATCAATTCAAGAAGAACTGTGGGTCCGGATTCATCATTCCTAACATTTGTAAGAAACTGTTGAGTTTTGTAGAGTCAAGTGCCTTTGTGAACACATCAGCAATCTCTTCATGAGTATGGACAAAAATTAGTTCAATGTTACCTTTCAGGATGTGGTCTTTGATGAAGTGATACCGTAGTTCAATATGCTTTGTCTTGGAGTGCTGAATTGGATTGTGAGAAATAGCTATAGCACTTTCAGAGTCACAGTAAATTGGTATCCGCATCATTCTGTATCCGTACTCCATAAGTTGAGTTTTCATCCATAAGACTTGTGAAGAACAGCTGGCTGCAGCCACATATTCAGCTTCTGCGGTAGACAATGATACACAACTTTGTTTCCTTGATGACCAGCTAACGAGTCTTCCACCCAGAAATTGACACCCACCGGAGGTGCTTTTTCGATCTAGTCTGCATCCGACATGATCTGCATCAGTGAACGCCTGTAGGCTGAAGTCATTCCCTGCGGGGTACCATAAGCCAAGAGTCTTGCTACCCTTTAAGTATCTTAGAATTTGCTTGGCTGCAGTCATGTGTGACATTTTTGTTGGATATAGTGTCTAAGTCCATAACTATATTTCTTTATGTACTTGACCCGACCCGGCATGGTCCATTTGGGTTGCACTTCACCCGAACAATTTACGGATAATCTTTTGCGAATAGTATAAGTTATGATTTATTCATATATTATAAGTTCTAATATATTAATATAAAATCATATTATTTAATTAGTATTGATCTATAATTAATCTAAGATTAATTTAGAGATCAAAAGTATGACTAATTAAATATGGGCTCTTGTATTTATATAGTGTGGGCTAATGCTTATTTGGAATGGGCTAGGCTTGCATGGAAAGTCCATCGATACTCCATGGAGCTTTAACCCATGGATCTCATGGAAATGAAAAGACATGGGTATTAGGGTTTACATGGATGTAACCCTAATCCACCACACTATATAAAGGAGGCTTTGGTTCTTGAAATAACACTAGTTGATGTGTGTAAACCAAGAGGGCCGATTTCAAGCAGTTTGTGACTATTCTCTCAAGTTTCCAAGTTTGTGGTGATTTGTGACTTCCATTTGAGGCATCCACATTATTGGTGCTAGGCTCTTAAAGTCCAAGCAATCAACTACTACTACAAGGTAAGTAATTCTACTAGTTTTATTTGATTCAAGTACCCCATGCCATGCTAGTTAGGATAAGAACCTTGGAAAAATAATTATTTGCATGTATCTTAGTCAAACATAGATCCAAGGTTTCTAGGGTTGCATGTACACCATAGGAGTGTTAGATCCAAGGTTTCTAGGGTTGAAAATCAAAGTTTTGTTCAAAAGCTCGTATCAAAATTTCAAGTTTTGTATATGTACTTACGATTCTTGAAATTTTTAATATGAACATTCATAAACATATGAGTTTAGAAGATCATAGAAATTATGTGCTAATAATTGATTAGATTAATTCTTGATCTTTATGTGTTTTAATGGAGTCCATAACTAGTTCTTAAGTTATGGATAACCAAAAGTCACATTTATAAATAACCATTAAAAGAACACATAGGTTACAAAAAATGAAGAGTCTTCATTTTTAATAACCATTAACTCATAAGTTATGAGAAATGAAAAGTTTTGAAAGTTTACAAAACTTGCCCTCAAGTTTTGGAACATGTAAAGTCATATTAAAAACTTTAGTTCCAACCCCTAGAATTTTAAAAGTTAAAATTCAACCCTTATACTTTATAATATTATAAGTTTAATAATATTTATATATGTATAAGATCAAGTCGTCTTACCGCTAGTACGCCTCATTCACGAAGCCGGTTTATAAGGGGGGTATAAGGTTGTTGCCTATAAAATGGCAACTTAATGGGTGTCCACTCTCACCCACCGCTTCCTTGATCGGTGGAGGGTCGTTAGCCGAACGGGTAAGACAAGGACTTATAAATTCTCATTAAAAGTATAATGATAATACTAAAGTAACTAAACTTTATTGAATTCCCAATCTTAGTTATTTTAGGAAAATGTGAATAAGTTGCTAATCCATGAAATTACACTTTACACTTTGTTTAAGTCGTTAGTGGAGCGTGTGTGGTTAACCGGCACACTAACTTGAACTTAACAAGGTAGGTAAAGGGTGACTTAATGTTTATCATAGTATCGATGGAGCGTGTGTGGTTAACAGACACATCGATTGAGGGGTAATACATTAAGGGTACCAAGTAATTTGCATGGTTACTTCACACCTTGTTTTGTGATCCTCGGCATCCCAGTCACAAAACTTGAAGGGCACACTCGAGATTGAAACATGCCATTGAAGAAAGTTCAATGAATCTCAAAGAATCTAGGAGTTTCTAAACCAATTAAAACCTAATTAAATATTTCATTTTTCATGGTGGAAATTGGTGAATCGTCATTCACCTACCTTCAAATATCTTATAGCTTAGATTACGGCATCCCTCTTCTAAGTTATAAAATATTGTGTTGGGTCCTAGCCTTAATATTACATTTGGGTGTTCTGCTAAGGACTATGTCTATATCTAATCTAATCTATTCCCTCTTCTTTTCAGATGTCTTCCAATAACAATGCTTCTTGCTCAAACCCTACTAGCTCCTTCTCTCTGATGAATCTTTGTGGGACAGTCATCTTTGATGGGTCCAACTTTACAGATTGGATCAGAAACATCAGGATGGTCACTCCGTATGAGAACAAAGAATATGTTCTCGACAAGGAGCAGAAGGTACCCGAGCCAACTGCTACTCCTGAAGAGCTTGCTGAATATGAGGTACATGAAAGAGATGCTACAAAAGTGCATGCATCGTGATGGCCACCATGACAGCCGAGCTCCAAAAGTCCTATGAGGACTATTATCCTTTTGAGATGTACCAGGACTTGATGGACTGTTACCATCAAAGTGCTCGTCAAGAGCGATATAAAATAATCTCCTCCATGATAACAACCCGAATGAAGGATGGTGAACCCATCACGGGCCACATGCAGAAAATGCAAAGGTATGTGGACCGTTTACTGAAGCTGAATGTGAACTTCCCTGAGGAGTTAGCAATAGACATCATTTTGCACTCCTTGCCATCGTGTTATGATCAATTCCGCATGACATATCACATGAACAAGGAAGAAGTCACCCTCAACAAACTTCAAGGACTCTTGAAGACCGCCGAAAGTGGTCTAAAGTGTAAGTCGGTTGTTACTACTCCTACTCCTACTCCAACTACGGCTAATGTCTTGGCAATCGGGCATGGCAAAGGGAAGAAGAGAAAGAACCCTTCTAAGGGTACCAAGGGTAAGACCCTTGAAGGCTCCTCTTCAAGCAAAACCAAGAAAGGTTTTGTCACTCCTTCTGCTAACCCTAGTGAGGCTGAATGCTTCTATTGCCATGAAAAGTCGCACTGGAAGCGAAACTGCCCAAAGTACCAGCAAGATTTGAAGGATGGGAAAGTAAAACCCAACCATGCAGGTATATACACTATATTTTCTAATAACTCACCTCATTCTAAGTCTTGGGTCCTTGATACAGGTTGTGGTATTCACATATGTTGTGATTTGCAGGGACTAAAAAGAAGTGAGAATGTGGAGCAGGGAAAGATAAACTTGATCATGGGAAACAGGAAAGCTTCACCTGTCACCAAGATAGGAGTTTATTCCTTAGTGCTAAATAGTGGGTTTACATTAGATTTGAATAAATGTTATTATTCGCCAGAAATGGCAAGAAATGTTATTTCCTTTCATGCATTGTATAAACAAGGTTTTACCTTTTATTTTGATAATAATAATGGTAGTATTGATGCTTTCTTTAATAATGTTCTTTATTTTAAAGCATTACCTTGTGATGGCGTGTATGAAACTGTATCTGTTGTAGATAATCTAGGAAATAATGTATTGTGTATTAACTCTTCCACTAGCTTAGATACAGCATCCTTATGGCATTGTCGTCTTGGACATGTAAGCAAGAAACGCATAGGCCAACTCCAAAAGGATGGAGTCTTGGAGTCATTTGACCTAAAGTCAGATGATAGTTGTGAATCTTGTTTGCTTGGTAAAATGACAAAGTCACCTTTTACTGGCACTTGTGCTAGGGGTGAAGGTTTGTTGGACCTCATACATACGGATGTGTGTGGACCCTTCAGAACCGCCACGAGAGATGCTAATCGGTTCTATGTGACTTTTACTGATGACTTTAGTAGATATGGATATGTCTACCTAATCAAGCATAAGTTAGAAACCTTTGAGAAATTCAAAGAGTTTAAGCAAGAAGTGGAGAATCAGTTGGGCAGGAACATTAAGATGCTTCGATCCGATCATGGTGGTGAGTATCTTAGTACTGAGTTCCTTGACCATCTTAAGGAATGTGGGATTGTCTCACAATTGACACTTCCTAGGACACCACAGTTGAATGGTGTAGCTGAGAGGCGCAATCGGACCTTGTTGGACATGGTTCGTTCCATGATGAGTCGAGCTTCGATGCCAATCTCATTTTGGGGGTATGCCTTAGAGACTGCCGCCCATATCCTTAATCTAGTCCCTATAAAGAAGGTTGCCAAAACACCTCACGAGATGTGGACTGGAAAAGTTCCCAATCTATACCACATCAAGATTTAGGGTTGCGAGGCTTTCGTGAGACGCGAGACTCACGATAAGCTCGAACCCCGAAGCGAAAGGTGTATTTTCATCGGCTACACACAGAAATCCTTTGGTTACATCTTCTACAGACCCAGTGATCATGTGGTCTTTGTAGCAAGAAGAGGATTCTTTCGAGAGAGAGAATTCTTGAGCCAAGGAGACAGTGGGAGGCAAATTGACCTTGAGGAAATTCAAGAGTCAAGTGGTGAAGGAACCTTAAACCCTAGCCCTCAACCTGAGGAGGAAACTCCTTCTGAGCCGACTGAAGAATCTATACCTCTGAGGCGTTCCACCAGAGTTAGGAATGCACCTGAGCATTATTATGGTTTTCATATTACTGCAGAAGGTGAGGCACTTATCAGTGATAACACACTGGTAAATCTGGATGAGCCTAACAGCTACACGGAAGCCATGGCAGGCCCTGAGGCTGCTAAATGGAAAGAGGCTATGGATAGCGAGATACAGTCCATGTATGACAATCAAGTTTGGAACTTGGTTGACAAAGTACCTGATCGTAAAATAGTTGGGTGCAAATGGATCTTCAAGAAGAAGACCGACATGGATGGTAATGTACACACTTATAAGGGACGACTGGTTGCAAGGGGTTATTCTCAAACTCCGGGAGTTGATTATGATGAGACCTTTTCACCAGTGGCCAAGATTAAGTCTATTAGGGTTCTGTTAGCCATTGCTGCATTTCATGATTATGAAATATGGCAAATGGATGTCAAAACCGCTTTCCTTAATGGAAATTTGGCTGAAGATGTTTACATGGTTCAGCCAGAGGGTTTTGTCAGTACAGAGTACTCCAGTAGAGTGTGTAAGCTCGAGAAATCCATTTATGGATTAAAACAGGCACCTCGCAGATGGAATCTTTGCTTTGATGAGAAAATCAAAGAATTTGGCTTTTCAAGGAGTGAAGATGAATCTTGTGTCTATATCAAGGCTAGTGGGAGTATAGTCAGCTTTTTTATACTGTATGTGAATGACATACTACTCATAGGAAATGACATACTACTGTATGTGGGAGTATTGTCATCTTTTTGGTACTCATAGTCAGCTTTTTTGGTACTGTATGTGGAAGTAAAGTCCTAGCTTGGGAAGTGTTTCGCTATGAAGGACCTAGGAGAAGCTGCCTATATTCTAGGGATAAGGATCTTGAGAGACCGGAGTAAAAGACTAATTGGACTTAGTCAGAGTACCTACTTGGATAAGGTGCTGAAGAGATTCGGCATGCAGGACTCCAAGAAAGAAGAGTTACCCATCTAGAGTAACGCCAGATTGAGTAAGACACATAGCCCTAGTACTGAGGCTGAGATAGCAGAAATGAGCCGAATACCTTATGCTTCGGCTGTAGGATCGATCATGTATGCTATGACGTGTACTTGACCTGATGTAGCATTTGCTTTGAGCATGGTTAGCAGGTATCAGGGGAACCCTGGCAAGGCACACTGGACTGCGGTAAAGAATATCCTCAAGTACCTACGGAGGACTAAGGACTGGGTCCTTACCCTCGGTGGGAGTGAAGACTTGAGAGTTGTAGGGTATAGTGATGCTAGCTTTCAGACTGATAGGGATAATTTCCGCTCTCAGTTAGGCTGGGTCTTTACCTTAAACGGAGTAGCAATTACTTAGAAAAGTTACAAGCAGGAGACAGTGGCTGATTCCACTTGTGAATCAGAGTATATAGCAGCAAGCGAGGCAACAAAGGAGGCTATATGGCTAAAGAACTTCATCAGAGACCTTGGAGTTGTACCAGATATAAAGGAGCCAATGGAGATTTTCTGTGACAACAATAGTGCGGTTGCCTTAGCCAAGGAACCAAGAGATCATGGGAGATCCAGACACATTGACAGAAAATATCACTTCATCAGACATCGAATAGAAGAAGGAATCCTCGTGGCAAAGAGGGTATCATCGGATGAGAACCCAGCAGATCCCCTCACGAAGGGACTGACTTGGGATAAGCATCTCCAGCATGCACGGAGCATAGGGGTGAAGGATGATATTAGTTTTAGTAGTTAGATAATCTTGAAATTCGTAAAATGTAATTGACATTTGATGATAAATAAAAGCTGTTATTTATGAGTAAAGTGTTGCTATCTCTTGTCAATCGTTTACTATTATTTCTTTTTGCATGTTTTGACTTCTAGAATAATTATGTTATGGTTTATATCATATTATTCAAACTCTCCACAGTCGGTCATATGTTGGAAGTAGATATGACTCGAAACTGTCATGGGTTGGCTTGTAGAGGTCTAAGATGTTAGACAAAGCGGGGCTACAACACTCATGAGTGCTCATAAGTTCTGAGTATTGGATTCAACCCACGCTCACTTGTATCACTTCATGGAATTTATCTCGAGTGATCGTGAGACGGTAATATCATATAAGTCTTCAAACCTAGAGATATGATTTGTTGCCTATGAGTTGGTCATGCATTGATTGCACGAAAACGCATTGGTAACTCGATATTATAAACCGTGCCTTTGTGTGTAGTTCAACAAGTAGTAGAGCAAACATATGAGTCGAAGTTTATCTGTTCCTTCTAGGATTAGAAGCGATATCTGGGCCCGTCGATGATTTTGTTTTGACCTATGTACCGGGCCCGGTCAGAACTAAATTGATGTGTTCAGTTAAGTTCTATGTCAAACAAATCGGAAATCGGGAAACAAATGCTGGACAATAAGCAAGACCATGTTCCATGTATTTGTCCGGCTGATATCTAGAACAGAGGATTGTATGATCACTTATCTAAAATGGCGCTTCATAGTTCAACAGAGTTTAAAGAGCTACGATTGTTGATCGGTTCCTGAAGTCATACTTGCAACTATAGTTATTAGACTTATCCAAGTGGGAGACTGTTGGATATAATGTCTAAGTCCATAACTATATTTGGTATGTACTTGACCCGACCCGGCATGGTCCATTTGGGTTGCACTTCACCCGAACAATTTATAGATAATCTTTTGAGAATAGTATAAGTTATGATTTATTAATATATTATAAGTTCTAATATATTAATATAAAATCATATTATTTAATTAGTATTGATCTATAATTAATCTAGGATTAATTTAGAGATCAAAAGTATGACTAATTAAATATGGACTCTTGTATTTATATAGTGTGGGCTAATGCTTATTTGGAATGGGCTAGGCTTGCATGGAAAGTCCATGGATACTCCATGGAGCTTTAACCCCTGGATCTCATGGAAATGAAAAGACATGGGTATTAGGGTTTACATGGATGTAACCCTAATCCACCACACTATATAAAGGAGGCTTTGGTTCTTGAAATAACACTAGTTGATGTGTGTAAACCAAGAGGGCCGATTTCAAGAAGTTTGTGACTATTCTCTCAAGTTTCCAAGTTTGTGGTGATTTGTGACTTCCATTTGAGGCATCCACATTATTGGTGCTAGGCTCTCAAACTCCAAGCAATCAACTACTACTACAAGGTAAGTAATTCTACTAGTTTTATTTGCATGTATCTTAGTCAAACATAGATCCAAGGTTTCTAGGGTTGCATGTACACCATAGGAGTGTTAGAATTCTCAAAACCCATCAATTTTTGGGTCAGCCTGGTACCTTGCGCATACACCTGTTGCAAAAACAATGTCTGGTCGGCTTGCGGTGAGGTACATCAATGAGCCAATGATACCTCTATAAGTCTTGTGATCCACTAATTCACCGGAGGGATCAACAGATATGTTATATCCGAAGGCCATGGGGACCATAGCCGAAGAACAGTTGTCCGTTGAATATTTTTTTAACAGTTCAGTGGTGTATTTCTCCTGATGAATGAGTATCCCTTAAGGAACTTGTTTCACTTGAAGTCCTAGAAAGAAGTTAATCTCTCTTTTCATGCTCATTTGGAACTTGTTGGTCATTAGCTTAGCGAATTCATTCACCATCTTTTGATCAGTTGATCCGAAGATGATATCATCCACATATATTTGTACAAGCATAAGGTGATCACCTTTTGCTTTTCTAAATAAAGTGGGATCAATCACTCCTCTTTTATATCCGGACGAGACAAGAAAATCACTCCTCGTACCATGCTCTTGGGGCTTGCTTTGGACCGTAGACTGCTTTTTCAAGCTTGTAGCAGTGGTCTGGGAATTCAATACTTTCAAAGCCCGGTGGTTGCTGAAGATAAACCTCCTCTTTTAATTCACCGTTGAGAAAAGCACTTTTCACATCCATTTGATGAACCTTTATGTTCTTGTGAGCTGCATATGCTAAGAAGATTCGGATGGCTTCCATTCGTGCTACCGGAGCATACGTTTCATCATAGTCAATACCTTCAAGTTGACTATATCCCTTGGCAACTAGCCTTGCCTTGTTTCTGACGACCACACCGGATTCATCCAACTTATTCTTGTACACCCATCTAGTACCGACAATGGTGTGACCTTTCGGCTTCGGAACGAGCTGCCATACTTTGTTTCTTTTAAATTCTTCTAGCTCTTCTTGCATTGCGGATATCCAGTCTGGTTCTAGTAATGCTTCTTTGATCGTTCGGGGCTCGACCAAGGACATAAACGCTGCGTAGTGATAATGATCAGAAAAATCCTTGGAATTTCGAGTCTGGATACCTGCGGATGGGTTGCCGATGATTTGACCTGGTGGGTGGTCCTTCGTCCATGCGCGTAGACGGGGTTGCAGATAATTAGCAGTTGCGGTAGAGGGAAGATCTTCAATATCTGAAGATTATGTGGTTGGAGATGGTAGTTCCCCCTGGACTTGAGAACATCCTGCTGAGTTGTCTTGAACTGGGAAAGTGGGTTTAGAGTTTTCTTGGGCAGATGAAGAAGGTTCCCCTTGGATTGCAGATGGGAGTTCCTTTCGAACCTGAGAAGGTTCCCCCTGGATTGCGGATGGGAGTGTGATAATCCTTGAGTCTGTTCTTGTGTCAATGTTCTCTATGATTTCATCATCCGAGTCCGAAGAAACGTTTGATGGTTGAAAGTCTCTGCGGATAGGGATTGGAGCTACATCTTCAAGTACTGGAACCTCGATGGTTGTTGTATGGTCCGGAGTTGAGTTTTCCCCCTCAACTGGCGAGGTGGAAGTATTTAGTGATACCTCATCGGACGGTGTAGGACCAGATACGTCAGCATGCTGCTGTTGAGCTTCCGGGGACACAAGAACTTCGGATAAGTTGGCTGTTTCTACAGGGTCAAAAAGATCATCATAGTTTACTTAAACTAGGTTGAGTGGACCCGAAGAAGCAGGAATATCACTTTCTAGGATTGTTGTGGTTTCGGTTGATGGAGCGGTGTTGCGGATGTGATAGTCATCAAATTTCACATCGAAGCTTTCAATTATCAGCCTTGTGCGTCTAATGAGAACCCTATAAGCAACTTTGTTAGTGGAGTAGCCAAGGAAGATGCCTTCATCAGACTTCGGTGCAAATTTGTTGAGGTGGTCTCTGTTGTTGATTACGAAACATCTACACCCAAATATATATGAAAGAATCGGACATTTGGCTTACGGTTGTTGAGGCCCTCATACGGTGTTTTGGTGAGATGTTTGCACACAATGCTTCGGTTCTGTACAAAACAGGCTGTGGCCACTGCTTCGGCCCAGAAGTAGAGAGGAAGGTGTGCGAAGTTGATCATAGATCTGGCAGCTTCTACTAGAGTGCGGTTACTTCGTTCTACTACCCTATTTTGTTGCGGTGTGTAAGGAGCTGAGAAGTTGTGAGTGATGCCATTTAAAACCAAGAAACTATTTAGGAGATGATTACTAAACTCGATTCCATTATCACTTCGGATACATCGTACTGGTAGTTTGATTTGAAGTTCAATTTCCTTGATGAAATTGATCATGATCTGCGGAGTTTCTGATTTGAGTCTTAAGAAAGAGACCCACGTTATGAGGTTTTGGAGTGTTGCGTTTTTTGGAAAAGTTACGAGGTTTATGAAACGGATTAGATTGGTCATGAGATGAACCATTTTGACAACTACACTGACATTGACATGCTGAAATTTTGTCTTTTGTTCTGACACTTGGTTTGGTCAGCGGTCTAAAGGATGAAGTAGACTTGTGACAGGTCCGAGGTTGGCAAAATCTGACATTGGTGCTGTTGGAATTTGAAAAAGTTTGTTTCGAAAAAGATTTAGCACGTGTAGAGTCTTTAGACCTTTTTATTGGATTTGGTAAAATGCCCTTCCACTTGTTAAAATTTTGATGCTATTTTAAAAGTGTTGGAGTGGGTAAGATACCCTTCCATTTTGGATCATCTGAGGAATGGATTTGAAAACCATTGCTTCGAAAAGACATTACACTTTTTTGGGTTATGTCAGATGAGTTAGGAATGACTGTTGAAACTGTACATTCCTTTTTGCATGTTTTCTTGATGGGAGAGTTTTTTGAAAAATAGTGAGAGAAAACAAACTTTTCTGGACTCTTACATTTTGGGAATCTGATATGTCTTTTGTTTTTAGAAAAGTCTTGTCAATTTGTGCCTCGGGATCGAATTTCGTCTTTGAAAGCCTTTTTTGCTAAAGTTTTTGGAGAACCGCAGTCATTAGTGTTCAGATGCGGTTTCCTGGAAGCCTTTGAAATTTTTTGAAAACGAGGACTTGATTCATCCGAACTTGAAGATTCAGGGATTTGAGAGCGTTGACCCACTTCAAAGTTCTCTATGGGTAATTCATGATGAATTGGCTGAAGAGTCACAAAACCTTTTATTGAGGACTGCGGTAGGGATGATTTGACTACCGTAGAGTAAGTCTGAGTTGGGACTTCAGTGGGACTTTTCTGAGACTTCTGTGGTTCATGACTACAGTGAGAGACACTGCGGTCTGAGGGCAGAGATGGGAAGTCCTGTGAGACTTCGGGACTCTCTATGACAATTTCTTCATCAACAACTGATGAGGTCTGAGAATTTGGATAGATTGTGCCACAGATAGGAGTTTGATCACTTGTGTGACCCGAAACCTCAGGCATGATTTCCTCTATGACACAGTTATTACTTAGATTATGAAGTCTACCGAAGTGTGTTCTGATATCTTGGGGAAAGGTCTTGTCATTGACTAGGAAATGAAATTCTCGGTCCGGAAGGACATACAGTCAATCTTAGTTAAACCGGGGTGAGGAATCCTTTGCGGTAGGATATCCATTGGACCAACCCCAATTGTATGTATTGTCCACAGTTCCATTATTCACCAAATTTTTAATCGCTTCACTTTCATTGAATAATTTTTCTATTAAAAGATTTAAGCTTACAATCTCACTCTGAGCTAAATCTCTTTGGTTCAAAGTTATCTCTAGTTGTGTTTCACTCAACATTCTTGCATCTTTTTCTAACTCTAATTCCTTTTCTAACATAGCCATTTTGAGTCATTTGTTGTCCAGTCGTCCTCTTACATGAAACATATCTTGGGACGCTATGTTCTTCTCATCTAAGGCTTTGTTATAGTCTATAAGGAAGGCAGCACATGTGTCATTAAGATTGTCTATGAAGGGTTGACAGTCATGCATGTTATAGTTTTGAGTTTAAATCATGAGTTTTACCTGTTCGATGATGATTAGAGTTCCATCCTTAGCCATGTAGCAGTAGTTCTTTTCCATCTTTGTAGACCCATCATCATCCGCAGTTGCCAGCATGCAGATTTTGCCTTTTCCTTTGACATTGCTGATGGCTTCCTCTTCATCTCCGGATGACCAAACTTGATGGTATCTTTTGACATGGGCTACGTATTCCCTAGCCTTTTCCTTTTCTTCTAATTCTTGAGCCATTCTAAGATAGAATGCTCTGTCTTTCACCACATTTGCCTTGCAATCTCTTGCAAAATGATTCTCTTTGTTGCACTTGTGACAAATCACAACATCAGTTTTGTCTTCTGAGGGAGTACCGGAGTCAGTGGTTTGAATGGGCTGCGGTGCCTCCTTTGGTTGTGTATTTTGAGATTGCGGTGGTGGATGAGAATTTTTGGGATAACGAGAATGGTTGTTCTGTGGGTTGAAGTTACGGTTGAATGGAGGTTTGTTGAACTGTTGATTTTTACAGAAAGAAGGAGGTGGTAGTCGGTTGAACTGTTGACTAACAAGAGCAATAGCCTTCTGAAATTCTTCTTCATCATCATACTCTGAGTCAGCTTCGTATGACTGCGGTGTAGTGTCATACGAGGGAGAGTAGGATTGATTATGTGGAGCTTGTTCTATAAGAGCGAGTGGTCCTCCGAAGTCAGCACAGTCTTTGAGTACGGTGGATTCTTATGCTTGCAGTTCCCCGTAGAGCTTGTAGAGAGACAAAGAATGAATATTTCTATCCCCTTGAACTATCATCTTAGCAGTAGTCCAATGTCTTCCCAAACCGTTGAGAAACTGAAGGTTTGTTTCATGGTTACTGCGGATGGTGCCAGCATTTGATAACTTGGTGACTATCAGGTTGAACCTTTTAAAGCAGTCTTCTAAACTTTCGCCAGTATGAGCTTTGAAATTGTTGAACTCATTGAGTGCAGTTCTGAGCTTCTTGTCTTGAGCTTGTTCTGAGCCTTCGTACAAATTCTTGAGAACTTCGCAGATCTCTTTTGCTGATTTGCAGTTTATGATAATGTCGAAGTTGTCAGGAGCAACTCCACAAGAGATTTCATAAAAAGCAACAACATCATTTTCCATTTTATCGAGATCATCTTTGGTGGGACGGTTCATGACTGGTTGTCATCCTCCTAGTATGGCTGTGGCGCCATCGGTTTGAAATGGTGTAAGAACAGGGACATGTGGTCCTTCTTCTACGGATCGCCATACATCTCTACCAAGTCTCCTTAAGTATCTTTCCATTCTCTGAGACCAGTGATGATATTCATTTGCAACCAGTATTGGGGCTCGATTCAAACCACCAACACTGTTGGAAACATTCAGAGATAGTGCTTGTGCCATTTTTCCTTGTTTTTAAAGTTTTTTTTTTTGAGAAATGAACTTCAGTGGTATAGAAGGCCCTTTGAAAATCAGAGTTTTGTTTTTCAAAAAGCAACCACTATGGCTCTGATACCAATTGTTGAGAGAAAAACTTGAGACACTTGAACAAACGTTTGAACAAGTATAGTTGCGGAATAGTTAATCTCAAAGGATCTAAAAGCTCAACAATAATAATAAGTTAACGAGTTTGTTGCGGAAATGTAAGGAAATATAAATGACAGCAGATGATATATCAAGTATACACATAAGTTGATTCATAACATGGAATGCACTCAGACCAAGTTAGTAAGTGAGATCGAACTTAGTGATTAAGTCACAAACGACTTGCTCTGAAGAGTAATAGTAGTCAGTAATGTTCGAGTGAACTTTAAGAGTAAGGAGAGATTTAAGGTGCGTAATCAGATAGAGATGAGAGATATATTTGATAGCATAGAAGTTGCGATAGATTGTAGAAGATATATATTAATGAGAAAGATTGAGCTCTTTATATAGAGACTCATGGATTACATTGGATCAAATCTCTAAGAGTAGCCATGCAAGGCATACTGGACAATAGAGAGTATTGCAACAAAAGTAGATAAAGTAAAGTACTCGTCTAAGTAAGAATGACTGCGGTTGATGATGACTTCGGATGCGGTTGCTGATGAAGATCTGACTGCGGATTCTTGAGGGCTGCGGTAGCTGAATTTCAAGAGGGTCACTTTTATGATTCTACAGCCTTAAACACAATTTCATCAGTGTTGGCCAACTATATAAGGAAGGCCATCGGGTTGAATTTGATGACCAATTTTGCTATGTAATGACTAGCGATAGGAGCACTTGCCTGATCAAATCCAGATCCGAAGGTACTATGTATCCTCTGTATGTCTCTCTGATCATAGGCAAACCGCAAATATGCTTCCTATCTAAAGCAGTATCCGAAGTTAGCTGGCTATGGCACCGTAAGGTAGCTCATATCAACTTTAGATACATCAACAATCTGGTCACCGAAGAACTCGTCCGAGGTCTTCCAATCCTCAAGTTCAGCAATGATACTCTCTGTCCTGCATGTGAATGTGAAAAGCAATCCAAAGCAAGTCACCCAATGGTGATTGATTCTTCAATTTATCAACCACTGGAACTCCTGCACATAGATATCTGCGGTCCATCTACCGTAGTAGATGACTTCCCAACCACTGGAACTCCTGCACAAGAAATACATACTGGTTATAGTAGATGACTTCCCACGCTTCACATGGGTTTTCTTTCTTAGACTCAAGTCAGAAACACCGCAGGCACTCATCAATTTTATCAAGGAGATAGAGCTTCAAATCAAACTACCAGTGTGTCGCATCCGAAGTGATAATGGAACTGAGTTTACCAACCATCTCTTAAACAGTTTCTTGGTTTCAAAGGGCATCATTCACAATTTCTCAGCTCCGTACATACCGCAACAGAATGGAGTAGTAGAGCGAAGGAACCGAACTCTGGTAGAAGCAGCCAGAGCTATGCTCAACTTCGCACACCTTCCTCTCTACTTCTGGGCCGAAGCAGTGACTACAGCATGCTTTGTGCAGAACCGAAGCATTGTGTGCAAACGTCTCAGTAAAACTCCTTATGAGGGCCTTAACAACCGTAAGCCAAATGTCTGATTCTTCCATATCTTTGAGTGTAGATTTTTTGTGATTAACAACAGAGATCATCTTAACAAGTTTACACCGAAGTCTGATGAAGGCATCTTCCGTGGCTACTCAACTAACAAAGTTGCTTATAGGGTTCTCATTACACGCACAAGGCTAATAGTTGAAAGCTTCGTTGTCAAATTCGATGACTATCACATCCGCAAAAACGCTCCATCAACCGAAACCACAACAATCCTAGAAAGTGACATTCCTGCCTCTTCGGGTCCACTAAACCTAGTCGAAGTAAACTATGACGATCTCTTCGACCCTGTAGAAACAACCAAGTTATCCGCAATTCTTGTGTCTGTGACAACCCGAAACTTTTATCCTGTACAATCGATCTTTATAGCAATATTAAACTCGATTTTATCATCTTTTAACGCCGTTTAAGAGTTAATTCAAGTATTCTAAGCTTCAGTACAGTTGGGAATGAAATTAGGAATGAGCCAACTCGTCTTTTTGAAGAAAAATCGGGCCATACACACTCATGAGAGTTGTGTACGGCCGCACACATGGGTGTGCGACCGCACACCCACCCTCCAGCCACACACCCCCTCATATATAAAGGAGGAGACCCCTTCACTCATTCCTTTTCTTTGGATTTCTCTCGCTACTTTCTCTCACTAAAAACTACATCCAAGAACACACTAAAGGCCTAAAAAACGTGAACCATTTCATCATTCAGCTTGTTATAGTGGTAAGACACTTGAATCTAAGCTTAAAACTCATAGTGTTCTTCATGTTCTTCAACCTTTGAATGTGTGCAACCGCAAACCTTCAAAAGGTGGCCGCACACACCCTCTGTACGGCCGCACACTCTTGTGTACGACCGCACACATAACCTGGCCGCACACCCTGGCCGCACACTCACTCAAATGGTCGTACACATCCCTTAATTAATCATATATGGTCCCGACAAGCATTTCCAAGTCTTTAGGGTGGTTTCCCGTTATGTTTAGTCATGAAACACCCTAATTCTAACATACATATGTGTTATCACATGTTAATAGGATCCACACGTGTACGAAACATCGGTTGACACTCAACACTCGTAACTAATTTTGCTTTCGGATCCTACGATAAACTGTGAGTTCATACCCCTATACTTTTCCGAGTTTTTCATGTTTTCAGGGGGGGGGGAATACAAGAAAAAGTACAAGGAAACTTGTGCTCAATTATAATTATTTTTGTTTAAATAATTACTTGTTCAGTATGCTTTCAAACACAGAAAACCGTTTTACCACTCGATTTAGAAATCAACTCGTAGAAACAGTTTTCAAAACTAGAGCACGGAACTTATGAATCTTGTCATAAATTGTGATATTTTACAAAGGATTCATACCAACCATAAATAGGATATTATGTATTATTACTTGTAAATTTGTTAGTTTAAGGATTGGAGACACATCCTTGGTAACACTCCACAGAATTCGTGAGTGTAGGACTACCCTTGTAACCAGAATCTCTTGGAGGGAGAGCGTGACTATTGTGTATAGATCTATATGGGACTGACTATCCCGCACCTCGCTACTAGCTACAGTGGGACCGTCAGGTCTACGGGTGACAAATTCATAAAATGATAATGGCCACCGTACGTGCCATATCTAGTTTAATGTATGGTTATGAAACTCGCAACCTAGATAACAGAGATTTACTTTGGTAATAATGAATCAAGTGAACTAACCTCAAAGTAATAACCGATTTGATTACTAGAGGGTATTGATAATACCCTTAGGATCTAGTTCACTACCTACTTATTAGCTCTATTTTTGTAATAAGACTAATACCTCTCACAGAGAACAAACAGGGTTTTCAAGAAAACTACGTCTAACGATACAAGTATGGTAGATACTTGTACACCTCGTACAGAAACGGATAACTAACCACCATCTTTTAAGGAAAATATATGGTTTTACTGGGATAATTCAACCTTTCATAAACAGGCTGTTAAACAAATGTCAAATGGATAATCAAACATCTTTCATAAGAAAATATGGGTTTTTCTTGGTAAACACTTTTCAAAGGATCAAAGAAACATTTCTTTCACCAGAACTAAACGCTTATGAACTCACCAGCTTTATGCTGATATTCTTTAAAACCGTTTGTATTCTCAGGGCATCAATAGACAGGTACTCTTGCCGACTTTTGAGAAGACGGAGCGTTTTGGATTTACGTCTTTTACTTTTGCTATATACTGATATGTATAAACTATGTATTATGACAATGTAAATCTTTTTCATGTATGTATTCAATGTTTGGTTGTGTTTACTATGCTTGCTATGATATAACTGTTGTGATACTACGCATGACGTCCTCCGCCCCGGAACGTTTCCGCCATCGGTTTCGGGGTGTGACAGATTGGTATCAGAGCTATTGTTTATAGTGAACTAAGTATACCGAACCTTACATGGTATACAACTATAAACACTAAGGGGCCTAAGTGCTCTACACTAAAAGTATACTTTAAAAAATTTAAGTATTTTTATAACAAAGTATACAAGTATACCCGTATTCCAGAAACCATGCCATAAGTAAAACAAAACAAAAGTATTTTGGATGTTGGACACTGCGGTTAAACCTAGACAGTTATGTAATCATGTCTAGGGTCAATATAGCCTGATCAACTATATTCATTCGAGACATGACCAACATGTGATTGGGAGTGACTTTGGTGTTGCAACATGCCTAAAACTTACCCCGGTATCCATGCAACTTAAGATACTATAGGAGTATTTTAGTCAGAGCCGGAGTACCTCGTAGAAATTCATTCCAAGTGTTGCTACTCATCCATTTTAGCAATAACTTATTTGCATTTAGTAGCTTTTCCTTGTTTATCGCTTAGTAGAACACTCTAACAATCATTATGAGATATATCCTTGCTTCATATCTCTTGATTAAATTCAGAGGACTTACCATCCTCTTCTTCCTGGGTGTTTCTAGAACAAGATGCCTCCTCGGAGACGACCCATCAGAAGGAATGACAACGCTTGACCACCACCACCGCCCCCTCAATTCGATCCCGTTATGTTCCAAGCAGCTGTTACTGCTGCTGTGGCAGCCGCGATGTCACAGATGAATCCTGGCGGATCCGGTGGTCAGGGAGGTGGTACGCATCCCCAAAATCATGAAGGTGGTCAGGGACACCAGAAGGAGTGTTCCTATAAAGACTTCATGAACGCAACACCCACATCCTTCGACGACACTAGAGGTGTCATTGCTCTGACTCAATGGATCGAGAAAATTGAGTCCATCTTCGAAATATGCTCTTGTTCCGAAGTTAACAAGGTGAAATTCGCCGCTTGCACTTTTTCCAACAAAGCATTGACCTGGTGGAATGGCCGGGTCAAGTCCCTAACCCTGCCAATAGCAAATGCTATGGGTTGGGAGAGCTTGAAAGAGCTCATGCTTGCTGAATACTGCCCACGAGGCAAAATCCAAAAACTGGAGCACGAACTCTGGAACCTAAAGATGAAGGGTTCCGACATTGCCGCCTACACATCTAGGTTTGAAGACCTAGCGCTTCTCTGCCCGGGGATGGTCACCCCGGAAAGCAAGAAGGTTGAAAGATACATTTGGGGGCTGACCCAGCCAACCAATGGAAATGTCTTGGCTGGTAGGCCAAACACCTTCGACAGTGCTAAGTGCCTGGCGCAGACTCTGATCGATCATGGATTCGATCTCGATGAAGTAACAGCCACTCCTGAACTGACTAAAGGGGGTGGTGAGAAGACAAAATTTTGGAAGCAGAAAAAGGGTCAGTCTTCGCAGAAGCCCTCAAAGAAGCAACACACGGTAGTAGTCCACGCTGCTACTACTCCTGCTACTACTTCTGCCGTGCAAGCTCCTACCAGTAAATATGCTGGTACCCTCCCTCGGTGCGACAAGTGTAACTACCACCATAACCCCGGCCCATGTCGTTAAATGTCATGTTCTAACTATGGCAAAAAGGGGCACACGGTTCGATTTTGCAAAGCACCAGCTCAACCAACCAACAAAACATCTGGAGCAGGCGTCAGTCAAGCCTGCTATAATTGTGGAGAAGTTGGGCACTACAAGAGAAATTGCCCTATGGCAACAACAGCTGGTGGCACAGGAGGAGTACTGACGATGGGATGCGAAGAGGCAGTCGTTGATCCCACAGTTGTTTCGGGTACGTTCCTCCTCGACAACTCTCATGCATGCATTCTTTTCGATTCTGGTGCTGAAAGAAGTTTTGTTAGTCATGCATTCAAGCATTTTCTTAAACATAAATCCCAACCATTAACCGAAACGTTTACCGTCGAGATGGCTAACGGAGAGAAAGGGAGCGCGAACGACATATTCATACGATGTACTCTTACCTTAGGCAACCATTCATTCCCCATCGACCTTATGCCAGTTTCCATAAAAAGCTTCGATGTCATTATTGTTGGATTAATGTCTAAGTCCATAACTATATTTGGTATGTACTTGACTCGACCTGGCATGGTCCATTTGGGTTGCACTTCACCGGCACAATTTATATGGATAGTCTTTTGAGAATAGTATATTTATGATTTATATTAATATATTATAAGTTCTAATATATTAATATGGAATCATATTATTTAATTAGTATTGATCAAGAATTAATTTAGAATTAATTAAGTGATCAAAAAGAACTAATTAAATATGGACTCTTATATATATGGAATGGGCCAAGTTCATTTAGGTTGGGCTAAGATTTCATGGATGGTCCATGGAGCTTTTAACCCATGGATCCTATGTAAATGAAAGGTCATGGGTATTAAGGTTTACATGGATGTAACCCTAATCCTCCATAATATATAAAGGGGTCCTTGGCTCACAAAATTGGCACAAGTGTGTGAAAATAAGAGTGGGCCGATTTTAGTGTGCATACATATTCTCTCAAGTTCTTCGAAGGTGTTTTGGTGATTTGTGATTCCATTTGAGGCTTCCACACTATTGGGGCTAAGCTCTTAAAGCTTGAAGACATCAAGCTACATCAAAAGGTATGTCATCTAACTAGAACTTTGTAGTATAGGTGCTTCATAATATGCTAGTTAGGATGAAACCTTGGAATAGTTAATATTTGCATGTATAATAGAGAAAACATAGATCCAAGGTTTATAGGGTTGCATGTACACCATATGAGTGTTAGAATGCTCAAAACCCAATAGTGGTATCAGAGCCATGGGTTGTTTTCTGTTATATTGATGCAAATGTTTTATTTTCAAGTTGGAAAAAAAAGGAAAAAAAACGTGACGTTTGTCAAATTTTAAGATAATTACTTGTTTTGTGAAAAATGAATTATTTGTAAAATTTGAATCATTTGTTATATGAGTTGAATTAGGTCAAATTTAGTAAAAGATAAAATGATATGATTATTTTATTAGGTTTAAAAGTTTGATCTAAATGTTTTAAGGAGTTACAAATTTTGTCATAAAATTTTGGAGCTCAAAAGTTTTTTTTAAAGTTGTGATCTTAAGGGTTTTTGAAACTTCCATAAGTTATGGATATGAAAGTTTTTTTTTAAAAAAAAAAATTTGATTCAAAGTTTTTATGGAGTTACAAAATTTGGTGTTAATGTTTTAAAGAATTCCATAACTTGTTCTTACGTTATGGAACATGGAAAGTTTCATCATAAAACACCATTAATTCCATAAGTTATGGAATCCAAAGGTTTTCAAGAATTACAAAACTTGCCCTCAAGTTTTGGAATTTGAGAAAAGTTTTTTATGAAAAAAAGAATTGAATTCTAAAACTCTTGGGTTCATAACTTAAACAATTAATTAAATGGTTTTAATTTTGAGTTTAATAATTGGAATTATGATGTTTTGTTGAATAGTTCAAATTAACTCTTATGGACTTTATTAATAATTAATTAAAGCGTTTAATTAAAAGAGTATTATTAATCCATAACTATATGGTTTGAGTTTAATTAAATTAAAAGTCTAGTATAATTAATAGATTAAACCACCAAGTATTTTAAATGTCTAAAATACACCCTTATACTATTATAATATTAAAAGTTTAATATATTATATGTATAAGAGCAAGTCGTCTTACCATTAGTAGGCCTCATTCACGAAGCCGGTCTATAAGGGGGGTATAAGGTTACTACCTATAAAATGGCAGTTTAATGGGTGTCCACTCTCACTCACCGCTTCCTTGACCGGTGGAGGGTCGTTAGCCGAACAGGTAGGACAAGGACTATAATTCTCCCTTCATTATAAGTATAATGATAAATACTAAGTAACTAAACACTTATAAATTCCCAATCTTAGTTACTTAGGAAAATGTGAATAAGGTACTAATCCATGAAATTACACTTTGCACTTTGTTTAAGCTGTTAGTGGAGCGTGTGTGGTTAACCGGCACACTAACCTGGACTTAACAAGGTAGGCAAAGGGTAATTTAATGTTTATCACAGTATCGTTGGAGCGTGTGTGGTTAACCGGCACATCGATTGAGGGGTAAATATTAAGGGTACCCAGTATATTTGCATGGTTACTTCACACCTTGTTTTGTGATCCTCGGCATCCCAGTCACAAAACCTGAAGGGCACACTCGAGATTGAAACATGCCATTGAAAAGTTCAATGAATCTCAAAAGAATCTAGGAGTTTCAAAACCAATTAAAACCTAATAATACATTTCGTTTATCTTGGTGGAAATTGGTGAATCGTCATTCACCTACCTTCAAATATTTTATAGCTTGGATTACGGCATCCCTCTTCCAAGTTATAAAATAGTTTGTTGGGTCCTAGCCTTAATATATCATATTGGGTGTTATATTAAGGACTTAAATCAACTTTACGTGAATTTCTCCCATTGTTGATGTCTGGTTTAGACAACAATGATCTTCCCAAACCAAGCTTTCCTAATGAATATGACTTCCTGAGTTTGGCTCATGGAAGTCATACTTCTCTTCCTCCACCTCCTCCAATTATTCTCCGTAACCCACAAGTTCAAGGTCACTCAAGCCCAAATGGCAAGCAAGGTCTATGTGTGACCACATCTTAGAGATGAAGTCATATATTGACAAGTCGGGAGAGTTGGGTGTCAAAGTCTTGAGAAAGTTGGATGTTCAATCACTTTCTATGTCACATACTGAGTTCCTTTGGGACTACTATGAAACATACTATGACATGAACCTTAATGATCATATCTATTTGCTTGGTGCTGCTGAATCAGAAATGATTTTGAACGATAGTAAAGCAAATTTGATTAGAAGATCAACTTCCCAAAAACTTTATGGACTGTGACAATGGTGACACTGGAAATCCAGAAAAAGCATTCTCTTCCCAATGGAAAGGGATTGGCCATAGTCAACCCGGTTGACCAAATGGTAAAGAGAAAGGCTAAGTCTGAGATAGTCCCATTACCAAAGGGCGCATATGTTTATTTTGCCAAAGGAAGGGGCGTTGATTGCAAAGCTGCCAAATTTACCTAAGGATGTTAAAGTAAATAAGTTTGACTCTACATCAGGTAGAGCCCATTATCTAACTCTGTTAAGTTCTATTCTGAGATCCTCATTACATGATGTGACTGGGTCACATGTTGATGTTTTAACAATCAAAGAATAGAGAGAAATCTTAAAGGAAGTATATGATGATTCTGATCGCGAAGGTGGATTTCGATCGCATCAGAATTTTGAGCAGTTGCTTAAGAAGTTATGATATATTGCTAAGGAATAGATAACAACAATTTTCCATGTGGATTGTAAGGATAAGTTTTTCCGCAAAGTTTTAAAATAAAAGAAAATTGTTTAATTTTATTTATTTGAAGTATCCTTACAATGGCATTTGTGGAAAATTGTTGCTTATATGATTCCACTGACAGCAATATTGGAAAATGGATTTGATTCTTTCATTTGTGGTAGTGTCTAAATTTACCAAATCAGGAAAGTTCCTCATCGCCCAAGTTTCAATTGGACCGAAACTTGGAATCATGCAAGTTGAATAGTATGATGAATGAGAACTTTCAAGCATTGGAAGATCAAGACTAATTACTTGTTCACATGGATGTGTGAGTCAAGTGAAGGACTAAAGGAATCGAGTACACATTCTTGTGCACTGGTCATGTCCACCACAAAGCTCGTTAAGACTATTTGATTTACTAAAGTTTAGTAAATATGGTTATACTTACAAGTTTAAGTATAATTCTGAAACATTGGAAAAGTCTCAATGTATGGCAGAACGAATAGGAAGAATCAAATTAGGCAAAAAGATAAAAGTTTCTCAAATCTGAAAAGATGGGAGAGTACTTTAGTATCATGTTTGTGATCATCTTAATGATTTAGAAATCATATCACAATTAGTCCTCTAAAGGTCATCTTAGTGCATTCTTATGACTAAGAAGAGGAGCCATGAATTGTTGAAATGGTTAGATCAGGAAGATGAGTCATACTTCGTTCCAAAACAATTCTTAGAGTCATACTCCAAGACTATAAGTTGAGTGACATATCTTAAACAAAGGTTTATAACACTTATCAAATGTAAGAGTAAAAGTGTCCTACTCTTGTACATTTGAAGTTGGTAAGTTATGATGTTTTGGATTAAACAAAGACCAACTAAGGCCAATTGTGTGAAGTATTTGTCTTGATAAAGAATCCGCACTATCTCTTGAATATTTGGCAAGATAGTCTTATATGTCAAGAGGACAGTGGGAGTCTTAAAGATCCTAAAAAGAATTTCAAGAACTAATCAAGAATAAAACCTGAGGTTCTTCACTAGCACACGACTTGAGGTTTATAACCTATCATGTTGAGATATTCTGTGCCCATTCCAGTTAAGGTTGGCTTTGCATAGGAGTTCTGAAAGTTCTCAATTGGTTGCATAACAACTTGGAAGCAATGGCAGGCCCTGTACTGCCAGGTGGCAAGAAGTTAAGATTGCATAAGTTGAGTCCATATGAGTTTGGATTTGTCATTATCCTTGTCTTGTGACTATGGTTTTGACGATTCACATGGATAAGAACACATACACCATAAAATCTAAGGGTCATAAGGTTTCTCTCCGATTAATGAAAATGATGGTGAGGAAACACTTGCACCAAGTAGATTTGAAGCAGATGGAAAAAGGTCTAAACAATTGAGACTATGATTACGGCATCCCTTTTCATAGTTATGAAATTGTTTAGACACACATGCATGCTATCTAAGGAAATGTGTATGATTTTGATAAAGTTTTATCAAAGCATCTCGTATCAGAAATCTGAACTTTGGTAAGAAAGTCAATAAAGTATTGATTTCTAGAAGTCCAGCTGATTTCTGAGTACATGTCAAAGCTAGTGGGAGCATAAGTGTTATGCTAATAATCATCATGTTAGTGGGAGCATGATAATTATTGTTAGTGTTGCAAGTTAGCAATGTTAATTATAGAAAACAAAAGTTTCAATTCGTGAGGCTGCAGGGATTGAAAAAGTTGTTTTGCTATAATTAAGAGAGAGGATATACTTCATTTCAGTTCTAAAGGCTTAGATTGAGACCTTAATCATCTTTAGTTAAGAATATATATATATGAATGTCATGTTGGATTGGTTCAACTTAAGGAAATTCTATATATTGCGTTCTCAAAATTCGATTATGATTACGGCATCCCTCTTCATAGACAAATTTTGAAAACATGGCAAATAAAAATATTGTAGCAAAAGAATGGTCTAGAATCATGTCTTTATGTGAGACATCATGAATCGTGTACCATTTGCTTTAGGTACAGGATCGATTGCATGTGCTATAATATTTGTCATTTCTAAATTTTTCCAAATGCCCAGAGGCATTAAGAAGGGAAAAGGTCTAGAATTGGATATGACTAAAATGATTAAGCAATTGTCGAATACAATCTGAGGTTTACCAAAGATTGGTTGCTCAGGGACAGTTGGAAGTATAGTGCTAATTTTGGAAGGACCATATTGACATATTCTGAAAAGAGGCATCTCTTATTCAGAAGTGATAGTCAAAATGAGAATATGGAGTTGTCTCCATAAGTGGAAGTTATCTGTGTAAGATTAGAAAACTTAATGCAAGAAGCATGTCCAAAGCAATGTACTTTGAATATGAGACTTAGTTTCCATGGAGTTGATCTCCATTGGAATACCTTATATTGATTGTTGACAAGTCTTTGTGACTTTGTACATATTCATTACAGGAGGGTCAGTGCATATAAGTTTAAAATCTAAACAGATTTCGATAAATGATAGGAATTTGAAATTCTCACATTTTTCGATAAGGATTTGGGAGTGTGAAATTAGAATCATTGAAATTATGTTCAATTGGTTTATTTCACAAAGTAAGGATCATAGACAAACATAGAGTGCATACTTGGTGTATGGCAAAGCTATTGTTTAAGAAAAACATAGTGTACATGCTTGGAGCATGAGACAACTAGTGTTTTTAATTCAAGTATAAAGTTACCGAAACAATGAATAATGAGTAATCAGTATGGTGATAAATAAAAGTGTTTATTTATATTCATAGGGTTTGATACCATATTTGATTCATTTATTCTTGTGTTTCACTTTGCATGTTTTGACTTCCAGAATAACTAAGTCGCTCTTCCTGAATGATTAAGTTATTCAAACCATCCACAGTCGGTCATATGTTTGTAGAGGTCCAAGTTGGTGGACAAAATGGTGCTACAACACTCATGAGTGCTCACAAGTTCAGAGTATTGGATTCAACCCGCGCTCATTTGAATCACTTCATGGATTTTATCACGAGTGATCATGAGACGATAATATCTTATATTCTTCAAACCTAGAGATATGAGTTGTTACTATGAGTTGGTTATACATTGATTGCACGAAAACGCATTTGGAAACTCGATGTTATAAAATGTGCCTTTGTGTATGATTCAACATGTAGTAGAACAAGCCATATGAGTCGAAGTTTATCCATTCCTTTTACCTTCGGGATAAAAGCGATATCTGTGGGCCCCTCGATGATTTAGCAATGACACATGTGAGTGCTTGGCCAAGCCAGGACTGATTTGATTTGTTCAATCAGTCAGTCATCATAAATCGAAAATCAGGAAACAACAAATGGACAGAGAGAATGATTATAATCCATGTCTCAGTCCATATGATATCTAGAATGGAGGAATATATGATCCCTTATCTAATGGACAAGTCATTGATAAGGTCAGAGTTCGACAGCGGCTTTAAGAGCTACGATTGCCAGTTAGGTTTTAAAGTCATACTCAATAATAGTTTTAGACTTATCCAAGTGGGAGACTGTTGGATTAATGTCTAAGTCCATAACTATATTTGGTATGTACTTGACCCGACCCGGCATTGTCCATTTGGGTTGCACTTCACCGGCACAATTTATATGGATAGTCTTTTGAGAATAGTATATTTATAATTTATATTAATATATTATAAGTTCTAATATATTAATATGGAATCATATTATTTAATTAGTATTGATCAAGAATTAATTAAGTGATCAAAAAGAACTAATTAAATATGGACTCTTATATATATATGGAATGGGCCAAGTTCATTTAGGTTGGGCTAAGCTTTCATGGATGGTCCATGGAGCTTTTAACCCATGGATCCTATGTAAATGAAAGGTCATAGGTATTAGGGTTTACATGGATGTAACCCTAATCCTCCATAATATATAAAGGGGTCCTTGGCTCACAAAATTGGCACAAGTGTGTGAAAATAAGAGTGGGCCGATTTTAGTGTGCATACATATTCTCTCAAGTTCTTCCAATGTGTTTTTGTGATTTGTGATTCCATGTGATTCCATTTGAGGCTTCAACTTTTGATTAAGAATTTTGTATTGCTTCATTGTCATTAACATATGATCAGGAAATTCTTCTTCTTCATCATGAAACTCTAGGTCTTCGAATGTTCCACCAAACCCTTCATTATCAGTTTCAGTGGGTGAAGATGGTTTGGGTGTATCAGTGGATTGAGAGGAAAAAATGGAAGTAATTGGTTGATTGATGATATGTTCAAAGGTTGGTGAAACAGTGGTTGATGTTAGAGGAATAGTAGATGTTGGTGTAACAGAAACCAATGATTCGAAAGGAGTAGAGATAATTGGACCTTGATCTGCATCTTTCGAACCACCTTCACCCATGTTGACATTTGCATCCGTATCAGATACGTGTGCAGGGATGCCTGAAGTTCGAACCTCCTCAAAAATTGACTTGGCAATCGAAACTTCGGGTGGTATGATAACAGTCTTCTCAAGAATGGAACTTGTAATGATAGAAGTGAACTCTGGAGTTTCTGGTATTCGTTCATCCTCTTCTGTAGACTCAGTAGATAAAACAATCTTTCGAGTCTTCTTCGTCTTCTTCTTTTTCGGTTGTGACAAGTGTTTTGCCATATCTTCTGCTGCTCTTTTCTTGGATCCGGGAGAAACAGGAACAGGTACCTCACGAATTAAAACTCCTTGGTGAGTAATTTGAGGCTTGCGAATCAACTTCTGTGATGGTGACTTTCGTTTGTGAGTGGATTTCATCTTGATTCTTCGAAACATCCCTGTTTTCGAAGGAATAATCACGTTCTCTTGAGTCTCTTCCACTATTGGCTCAATCATTTGTGTTGCTTCAACTGTCACTGCAACATTTTCTGTCTTCTTCTTTGAAGATTTAGAGGATGTTGAGTCTCTTCGACTTTTTGGTCTTCTTTTCTTCGCGTGGCAACAAAATTCCCGTAGGAATAGACGAATCGAATGTATTCAGATATGCAATCAAAACAGGATTCGTAGGATCCACCCTTTTAAGCATCGCGTCTGGAATCCGAGCAACGTTTGGAAATTCATCATCATTGTCAACAACTTCCTTCGGAAAGTGATAAGATTGAAAAGTAACCTTCTCTTCTTCATTTGAAATGAAGATGCCTTCCTTGTTGTAAAAATGTTGTAGAATTAGACTCCAGTACCTAGCACACGAAATGCCATGAACAACATTCGTATGTTCTACTCCTTTTTGGAATTCCTTCCATAGCTGTGTAGAGTAGTCTGCTGGAAGATCATAGTATAAACCAGCCACCATGGCATAAACCTCCATCCTTCCTTTATCTAATCCAACTGTTCTTCCGGTTAAACAACGCAAAAATATCCCAAACAAAAAATTCCATACTTTTGGAAGACCAGACTTCTTAAAGTCACTTATCTTTGACAATGGGGGCTGATATCCCATTTCATTAAACATATGAATTATTTGGGAGAATTGAAATTCAACAAAAGGAGGTGTATTTGGAATGTCAAGAATCTGACAAAACAGTTTCTTGGAAAGCCTAACCTTTTTGTCATTGATTAGGTGAAAAGTAATCAAATTAGAGGCTTTGTTGTATGTGGCAGTAGATCCTGCTTGAGAAAGCCAGGATACCGGAACAGAAAAGGAATTGAACATTGCTTTGGATAAAACAGAGTGTTTTAAAGAAACAATAAGCATCTTGAATTCTTCTGGACATTGAGAAAGTTCACCATCCACATAATAATTGGTAGATTGAATCTTCATAACTGGTGCAGAAGAAGTATCTTCAGTAGAAGGATCGACATGAGCAGTAGTCGCCATTGTTAGGGTTTGAAAAAGATGAAGAACAAAGAATTTGGGAAGTTATGAGTTTTGATCGCATAAACGTATAAAGTACTCTTGAACCCCCTTTTATATGTAACCCTAAATGATTTGAATTTGAAGCGAGATGCATTTAATGAGATCCGACATGGCAACTTGAAAATCGGACCTGTACAGCGGAAAGGTAGCCATGCTTCAAAAAGTGTCTGTCACATCACCTGGAAAACCGGGCAAAATACCATACGTCACGTATACACAGCCTGCCATTATCCCCTTAATAGAATTGTAACCGTTAGAACCCTTCGAATGGAGGCAAGGCTCTTTCACTTTTGGGATAAAAAGCGAAGTCATTTGCCAGATGTTCGAAATCATCAGCCTGAGTTGGTATTACTCAGAACCTCAAGGATTTCGTGTGTGTAGTGTGCCAAAGAAAGTTTAGACAAGAAACAATTTTTTTTTTTTTTTTTTTTTATTTTTTTTTATAAATTTTGTGATGTCAAAAATTTAATTTGACACGAAGGCAGTTAAACCCCGGGCAAAGGTTGCTTCGTTAATCATCAAGAGAGATGATCAACAGCTTGTGTAGGTTCCCGTGAATTACAATCGAATACTTTTTGATAAGTATCAAAGGGCTTCTTTTAAGAATGCTTCATGGGTAGGTTCAAAATTTCGTTACATGTCAACCTAAACATAAGGTGATAAAGTGTAACAGAAATTACTTGTATGACCAGTGTAGTCAGTGACAAGTCGGCTTTGAAAAATTTTAACATGACTAGGACATTCGAATGAAACTCACACGGAAATCATATTCATAAAAAATTTGTATACTAGATCTTGTTGGGTAACAAACATCGTGGGTTTCGAATGCTTGATCAAGACCACTCATTCGAAATGAATATGATATGGAGTTTCGAACATTGGTACATAAACAAAAGTTTCGTATATATCTGGAACAATGTTCCCCGTCAATTCCTTAATTTGTAAGATTTTTGGGTTTCACTTCCATCACGGACTCATGATGTCAGATCATAAACACAGAGTTTTTATATATCTAAGTCTCGATGGGTTTGATCAGAGACCTCTCGGATATACGTCTTTGTGTGTGATCGTGTAAGAATGTTTTGGATGAAAAAGATTGGTGTAAGACACGAAAAGTACCTCTGTTATGTTTTGGACCAAACAGGAAACTCTTAACTCATTGTGAGAAGAGTAAGGTAGCTCAGAGACTAATGTGAATATAAGCCTGATTGGGAAGAAATTTTCATAAGAAACATTTCATTAAGGCTTTCGTACACACACATTGAGTCATGGAGGCTTTGGACGACATGCAGCAGCATGCTTCTAGGGACAACCTAACTAATTCGAATAATGAAAAACATATTAATTCATACGAAAAATTTTACCTGACCCTAAAACTGCCTGCATTGTCCCCTCTGAATTATCATCATAATTTGCAACAAAAGTCTAAAAATAAAAATATTTTTGTTGTTTTGAATTTTTATTTTTATTTTTTTTTAAAAGGACCGAACAAACAAAAATCTTTTTGGATTTTTGATTTTTCGAAAATTTAAGGACAAAACACAAGAAAATCTTTTTGAATTTTTGATTTTTCGAAAATTGAAAGACAAAACAAAAGAAAATCTTTTTGAATTTTTGATTTTTCGAAAATTTAAAGACAAAACAAAAGAAATTTTTTTTGAAATTTTGATTTTTCGAAAATTTAAAGACAAAACAAAAGAAAATCTTTTTGAATTTGTTTTAAACAAACGAATATTTGGTATTCCTTGAAGAGTGACAAATGTACGAATTCGAAGCGTTCGAAGCGTTGACTATGAACAGTAACCATTAACTCAACGCTGAGAATAAGTGACAATCATGCGAATTCGAAGCGTTCGAAGCATTGACTATGAACAGTAACCATTAACTCAACGCTGAGAATAAGTGACAATCATGCGAATTCGAAGCGTTCGAAGCGTTGACCATGAACAGTAACCATTATCTCAACGCTGAAAATAAGTGACAATCATGCGAATTCGAAGCGGTCGAAGCGTTGACCATGAACAGTAATCTCTGAATGCTGAATGACTTTGTGTTATCTTTTATTCAGCGCCTCTGATTCATTCTTTTTCGCCTATCATTCTTCTTTTTCGCATGGAACAGAATTGCCATCGATCATTCCAAGACCTTCTATTATTCGCATTAGAGATTTTTCATCCAAAGCTTTCGTGAATATATCAGCTAACTGATCAGTTGTTTTCACGAAATGTACTTCAATGTTTCCATCCTCCACGTGATCTTTAATGAAATGATAACGAAGAGCTATGTGTTTAGTTTTTAAATGCTGCACAGGATTATGACAAATTCTTATTGCACTTTGAGAACACAATATAATGGAATCTTTTTCATATTAATTGCATAATCACGCAATTGACTTTGGATCCATATTATTTGCGAAGTGCAAGCAGTAGCAGCCACATATTCTGCTTCAGCTGTGGAAATTGACACACACGTTTGCTTTTTCGACTGCCAGCTGACTAATTTGCCATCAAGAAATTGACATCCTCCACTTGTGCTTTTTCGATCAAGATTACAACCACCCAAGTATGCATCTGAGTATGCTTGAACGAAGAATCTAGTTTTCGAAGGATACCATAATCCTAACGAAATTGTGCCTTTAAGGTAACGAAAAATATTCTTCACTGCTTTAAGATGTGGTTCGCGTGGATTAGACTGATACCTAGCACAATTACACACAGAAAACATGATATCAGGTCTACTTGCTGTTAGATAAAGTAATGAACCAATCATGCTCCTATACAACGTTATATCAACAGTAGGTTTGTCCAACGATGGTGTTAGCTTTATGCCTGTTGCCATTGGTACACGAAGCTTTGTGCTATTCGTCAATCCAAACTTTTCTAACAGATTTTTCGTATATTTTTCCTGATTAATGAAAATCCCTTCTCTGTTTTGACGAATATTCAATCCAAGGAAATTATTGATTTTTCCCATCATGCTCATTTCAAATTTGCTTTTCATCAATTCTTCGAATTCTCTAGACAAAGCAGGGTCAGTCGAGCCAAAAATAATATCATCAACATAAATTTGAACAAGCATTAGATGATTCCCCACTTTCTTTCGAAATAATGTGGGATCAACTGATCCTTGTTTAAATTTAGATTGTTTCAAAAATGATGTAAGTGTTGCATACCATGCTCTTGGTGCTTGTTTCAGACCATAAACTGCCTTATCTAAAATATAAACATGATTAGGATATTCTTCGTTAATAAAACCTGGGGGTTGTTCCACATAAACTGTTTCTTCAAGCTCTCCATTGAGAAATGCACATTTCACGTCCATTTGATAAACATCAAAATCTTTGTGAGCTGCATAAGCCAAAAATATTCGAATCGCCTCGAGTTTTGCGACAGGGGCAAAAGTTTCTTCATAGTCAATTCCTTCTTGTTGTGAATATCCTTTTACAACAAGTCTGGCTTTATTTCGAATAATGTTTCCATCTTTGTCGGTTTTATTTTTAAAAATCCATTTTAACCCGACAATCGAAACATTTTCAGGTTTAGGAATTAATCTCCAAACCTTGTTTCGTTCAAATTCAGACAACTCCGATTGCATTGCAACAACCCAATCTGAGTGTTCCATTGCATTCTTAATTGTTTTTGGTTCAATTTTAGAGATGAAAACATTAAACATGCAAAATTCTTGATGAGTATTCAATACCTCATTCTTTGCACGAATTTGAGCTCTTGTCAGAACTCCCTCTTGTGGATTCCCAATAACTTGATCCTTCGGATGGTCTCTTGTCCATTTTTCCATGGGTGGATATGCTGGATCAAATTCCAAAGGGGCATCTTTGTATATTTCATCATTTTCTGAGCTTGCATTCGAACAAGCATCATCAACATTATGCTCCCCCTCAACAACATGCTCCCCCTCAATTTCAGCATTCAATTGTTCTTTCTCCGCCTCGAAAGAATGCTCTTCATCATCTAAAGTATTCGAATCCAATTGCTCCCCCTCCAGTGGACTATCACTCATAGTTTCACCTTCTTGAGGAATCGATGGTGAATCATCAGTAAGTTTTGAAAATTCTGGTATGTGATTATCAGGAGCATGAACTTCAGCATCAACTGCATGATCTGAAATTCCAAAAATCAAATCATAATCAATATCATCCATTTGTATAGATTCAGTTTCAACTTGTGTTTCTTGTAAAATTGGATGATTCGTAAATCTATGCTCATTTGATTTAACATAATAATCATCGAATGTGAGATTGAACGTTTCTTCCACTTTTCGTGTTCGCTTATTTAACACTCGATATGCCACTGAATTGTGCGAATATACAAGAAAAATTCCTTTATCAGCTTTTGCTTGAAACTTCGAAAGATGATCCTTGAGATTCATAATAAAACACCAACATCCGAAAACATGAAAAAACTTCACATTAGGTTTACGATTATTCAGAATTTCGTATGGTGTAATATTAAATCGACGATGAATGAACGATCTGTTTTGAGTAAAACATGCAGTTGAAACAGCTTCAGCCCATAGATATTGAGGTAAATTCGCATATGCCAACATGGTTCTTGCTGCTTCGCATAATGAGCGATTCCTTCGTTCTACAACACCATTTTGTTGTGGTGTATATGGTGATGAAAAATTATGCGAAATTCCTTTGTCCACCAAAAATGAATCAAGAACTTTGTTCTTAAATTCAGTTCCATGATCACTCTTGATTTTTCTAACAGTCTTCTTCAACATGGTTTCTATCTTTTTGATAAAGTCAATCATAATTTGTGCAACTTCAGATTTGAGCCTGAGAAAATAAACCCACGTAAATCTGGAAAAATCGTCAACAATAACTAAAATGTACCGTTTATTGTTGAGTGTTGAAACAGTCGAAGGACCACACAAATCAATATGTATCAACTCAAGAGGTGCAACAATTTTCGAATCAATTGTGATTGGATAACCTTGTTTATGTTGCTTTCCAACTTCACAAGCTGCACATAAAGAATCATTGTCAAATTTAAGTATAGGTAAACCTCTTAGCAGATCTTGTACCACAAGTTTATTTATGTTTCGAAAGTTGAGATGTGAAAGTCTTCGATGCCATAACCAGCTTAAATTAGATGTAGCTTTCAAAAGAAGACATACTGCTAGTTTGCCTATAATTGGATTGATGTCCAAAGTGAACATGTCACCTTTCCTTTTAGATTTCAGTAATATTTCGTTTGTGTTAACATTCGAAATAACACTTCCTTCTTCGTTGAAAAGAACTTGATTGCCAGTGCCCACAACAAGTTGAGAAACACTAATCAAGTTATGTTGAAGACCTTCAACATATGCAACACGATTCACTGTGAATTGTCCATTTGTGATTTTTCCATATCCCATGACTTGACACTTTTGATTGTTCCCAAACTTTACTACTCCAACGTTTTTGAGACTTCGAAAATCTCTTAAATTCTCCTTCTTTCCAGTCATGTGACGAGAGCAACCACTATCAATGTACCATTTGTTATCATATTGGTCGTCACACAATACCTGCAATCAATAAAAAAATTTAGGTACCCAAGGCTTTTTGGGTCCTTGGAAATTAGATTTCAATTTCGAATGAAATGAAGAACTTTTAACCCAATCACAAACTTTGGTTTTGAGACTATTAATTAAGTTCACTTCATCATCTAAAGGAACTGAAACATAAGTGTTTGATAGTTTCGAATGTTCACTGACTTTTCCCTTCGCATCTTGAGTTTGTGATTGAACAGTCTTCGCTTTTGTGACAGGTCTCCATGTTTTGACTGAGATATTCGAATCCTTAGATGATGAGCTGCCATTCGAAGAAGTATTGACATACTTTTCGTATGCTTCATGAATTTGCTCTTTTGAATATTTATTTGACTGATACATTTTTCCTCTTCCGTCAAGCCAATGATCAATGTTCTTCCTTGAAGTCATTCCTTTTTCCCGTGACGTCCTCATAGTTTCTTTCTTTGTGTAATTAGGAAAATTTGGCTTTTGAGGTACAAAATCAACTTTTGGTTTGGTAACATAAGAGTAAGCATAGGATGTATCAATTTTTGATTTAAAATGTTGACGTTGAAAAACTTTTTGATTTAAATTGGATCTTTCTGAAAAATCTCTTGTTTTGTTAGTTTCAGAAACATTCGAAAACTTTGTTTGCTTATATACTTCAAACCTTGTTTGATTTGATTGAGATGATTGTTGAGTTTTTGAAAAAGAATCATTTTTAACTTTGAAAACTTCTTTGATGGATTGTGATTCAGACATCTTTTGTGACTCAATATTTTGCCAAAATATTTTCTTTCGTGCTTGTCTTTTTGAAATGTTGTTTTCCTTCGAAAATTTGTCAATTTGATCTTTAAATTCCTTAGAGTTTAATTTGACAACTTTTTCATTTTCCTTTTCAACACGAATTACTTTCTCTTTTTCAACTTTTGATTTTTCAACCCATTTTTTTGTGGTTTTTGTCGTTGAAAAATATATGAATTCTTTGTTAAGTTGTTTTCAACTGTGTTTTGATTTGCGAAAAAACCTTCCTCAGTTGTTTTTGAATTATCCTCCTCAACCATCTTCTTGAACTCTCGTTTGATATTCATAACATTTCCGGTAGTTACGAAAACTTGATTTGGAAAAATGACATCATCTGTGCATTTGAAATTTGGAAAAACCACCGTGTTTGTTTCAAGATAATGTTCACCTTTTTCATTCATCACTTTTTCGAACTTTTGTGTATCACCAAACACTTGGTCAACAACTATTCGTGGAATTACTTCTTTCTTTGAAGATTTCTTTTCTTTCGAAACTTTCTCTACATCTTCATCATCACTATCATCAGTTTGGTAATCTTTGAGATCCACGAAGTTCATTTCACTAACTTTCGAAGTTGTGGGAGTATCAGTTTCTTTCTCAACTATCAAATCCTTAACTTTTTCTTTCCCTTTAGAATTCGAAGCAACATTAACAATAGACAATTGAGAACAATCAACATCTTCGAGCTCACTAATTTCACTAATATTGTCAGAATTATCTTGAATATCAGCAAAATTAGATTAAGAATCAGATGATGAATTCTCAGTCTTTTTCAAAATGTGAATTTGTTCAGATTTAGTCAAAGTATCATTTACAATGTTAACTAAATCATTCGAATCAAGACATTCATCAACTTTGACAATTCCATATCTATACTTGTCATTCGGAACTTTGTCAAAATCAGCTATTTCTTTTTCACAGTCATACGAAATGTTATCTACCTTAGCTCTTTCATAAGCTAAAAATGGCAGCAATTTTCTATGTTGTTCTTTACTGATTTCGCATGAATGATGAAGTTCAGTTATTTTCCCATATAATCTTTTAGCAGCATTACAGTAAATGTTTCTTTGTGCTAACAACAGTTTATTATCACTAGATAAATTGTCCCTATCAATCATGATATTCGTTATTTGAAGTTCTAGACAATCTATCTTAGTGATTTTCGAATCTAATTTCTTCTGTGTCTCTAGCAATTGCATTGACAGCTTCTTAGCCTCATTGCTAGCAGATACCACAATCGAATCAAAATAAGTAACAGTTTCATCAAAAGATACTAATTCAGAATTATAAGCATGTACTGGAATATTAAAAGATTCAAGAATGTTTCGTACCTTTGTGGTCATTGGTGATTTGTCAGCAGCTTTTTATACGAAGCATCTTCCATGCACATCGTATGTTTCCTCCTCTGATTCTTCCTCTATTTTTGCAAACATAGCTCCATGGGTTGGATTTCGCATTTCCTCATCATCTGATCCAGATGACCAGATTTGATAAGTACCATCTTCATCCTCATTCACACCCTTTGCAACCAGAGACAAATTCTTGGCTTTCGCACGAACCTCCTCCAACTTTTCAGCATAGTACGCCTCATCCTTGACCTTATTCTTTCTCTCATCCTTCTTTCGAAGCATACAGTCATTAGCAAGGTGATTAGCACCATTGCAATAATGACAATCAATCCCAGCATCTCCTTTTAGCTTCTTCTCAGACTTTCCCTCAACAGGCTTCGAATCTTTCATCTCATTTTTCTTTTTCTCTTCCCCAGCACTTTTACTCAGAAAGTTCCCTTTTGTCTCAGACGACTTTGCCTTCGGATTGAAAGGCTTTTTGAAGAACTTTTTCACACGATTGTTTGAATAAAAGGCAACTGCCTCATCATATGAGTTCATGATGAACCCTTCATCTTCATCCGAAGCATCTTTCTCATCATCTTTTTCAGAGATCTTCAAAACCAAAGCTAGTGGACCTCCCAACATAGCCTTCAATTCTTCAGCTATTTCGTTCACTTCGCTTTCATGAGTCTTAAGTTGGTTGTACAAGTCATTCAATGTTGACGTATCAAAGCTCTGTTGATTCTTCACCATCATGCTCACACTACGCCATTCCTTTCGAAGTCCCATAACAAATATCAGATTGAATTCCATGGCTGATCTAGTGATATCATATCGATTGCATCGATATATCAATTCATTAAGACGATCGTAATAAACTTCAATTGTTTCACCATCTTTCTGTCTAAAGTCCTTCAGCTCCACTAAACATTGCTTCACAGAATTAACTTTCGTCTTCTCACTTCCCTGAAATTTTTCCTTGAGATTGTTCCAGATTTCCTTTGCAGTTGTACAGCTCCTCACGTAGTTGTAAACAACTGGAGGCAAAGCTCCTCTTAGCTCTCTTACACACCTTTTCTCCAGCTTTTTCAGACGATCAGATTGATTTTCAACTTCAGAGTTTCCAGAGGAAGAACCAATTGGTTGAACATTCGATGGTGGACTGAGATTGCCAGAAATGCAATTCCACAGTTCTTCATCCAATCCATTGAGATAATCCTGCATACGATCAGCCCACTGATCGTAATACTCAGGGATGAGCATAGGAATTTTGGTGGATGATCCTAGAAGATGAGAAAATGAAGTCATGGAATTCAGTTTGAATGATGCCATTGTTGTACGGAATAGATCCTTGAGAATTTTTGAAGAAACTTTGAGAATTTGACAACAAAATGTATGATTCAAATCACAATCACTCTTAGAACACTCGATTCAATGAATTAAGTGCAGAATCGAATCACATACTTAGATCTAAACAATTTTTCACTTTCAAAAAGTGCGGAAACTTTTGAATCAAAAAGTTGACTCAAAAACCTTTTGAACAAAGTGAAAATCAGATCAGAGATATGATTCCTGCTCTGATACCAATTGATGAGACATTGAATCAAGTATTGAACGAATTAGAGAGTAAATTCAAAGTAGAATTGAAAGATTTGAACACCGATGTAAATATGATCTGTTTGGCTCTATTACGCTTTTGCAAATTTTACAGAGTACAATGAATATTCTGTAAAGACTTCGTTACTAAGACACTAGTAACCACTCCTATTTATAGAAGAGAAAAGCGTACAAAAAATATACTAAGGACTAAACATGAAGCTTCGAATATTATGCCCTAGTAAAATACATTATAAAAATGTTCGAAGACCCTAAATACAAACTTCGACTATTACAACATTTCGACCCTAACACCACACTATTGGGGCTAAGCTCTTAAAGCTTGAAGACATCAAGCTACATCAAAAGGTATGTCATTTAACTAGAACTTCGTAGTATAGGTGCTTCATAATATGCTAGTTAGGATGAAACCTTGGAATAGTTAATATTTGCATGTATAATAGAGAAAACATAGATCCAAGGTTTATAGGGTTGCATGTACACCATAGGAGTGTTAGAATGCTCAAAACCCAATAATTATCGGTATGGATTGGTTGAGCCCCAATCATGCTGATATCCTTTGTTACGAAAAAGCTATCCGCCTCAATCTCTCCTCTGATGAAACTCTCATGATTTACGGCGACAAACCCAGTTCGAACCTCCGTATCATTTCATGCATCCAAGCCCAGAAACTCCTAAGAAAGGAGTGTTATGCATTCCTAGCCCATGTCATTAACGAGAAGCAGGAAGTTAAAGACCTTGAGAGCATTCCCGAAGTCTGCAACTTTCCTGACGTCTTTCCCGAGGAGTTTCCGGGAATCCCTCCTGAACGTCAAGTCGAGTTTCGTATCGACTTAGTCTCTAGAGCTACTCCCGTAGCCAAATCCCCATATCGCTTAGCACCCGCAGAAATGCAGGAGCTATCAAGTCAGCTCAATGAGCTACTCAACAAAGGATTCATTAGACCGAGTTCCTCACCCTGGGGAGCGCCGATCTTGTTCGTGAAAAAGAAGGATGGATCCTTTCGGATGTGCATTGACTATCGAGAGCTGAACAAGCTCACTGTCAAAAACCGTTACGCTCTTCCTCGAATCGACGATCTCTTCGATCATCTTCAAGGAGCCAACTATTTCTCGAAAATAGATCTAAGATCAGGGTACCATCAGCTGCGAGTCCATGAGGGTGATGTTCCTAAAACAGCCTTTCGGACTCGATATGGTCACTACGAGTTCGTAGTTATGCCCTCCGGTCTAACTAATGCACCGGCAGTGTTCATGGACCTGAAGAATCGGGTGTGCCGTCCTTTCTTAGACAAGTTCGTCATCATGTTCATCGACGATATACTTGTATATTCCAGAAGTGAGGAAGATCATCGACAACACTTGAGATCGGTGTTGGAAACCTTAAAGACGGAGAAGCTTTATGCAAAATTCTCCAAGTGCGAATTCTTGATTCGTAATGTAACCTTCCTAGGTCACGTGGTAAGCAAGGAAGGCATACACGTGGACCCCTCCAAAATCAAAGTGATAGAGAACTGGTCAGCACCAAGGACGCCCACATAAATCCGTCAATTCTTGGGTCTCACTGGCTACTATCGTAGATTTATCCAGAAATTCTCCAGAATCGCCAAACCCTTAACCACTCTAACTCAGAAAGGCGTACCCTTTTGTTGGAGTGAAAAACAAGACACTGCGTTCCAAACGTTGAAGCGGGCCCTATGCAGCGCACCTGTCCTGTCTCTACCCGAAGGGACGGAGGACTTCGTTGTCTACTGTGATGCATCCAATCAGGGCCTAGGCTGTGTGCTCATGCAACGGGGAAAAGTTATTGCTTATGCTTAGAGACCTAGAGTTGGGAGCAGTGGTCTTCACTGACCATAACGCACGACCTAGAGTTGGGAGCAGTGGTCTTCGCACTGAAGATATGGAGACATTATCTCTAGGGAACCAAGTGCACTGTCTTCACTGACCATAAAAGTTTGCAACATATCTTCGACCAGAAGGAGCTGAACATGCGACAACGGCGTTGGGTCAAGCTACTCAGCGATTACGAGGGCGAAATCCGCTACCATCCCGGCAAGGCCAATGTGGTGGCAGATGCCCTCAGCCGAAAAGAGTACTCAGGGCACAGAATGAAGGCACTAACTATGACCATACCTTCCCAATTATCTGCACAAATCAAGGAGGCTCAGCTGGAAGCCTTAAAACCAGAGAACATGCCAGGTGAAGCCTTGAGGGGAATGGAAAAGAACCTAGAGATCAAGGGAGACGGAGTCTATTATTTCATGAACCGAATCTGGACCCCAAAGTTTGGTGGTTACAGATAGGTTGTAATGAACGAAGCTCACAAGACCAGATACTCCGTTCACCCAGGTTCGGACAAGATGTACCTCGATCTCAAAAAGTTATATTGGTGGCCAAACATGAAATCGGAGATCGCTACATTCGTAGGCGAGTGTCTGACTTGTGCCAAAGTGAAGATCGAATATCAGAAACCCTCAGGTCTACTCCAACAGCCAGAAATTTCCGAATGGAAGTGGGAGAGGATTACTATGGATTTCATCACCAAACTACCCAAATCTCCGAGTGGGTACGACGCCATTTGGGTGATAGTCGATCGGCTGACTAAATCCGCTCACTTCCTGCCAATCAAAGAAACCTTCAAAATGGAGAGACTGACACGAATCTACATCCAAGAGATAGTCAGACTGCACGGTGTGCCTGTATCCATTATCTCCAATCGAGATAGCAGGTTCACTTCGAGATTTTGGTAGTCTCTGCAGAAAGCTCTCGGAACTAAGCTGGATATGAGCACAGCTTACCATCCTCAGACAGATGGACAGAGTGAGAGAACCATCCAAACCTTGGAAGACATGTTGAGAGCATGTGTCATCGACTTTGGTAAGTCATGGGACGTTCATTTACCCTTGGTCGAGTTCTCCTATAACAATAGCTACTATACCAGCATCAAGACTGCACCTTTCGAAGCACTCTATGGCCGCAAGTGCAGATCCCCTCTGTGCTGGGCTGAGGTGGGCTACACGCAGTTAGCCAAGGGACAAGTCCTAGATAGCACTCTCACTGGTCCAGAAATCATTTGCGAAACCACAGAAAAGATCGTCCAAATCCGAGAACGATTGAAAACCTCACGAGATAGACAAAAGAGCTACGCCGGCATACGACGAAAACCCTTGGAATTCCAGGTTGGAGATCGCGTTCTGTTAAAGGTCTCGCCCTGGAAAGGCATGATACGCTTTGGAAAGCGTGGAAAGATAAATCCAAGATACGTAGGACCACTCGAGATCCTCGCTCGGATCGGTCTCGTAACCTACAAACTCCGATTACCTCAAGAGCTTAGTAACATTCATCCCGTCTTCCACGTCTCGAACCTTAAAAAGTGATTATCCGACGAGACTCTTACTATTCCTCTCGATGAGATTGAAATCAACGAGAATCTAAACTTTGTGGAAGAACCAATTGAAATCATGGATCGGGAGATCAAACGAACGAAACAAAGTCGCATCCCGATAGTGAAGGTTCGCTGGAACGCCAAGCGGGGACCGGAATTTACTTGGGAACGCGAAGATCAGATGAAACTGAAGTATCCGCATCTCTTTTCTAATCCATGATTTGTATTCTATATTCGAATTTCGGGACAAAATTCCCTCTAACGGGGGGGATAATGTATTCTATATTCGAATTTCGGGACGAAATTCCCTCTGATGAAGGCATCTTCCTTGGCTACTCAACTAACAAAGTTGCTTATAGGGTTCTCATTAGACGCATAAGGCTAATAGTTGAAAGCTTCATTGTCAAATTCGATGACTATCACATCCGCAACACCGCTCCATCAACCGAAACCACAACAATCCTAGAAAGTGATATTCCTGCCTCTTCGGGTCCACTAAACCTAGTTGAAGTAAACTATGACGATCTCTTCGACCCTGTAGAAACAACCAAGTTATCCGTAATTCTTGTGTCTGTGACAACCCGAAACTTTTATCCTGTACAATCGATCATTATAGCAATATTAAACTCGATTTTATCATCTTTTAACGCCGTTTAAGAGTTAATTCAAGTATTCTAAGCTTGAGTACAGTTGTGAATGAAATTAGGAATGAGCCAACACGTCTTTTTGCAGAAAAATCAGGCCACACACACTCATGAGAGTTGTGTACGGCCGCACACATGGGTGTGCGGCCGCACACCCATCCTCCAGCCACACACCCCCTCATATATAAAGGAGGAGACCCCTTCACTCATTCCTTTTCTTTGGCTTTCTCTCACTACTTTCTCTCACTAAAAACTACATCCAAGAACACTCTAAAGGCCTAAAAAACATTAACCATTTCATCATTCAGCTTGTTATAGTGGTAAGACACTTGAATCTAAGCTTAAAACTCATAGTGTTATTCATGTTCTTCAACCTTTGAATGTGTACGGCCGCACACCTTCACAAGGTGGCCGCACACACCCTCTGTACGGCCGCACACTCTTGTGTACAACCGCACACACACCCTGGCCGCACACTCACTCAAATGGCCGTACACATCCCTTAATTGATCATATAGGGTCCCGACAAGCATTTCCAAGTCTTTAGGGTGGTTTCCCGTCATTTTTAGTCATGAAACACCCTAATTCTAACATACATATGTGTTATCACATGTTAATAGGATCCACAGGCATACGAAACATCGGTTGACACTCAACACTCGTAACTAATTTTGCCTTCGGATCCTACGATAAACTATGAGTTCATACCCCTATACTTTTCCGAGTTTTTTATGTTTTCAGGGGGGGAATACAAGCAAAAGTACAAGGAAACTTGTGCTCAATTATAATTATTTTGTTTAAAATAATTACATGTTCAGTATGATTTCAAACACAGAAAACCGTTTTACCACTCGATTTAGAAATCAACTCGTAGAAACAGTTTTCAAAACTAGAGCACGGAACTTATGAATCTTGTCATAAATTGTGATATTTTGCAAAGGATTCATACCAACCATAAATAGGATTTTCTGTATTATTACTTGTAAATTTGTTGGTTTAAGGATTGGAGACACGTCCTTGGTAACACTCCACCGGATTCGTGAGTGCAGGACTACCCTTGTAACCAGAATCTCTTGGAGGGAGAGCGTGACTATTGTGTATAGATCTATATGGGACTGACTATCCCGCACCTCGCTGCTAGCTACAGTGGGACCGTTAGGTCTACGGGTGACAAAGTCATAAAATGATACTGGCCACCGTACGTGCCATATCTAGTTTAATGTATGGTTATGAAACTCGCAACCTAGATAACAGAGATTTACTTTAGTAATAATGAATCAAGTGAACTAACCTCAAAGTAATAACCGATTTGATTACTAGAGGGTATTGATAATACCCTTAGGATCTAGTTCACTACCTACTTACTAGTTCTATTTTTGTAATAACACTAATACCTCTCACAGAGAACAAACAGGGTTTTCAAGAAAACTACATCTAACGATACAAGTGTGGTAGATACTTGTACACCTCGTACAGAAACGGATAACTAACCACCAACTTTTAAGGAAAATATATGGTTTTCCTGGGATATTTCAACCTTTCATAAACAGGCTGTTAAACAAATGTCAAATGGATAATCAAACATCTTTCATAAGAAAATATGGGTTTTTCTTGGTAAACACTTTTCAAAGGATCAAAGAAACATTTCTTTCACCAGAACTAAACGCTTATGATCTCACCAGCTTTATGCTGATATTCTTTAAAACTGCTTGTATTCTCAAGGCATCAATAGACAGGTACTCTTGCCGACTTTTGAGAAGACGGAGCACTTTGGATTCACGTCTTTTACTTTTGCTATATATTGATATGTATAAACTATGTATTATGACAATGTAAATCTTTTTCATGTATGTATTCAATGTCTGGTTGTGTTTACTATGCTTGCTATCATATAACTGTTGTGATACTACGCATGACGTCCTCCGCCCCGGAACGTTTCCGCCATCGGTTTCGGGGTGTGATAGTGTCCCGGAAAGCTCAACAGCAGCATGCTGACGTATCTGGTCCATCTCTATCCGATGTAGTATCACTCAATACTTCCACCTCGCCGGTTGAGGGGGAAAGCTTCACTCCAGATCAAGTGACAACCATCGAGGTTCCAGTACTTGATGTCGCGCCAGTTCCTATCCGCAGAGAATCCTTACCATCAAATGTCTTGTCTGACTCAAATGATGAAGATATAGAGAACATTGACACAAGAACAGGCTCGAGAATTATAACGCTCCCATCCGCAATCCAGAGGGAACCTTCTCAGGTTCAAGGGGAACTCCCGTCTGCAATCCAGGGGGAACCTTCACCATCTGCCCAAGAAAACTCCAATCCCACCTTTCCAATTCAAGACAATTCAGCAGGCTGTTCTCAAGTCCAGTGGGAACTGCCGTCTCCAACCGCAGAGTCTTCAGATATTGAAGACATTCCCTCTACCGCAGCTGCTGATCATCTGCAACCTCATCTACACGTATTGACGAAGGACCACCCACCACGTCAAATCATTGGCAACCCATCCGCAGGTATCCAGACTCGATCTTCCAAGGATTTATCTGATCACTGTCACTACGCAACATTTATGTCCTCGGTCGAGCCCCGAACGATCAAAGAAGCGTTACTAGAACCAGACTGGATATCCGCAATGCAAGAAGAACTAGAAGAATTCAAAAGAAACAAAGTATGGCAGCTCGTTCCAAAGTCGCAAGGTCACACTATTGTTGGTACTAGATGGGTGTACAAGAACAAGTTGGAGGAATCTGGTACGGTCGTCAGAAACAAGGCAGGGCTAGTTGCCAAGGGATATAGTCAACTTGAAGGTATTGACTATGATGAAACGTATGCTCCGGTGGCACGAATGGAAGCCATCCGAATCTTCTTAGCATACGCAGCTCACAAGAACATAAAAGTACATCAAATGGATGTGAAAAGTGCTTTTCTCAACGGTGAATTAAAAGAGGAGGTTTATCTTCAGCAACCTCCGGGTTTCGAAAGTCTTGAATTCCCAGACTACTGCTACAAACGTGAAAAAGTAGTCTACGGTCTAAAACAAGCCCCAAGAGCGTGGTCCGAGACTCTCTCTGAATTTCTTGTCTCGTCCGGATACAAAAGATAAGTGATTGATCCCACCTTATTTAGAAAGACAAATGGTAATCACCTTCTACTTGTTCAAATATATGTGGATGATATCATCTTCGGATCAACTGATCAGGGGATGATGGATGAATTTGCTAAGCTCATGACCAACAAGTTCCAAATGAGCATGAATAGAGAGATTGACTTCTTTCTAGGACTTCAAGTGAAACAAGTCCCTCAAGGGATATTCATCCATCAGGAGAAATACACCACTGAACTACTGAAGAAATACTCAATGGACAACTGTTCTTTTGGCCAAGGTCCCCATGGCCTTCGGATATAAGATATATGCTGATCCCTCTGGCGAATCAGTGGATCACAAGACTTATAGAGGTATAATTGGCTCATTGATGTACCTCACCGCAAGCCGACCAGACATTGTCTTTGCAACATGTGTATGCGCAAGGTACCAGGCTGACCCAAAAATGTCACATATGACCGCAGCCAAGCATATTCAAAGATACTTAAAGGGCAGCAAGACTCTTGGTTTATGGTACCCCGCAGGAAATGACTTCAGTCTACAAGGATTCACTGATGCGGATCATGCCGGATGCAGACTAGATCGAAAAAGCACCTCCGGTGGATGACAATTTCTGGGTGGAAGACTCGTCAGCTGGTCATCAAGAAAACAAAGTTGTGTATCACTGTCTACCGCAGAAGCTGAATATATGGCCGCAACCAGCTGTTGTTCACAAGTCTTGTGGATGAAAACACAACTTATGGACTACAGATACAGAATGCTGCGGATACCAATTTATTGTGACTCCGAGAGTGCTATAGCGTTTTCCCACAATCCTATTCAACACTCTAAGCCAAAGCATATTGAAGTACAGTATCACTTCATCAAAGACCACATCCTGGAAGGTAACATTGAACTAATTTTTGTCCATAATCATTAAAAGATTGTTGATGTATTCACAAAGGCACTTGACTCTACAAAACTCAACAGTTTCTTACAAATGTTAGGAATGATGAATCCGGACCCACAATTCTTTTTGAATTAATAGGTACAGCAGACCATCCTTGGTTTCTGTTGCGGTCCTAATTGAATTTATATATGATAGATAGTTCTGGTATATCCTATGCACCGCAATATATTCTATGTACCGCAGTGTATCTCATGTACCGCAACTATATATCATATCTATCTTTCCATGGTCCTTATTGTTAGTTGTTACTAATTTTTGTTCAAGATCTCTCCTCAGTTCTCCTACTGCAGTTATCTAATCATCCATCCGCAATGATAAAAGATCCATCCGCAATGAAGTCTGAATCCGCAATCACATTGATTAATTTCTCAACTGCTTCATAAATTCTTGAAACATGGTGTGCTATTTAATGATCCTTCATTAAATAAGAAAAACATTCTAAAAAAAAACATTCTTTGTGTAGCATATCACTGTCTTAGTTCTACTTTTCAAATAAACCTTGTGTCAGGCCTATTTTGGGTATAATGACAAAAAGAACAATTTTCCATAAAAATTTCTTTTAAGAAATCTTTTTCATTAAGCTGTCTCTTCCTATTACCCCCAAAACGTCAAATCTGTTACATCTCCCCTCTTTGTACAACGGATTAACCCCTCACCACACGTTCTTCAGACGTGAGGTTATAGGGACTGATATTTCATTAAATGCAACCTCTTTTGGAGATTTTAAAAAATAAAATAAATCCTTTAATTAACTCATCTGTGGCTGAGATTACTTCTTTTAATCTAAATAAACAACCCAAACATTTTTATTTTATTCGATTCCACTTAAGGTAAAATCAATAAAGTTTCAAATCCGCCACTATAAAACCCTCTTTTTCTTCCCCAAGTAAGCTTTACGCTTTCTGAAAACTCTCAAGACGAACGTCTTCTCCTTCATCTTCTTGCAGCCTGTTTTCCTGCAAGTTCTTCAAACTTTTTTGAAAAATGGTGAAATCGAGTATCTCAAAGAAACATTCCAAGGAACCAAACTCCAACGATTGCTTCAAGCAATTTTAGGGCAGTGTTCGATGCGCATTCTTCTTACAATGCTCCGATCTAGTTAATGGTCAAGTTCCTGTCAAATCATCCATTGTTTGGTCCTTTTGACACCTTCACAGATGTGGTACCGCTATCAACACTCTTCAAATTTGCTTTCTCTGCATATCTTCCTCTCAACAACCTTCAAGAGGTGCATCTGAATCTGGTGAATGATTCTTTGGTTATTCTGAACAAAGAGAAATTCCTCAACGCCATCAATCTGTTAGTTCATCCTTCAACAAAGTTCTTCACCCCAAGCATGGCCGACATTCTAGCGTCACTTTACCAGATGGGTTGCCAAAAGAAGCTGAAAGGCATAGGCGAATTCAAGAAGAATTAGTTGCCTGCGGTATGGCAGTTCGTTTGCCATTTCGTGATCCGCAGTTTGTCCGGAAGAACCGGAGTCACTGTTAACATGGGCCTCAAGTTGTTAGAGTTAGTATGGAGTATTTTTACTGGCCACGATGTCATTTACGGTCAAATACTGTGGGATGAGTTGTTGTAGTACATCCCCAAGGAAAGTCCAAAAGAAAATCCCACCGAGCTCACCTTTGCATGATTCTGGTCTCTATGCATCTCAGATCTTCATGCGGATGCTGGACTGAGCACTGGCAACGATATCAACCTCTTCATCACAAGAGATCTAAAAAGGTACAACCCCTCTAAAGATCAATCTATTTTTGGACCCATTAGACGGCTACCAGTCCACATATTGTCTACACTTGGACTTGAAACCATTGATGTCACAGATCACATAGAGGCTACGGAAGGTGTTGACCGATACCTTCCTACCTCGCCTCTACCGAGACAAGCCTCATCCGCACCCATCAATCCTGGTAGTACCGCAGCTCCAGCTTCCACCACTCTATCCAACTTATCTCTATCAAAAAAGAAGTTAGCCTCAGCCAACCAAGGCCCCCGCAACATCTCCAAGAAACATGGAACCCAAAAGAAGAAAGATGTTCCCAAAAACACTGAACTATCCAAGAAAAGGAACTAAAACAAACTGTGCCTTCAGATGACGAATCAAATGACAATCAATCTCATTCTCCCTCCATAGAACTTATGTGTAACATCCAGATTTCCAGGTATGCGATAAAGTTCATTTATCTTGACTTTTATGGAGGGACTCGGCGAGTAGACGCTCAGACTCGCCGAGTAGGAGTGCGCATTTCTTTTCTGATTTAATGAAGGACTCGACGAGTCGATGCGTGGACTCGGCGAGTCCACGCTGTAAAGTGAAACCCTAATTCTTGGGGCATGTGCCCTATTTAAAGGCCTTTATAGCCTCCATTGTGGCCACATCACCCCTGAGAAACCCTAGAGAGAGAGAGAGAGAACGTTTGTGGTGCTAGAGGAAGGCTAATTCACAATTTCTTGAGTGTTTTAGCAAAAGAGAAGTGGTTTCCAACAAGAGGAGGTCAAGGGAGCTGTGGATCCAAGGTTTTCAAGTTCAGATCTACCTTATTGAGGTATCAAATCGATCTTCCTTTCTGTTTTGGGTTAAGATCTATGATTTAGGGTTTTCTATAACCTTTAAAGGCTTGAAGAGTTGAGTTTATGGTCCCTTGCTGGGTTAGGCCTCAGATCTGGACCCATAGAGGTCCAGAGAACCTTCCCCATTCTGCTTTTTGTTTGTTAATGCAGGATTAGAGACTAGGTTGCCATATTTAGAGTTATTTCTCCATTTATGACTTGTTGTGGGTTGCATGCACGTAAAGGTTGCACCTTTACATGACATTTGAGCATTTGAAGGGTAGATCTGATAGTTAGGGAAGCCGATCTGACCTTAGATTGTCATTTGAGTATGAACATGGAGGCAACTCGCCGAGTCCATAAGTGGACTCGACGAGTCGAGTCGGGGTTGCCCCGCGATTCGTGACCGGAGGAACCCGTCGAGTGGAAGGATGACTCGATGAGCCAAGAGAGGCTGAAAGGATTCAGAGGACCCGCATGGACTCGCCGAGTCGCCCTTGTGCACTCGACGAGTCGGTTCAAAGTTTGACTGTTGACTTTCGTTGACTTTAGGGTTATGGTCAAGACTGATTCTAGAGAGTTCGGGGAAGGGTAGAATGGTCTTCTACCCAATCTGTAGAGATGAGGCTATGAGAGAATATTGATCGGGAATGCTATTTGAATAATAGGAGGAGGCTAGGTCGGGACGTTGAGCACGAGAGTTTATCCGACTTCATTGAGGTGAGTCTTCTCACTATACTGTACCTGGAAGGGTACCTATGTGTGACCGGAAGGTCTTGTATGCTATGAGATGTATGTGCTATGTGCGGTTATGTGATATGTATGTGCTATGTATGCTATGTATGGTATGGACCGGAAGGTCAAGATGATATGGACCGGAAGGTCAAGATGACATGGACCGGAAGGTCAAGATGACATGGACCGGAAGGTCAAGAGGTTACGGACCGGAAGGTCTACCGGGATTCGGGACGGAAGTCCCCTGAGACACATGGATCGGAAGATCCTACGGAGTTATGGCCTAGAAAGGCGTATGTGTTGTATGTGGTATTTTGGGGAACTTACTAAGCATTTATGCTTACAGTTGTTGTGTTATGTGTTTCAGGTACTAGCGAGGATCGCCGAAAGGCGCCGGTATGATCCGTACACACTTATAGAGTTTATGTTATTGAGATTCTGGGGACATGTTTTGTTATAACACAGTGATACATTATGTTTTGTGATTATCATGTGATTGAAAGTATGATTTAAAAATGAAAAATTGTTTTGAAAATTCACATTGTTACAAGTTGGTATCAGAGCCTTGGTTTGAGGGATTCGGGTGCATCTTCGGATGAATCTGAACTCAAACTGAGGAATTAAGAAATTTTTCATAAAATAAACAATTTTTCTAAAAGAGTAAAAGATTTTGAGAAAGGCAGAAGGAAGCAATGTGTACGATCAGCCAGCGCCTGAACGGTGATTTCCCAAAATACCCTTACATTATGTGTTATGAGATATGTTATGATATGATATGCATGCTAGAGTAGGCTAGGTATTCATATTAGGACTAGAGTGGCCTGATTTGTGATGCCTTAGCCTAGGAAGGATTTTGCTGCTATGTGATGCTTGAGGGCGAGTAGGTAGCAGTGAGGAGCTGATGAGAGGTCTACCGAAGGGTAGCCTATGCCAGGGAGATATAGGGTACTTGTGATCTGGGATCCAAGGAGGAGGACTTGGAATGAATGTTGATGCGGTGTGGAAGGTAGTATTGTGCCCGTACTACTGAAAACGCCGGATCAGTGAGCAGTCCAAGTAAAAATCCTTAGGGTACCAAGGAACAAGTAGGGTTGGGTGATCGAGTGTGAGGATACTCGATCGAGTCTCTGGTATCTTTGTGTTGTGTTTCAGAGACATCATGGTTGGTACACCACACACACCGGAGAGCAGCGGTGTTAGCGATGATGAGATTCGCCGTATGATTCATGACGAGATGACCGCGACGATCCGGAAGGCTAATCCGGAGGATGACAAGTAGCAGATTGAGAAGTGATGACATGGTTCGAGTACCATGATAAGTAGCGGATTGAGAAGTGATGTCATGGTTCGAGTACCATGATAAGTAGCGAATTGTGAAGTGATGTCATGGTTTGAGTACCATGATAAGTAACGGATTAAGAGGTGATGTCATGGTTCGAGTGCCATGATGTGAGGTGAAATGAGAAGAGGGAACATGGTTCGAGTACCATGATTCGTAGAAGATTAAGAGGAGATAACATGGTGCAGGTATCATGATTCATAGCAGATCGAGAGGTGGCCACGCGGTTTGAGTACCATGACATGTGGCGGTTAGTATTTCGGGTTTTACCGGATATTCCGTGGGGATTGTCAAGATTGAGATCAGTGGTGAGTAAGTATGGGGCCAGAAGGCCTTGATGAACAAGTTTTAGTGGAGCATCCCTTGAAAAGGGAAATCGAGTGAGCTCCGAGGGATTGTGGGTGATATGCCAGTTGGAGTCGCAAGACTCAGGAATGAGTAGGGATGGTGCATTATGGGAGAATACGGTCTGGGCTGGGCGACCGGCCGATAGTGGAGAGGTCACTTTCTGTGACCCGAGTGGTGCTATTTCCGTTTCCTGTGTGAGACGTAAGAGGTGATGAGATTTCGGTTTTTGAGTTTGCGGGTGAGCTTTGTGGGATTGCACGGATGGTGATCTCCAACCAGAGTATATGGCAGTAGGTCTGCCACGAGGTAAAGGTATAGCTTGAACAGGTCGTTAGTGGGGACTGAGATGGTCATGGACCAGGATACACCCTAATTGAGTATAGTAGGGCATGTGTTAGCTGCAGCGTCGGACGATCAAGAAGAGTATATCAGGGCGGTGGCCCTTATTGTCTTTGATAGGTATTAAGAGTGGAAATATGGGTTCTGCTCTTATGATAAGTGACGCGATGGAACGTTGGTTGAGGAGTCGATGATAAGGAATACGGTAGATCATTACTTGCAGACTAAGAGTCAGGGTTAATATCGGACGGTTGGGGAGGTCCGGTGATGGAATGGTGTGAGATTCTGAATGACTAAAGGCAGTCATGGTAGGAAGTTTTGAGGATTTCATCTGAGTTTCGGGGCATTGGAGTTGCTGGATCTCTGTCAGGAGACCATCGAGCGTTGTGTAGCACCTTCCAGGAGTCGGTGCGATGTTAACGGTGGAAACAGTCTGTGGGATAGATTGCTGGTGCACCGATTGGGGTTGGTTCGAACCCTAAATGGGGGAGAACCGGGTATTTTATTGAAAGGATTAGAGATTCGATCGAGAACGGTTAGAGATCTGGATATGGAGAGATCGGCAGTGCGAACTCATAAGCCCAGGGTTGTTGGTGATTGAGATGAGGTGCAGAGCGAGATGATGCATGTGTTATGTTTGAAAAGGATGAGTGCCTCCACGACAAGTGGCCGTTGATCGGAGACCTTGGGGTGAACGGAAATTCTTCAAGGTCAGAATGGTGAATTCGAGATGGTTGGCTCGTAGGGTGAGTCGGCGGTTGAGAAATTCTGGTTAAACGATGGGGCTGTTATTCAGCTTGGAAAGGGCAGAAGTTGATTAGACAACCAATTCCAGGTTGTGAAACAGAAAATCAGTGGATGAGACGAGACGTCGTGAGGTCCCATGTGGTGTATCGAGGTATCCGAATTTAATGCATTGAATTTCGGATAATATTGAGTCTTGAGTGGAGACGACAAGTGGTGGGTCAAGTATCGATGATTCCAGTGAGAGCCCTTTCGGTTAATGACAGCAAGTGAGAGTGTCCGAGAATATGGATTGCAGCAGAAGAGGGTGTTTTGTTATGACGATTGCTGTTAGACATATTGATGCATAATTTGGGTAAGTGCATGCACCTATATATGTTTGACCCGCGGATTGTGAGCTAGTCAAAGGTTGTTGTGATGCTACGGGAAGCCGTAGTACTCACAAGTCAGAGGTTGTTGTGATGCTACGGGAAGTTGTAGTACTCACTAGTCAGAGGTTGTTGTGATGCTACGGGAAGCCGTAGTACTCACTAGTGAGAGGTTGTTGTGATGCTACGGGAAGCCGTAGTACTCACAAGTCAGAGGTTGTTGTGATGCTACGGGAAGCCGTAGTACTCACAAGTCAGAAGTTGTTGTGATGCTACGGGAAGCCGTAGTACTCACAAGTCAGAGGTTGTTGTGATGCTACGAGAAGCCGTAGTACTCACAAGTCAGAGGTTGTTGTGATGCTACGGGAAGCCGTAGTACTCACAAGTCAGAGGTTGTTGTGATGCTACGGGAAGCCGTAGTACTCACGAGTAAGAGGTTGTTGTGATGCTACGGGAACCCGTAGTACTCATGAGTCAGAGGTTGTTGTGATGCTGCGGGAAGCCGTAGTACTCACAAGTCAGAGGTTGTTGTGATGCTACGGGAAGCCGTAGTACTCACAAGTCAGAGGTTGTTGTGATGCTACGGGAAGCCGTAGTACTCACAAGTCAGAGGTTGTTGTGATGCTACGGGAAGCCGTAGTACTCACAAGTCAGAGGTTGTTGTAAGGCTACGGGAAGCCGTAGTACTCACAAGTCAGAGGTTGTTGTGATGCTACGGGAAGTCGTAGTACTCACAAGTCAGAGGTTGTTGTGATGCTACGGGAAGCCGTAGTACTCACGAGTCAGAGGTTGTTGTGATGCAACGGGAAGCCGTACTACTCACGAGTCAGAGGTTGTTGTGATGCTACGGGAAGCCGTAGTACTCACTAGTCAGAGGTTGTTGTGATGCTACGGGAAGCCGTAGTACTCACTAGTCAAAGGTTGTTGTGATGCTACGGGAAGCCGTAGTACTCACCAGTCAGTTAGAGGTTGTGGTGATACTGCGGGAAGCCGTAGTACTCACCGGTTAGTGAGAGGTCGAGCTGGTGCTACGGGAAGACATAGCACACACTAGTTAGCGAGAAGTTACTATGGTAAAGTACTCTTTGATCAGAGCATGGCGCAGAGAGTTTTGGGCATGGGGTGGCCCTGATTGGTGAGTTTTTGGAAACCTGGTGGTCGGACCAGGGGCGAGATCGGGGTCTCCTCAATGTTAGGGGATCATTATGTTCTGAGTAAGGTGTGGTCATTGCAATCCGAAAGAATGGGATAAGTGAGGTACGCATGAGTTGCGGGAAATGAGTTTTGAGTTGAGTGCTTCGTTGAGACGAGTGGTTCCAACTCTGGGTCGGACCAAACCCTCGAGTTGAGTTTGGCTCTGGTGGTGCATTGAATAGGTGAAATGAGATTCTGGACTCTGAGGTGGGTTCCATGTTGAGGAGTATTGTTTGTCACATGATGTCTTAGACCTGTGTGGGTCAGTACTCGGGTACGAGAAGTGCCGCAGGTTGCATGGATCGATGAATAACGGATGACAGAGGTCGGGGTTGAGTCAATCTCCTGTTGGGGAGGTGGCATTCGCTTGGGTTAAGCGAACTTTGTTATTCGTGTGTCACCTTGAGTCGATGTGGTTGTAGTAAGAAGGAAACCATGGAGACGGTTGGGATAATGCAACGGATGACCCTGCAGGTTCAACTGTTGGGTCGAGATCGGATCTAGTACTCGGTGTTAAAAAGGGAAACGAGGGATGCAGCCGAGGCTTATGATTTTAGATGTTGAAAGTTTATTGTTCGAATGGATTCTATTAGTAGTTCAGTGGATGAGCCCTGGTGGGATGTAAACCCTTTCGTTCCTAGGGGCGTGTTTCGGACTGTTTTGGTACGTTGGTATGAGCGATCGCTAGCCGATTGTCGGATTTTGTTTTGTGAGAATCAAAGGAGCAGTGAGTTATCATGGTTTGATGATTCTAAGAGCGAATATCATGATGATAGCGTGAGTGGAGGGTCTGGCGGCAGGCCAGGCCACTAGAGTTTCCCGATTCTGGGAAGGTCAGAAAGGGGTGTTTTCGCGGCAGAGGGGTCGGCTTTGTTCCAAATTTGGAGTTCCTGGTCGGATCCAGGTATTCATGAAGAAAGATATTGTTTTGGTGTGAGGACCTCTCAGTGGTGCTTTTCGAGTGTTTGGTTTCTATCTATGTGGTTGAGGAGCGATTTCGAAGGCGAAATCTAATTTAAGTGGGGGAGAATTGTAACATCCAGATTTCCAGGTATGCGATAAAGTTCATTTATCTTGAGTTTTATGGAGGGACTCGGCGAGTAGACGCTCAGACTCGCCGAGTAGGAGTGCGCATTTCTTTTCTGATTTAATGAAGGACTCGACGAGTCGATGCGTGGACTCGGCGAGTCCACGCTGTAAAGTGAAACCCTAATTCTTGGGGCATGTGCCCTATTTAAAGGCCTTTATAGCCTCCATTGTGGCCACATCACCCCTGAGAAACCCTAGAGAGAGAGAGAGAGAGAACGTTTGTGGTGCTAGAGGAAGGCTAATTCACAATTTCTTGAGTGTTTTAGCAAAAGAGAAGTGGTTTCCAACAAGAGGAGGTCAAGGGAGCTGTGGATCCAAGGTTTTCAAGTTCAGATCTACCTTATTGAGGTATCAAATCGATCTTCCTTTCTGTTTTGGGTTAAGATCTATGATTTAGGGTTTTCTATAACCTTTAAAGGCTTGAAGAGTTGAGTTTATGGTCCCTTGCTGGGTTAGGCCTCAGATCTGGACCCATAGAGGTCCAGAGAACCTTCCCCATTCTGCTTTTTGTTTGTTCATGGAGGATTGGAGACTAGGTTGCCATATTTAGAGTTATTTCTCCATTTATGACTTGTTGTGGGTTGCATGCACGTAAAGGTTGCACCTTTACGTGACATTTGAGCATTTGAAGGGTAGATCTGATAGTTAGGGAAGCCGATCTGACCTTAGAAGGTCATTTGAGTATGAACATGGAGGCAACTCGCCGAGTCCATAAGTGGACTCGACGAGTCGAGTCGGGGTTGCCCCGCGATTCGTGACCGGAGGAACCCGTCGAGTGGAAGGATGACTCGACGAGCCAAGAGAGGCTGAAAGGATTCAGAGGACCCGCATGGACTCGCCGAGTCGCCCTTGTGCACTCGACGAGTCGGGTCAAAGTTTGACCGTTGACTTTCGTTGACTTTAGGGTTCTGGTCAAGACTGATTCTAGAGAGTTCGGGGAAGGGTAGAATGGTCTTCTACCCAATCTATAGAGATGAAGCTATGAGAGAATATTGATCGGGAATGCTATTTGAATAATAGGAGGAGGCTAGGTCGGGACGTTGAGCACGAGAGTTTATACGACTTCATTGAGGTGAGTCTTCTCACTATACTGTACCTGGAAGGGTACCTATGTGTGACCGGAAGGTCTTGTATGCTATGAGATGTATGTGCTATGTGCGGTTATGTGATATGTATGTGCTATGTATGCTATGTATGGTATGGACCGGAAGGTCAAGATGATATGGACCGGAAGGTCAAGATGACATGGACCGGAAGGTCAAGAGGTTATGAACCGGAAGGTCGATACGGGTAGGAGCAGAAGGTCTACCGGGATTCGGGACGGAAGTCCCCTGACACACATGGATCAGAAGATCCTACAGAGTTATGGCCAGGAAAGGCGTATGTGTTGTATGTGGTATTTTGGAGAATTCACTAAGCATTTATGCTTACAGTTGTTGTGTTATGTGTTTCAGGTACTAGCGAGGATCGCGGGAAGGCGTCGACATGATCCGTACACACTTATAGAGTTTATGTTATTGAGATTCTGGGGACATGTTTTGTTATGACACATTGATACATTATGTTTTGTGATTATCATGTGATTGAAAGTATGATTTAAAAATGAAAAATTGTTTTGAAAACTCACATTGTTACATTATGAGTGATTCTGATGATGACGCACAACCCATTACTATCCTCAAGAAAAGAAAAACCAAATCTACTGACCAAATTCGTGACCGGACTGATGCCGCAACCTCTCAAAAGGCTCCGGTAGTCCTTGGTGTGGCCGCATACCCATTTAATACAACCATCGAATTCCACTCAGACACAGAAAGTGTGTCTGTTTCAACTGATCGTGGAGACTCACCCCCAGCTCACTCCCAAGGGGATGGAACTGGTTCTCGTACTAAGGTCCCCAGGGCCTCCCGTCTACATTTCTTTTCCCCTAAGGAGTTGAACTCCATTCTTTTGTCAGTAACCCAAACACTTCAAACACCATACCAACTGTAGGCCAATTCTTCCGCCCTTGCCAGAACTGAGCCGAGGCCAGACTTGACCACGGGTCAAGGAGACCAAGGAAGCTCAGGAAATCGTACTCTACTTACATCTTTTCCAGGTGGTTTAGGCACGGTGAGCACAATTGTGCAAGGATGCGTGGACCCGAGGGACACCTCGGTGCGTTTTCAAGGAATTGACGAAGTTGATCTTAATGACTCATGGAATACGTACAAGCCAACAAATGAAGCCGAAGCAAAGAAATATGTCGCTTTCAGTATGGCATTTCAAGCAAGAATGGATCGACAGACCAAGGAGCTTCAACAAAAACAACAAGAGATTCAATCAGTGGCAAAGTATTGGGCAGACGCCATTAACAATGCCAACACCGTAACCACCATTCTGAAAGTACATGAGTGGATGTCCATAATGGCTGAGACGATCCCCAACGCTCAGACCACTCTTGGTGGTGCAGGTTCATCAAAACTCCGTCCATAATGGCTGAGACGATCCCCAACGCTCTACACCTACATTCGGGTTCAATGACTTTGGTCTCAATAAGGTAATTCAGCCTACCCCTTCTGATGACGAATTAATGATTTTTGATGAGGAAAAAGCTTCGGGTGGCTCTCAACATTCAACCTCTAAGCCTAAAGAGAAAAAGAAGAAAAAGAAGATTGTTGTGTCCAAATTTTTTTTTTGAGTCTACAAGCCAAAGTAGATCAAATTCTTGCCGCGGTTAAGCCCATTCAACCGCAACCTGAAGACTTACCAGGACCGCAGTCCCTTATTGAAAGGATCGAACGACTTGAAACTCGTGAACGACTAGCTGCTGAGCGAATTTCTCTGAATGTTGAAATGAGAATTCGATCTCTGGATACAAGTCGTAAGGCTGACCATCAACAGTTTATGGCTACTGCGGAGCGCCTGATCACTAAGGTATCCGCAATCAAGGCAGATCTTCAAACAGCCATTGCGGATAAGTCCAATCACTCGAAGAAGCTGATAGATGAAACTCATACTGCCTATGAGTCCACCATCACGCTCCTACAATCTACCATCAATAGCCTTAGACGCTCTCTATCATCCAACTTTCATGGTCCTGAGAGTCTTCAACTTACCAAGGAGATTCATCGACTACTCTTCAACCCCGCCATTGCAAACAATCAGCAACTGGCTGAGGCACTCATAGCTCAATTCCAGGATGTGTGTGCCAAAGTCGATGGTCTTAAGCAATGGCTTGAGGAATCCCCGGCTATGCATTCCTCAAGAGGGGGAAGTGATGAAGACCATCATTTAAACAACATCTCTCACCATAGGAGCCCCCCTGTTATAAATGAAAAAGTTCCGTCACCACAACCATCTCCTCACAAGAATCCAAGTCATCAGACGTCACCACAACATCAGTCTCCACCGCAACAGGAAATCATTCAAGAATCTAATCCTTCTCCTGAGCGACCGAAGACTCCTCCCCACTTCAAGAACTTAGCATCCAACATGTCATCTGAAGATTCCAATGATTCTCCCGCAACGAAACAAAAGAAAGCCGACTGGAAAGCAGCCAAATTTGCTGAGCTTATCTGGAGAGAAAACGGATTCGACATCACCATGGATGAATCCTTAGTCAATTCTTGGGTCAATCCCCACCAAAGATTGTTGGATGATGGCTATAAACCCTATCTTACTTTTGCTGAACCCCCACCTGACGATTACTGGGATGTCCCAATCTCCCCAAATGCAAAATACTTCACTGTATTTGAGCAGTTTGACCACAGCTTACCTGATCACAAGAGACTACCCATGGAATTCGAAAGACTCAATCTATTCCATGCTAAACATGCTTCTTCAATAGAGAAAATATGTTCTAATGATAGACCATCAGCAGTAAAGAACTTTAAGCCCCGGAAATTCATGAAAGATGACTTCATCCAGTATACTCTTACAAGAAGGAATCAGGACTATGTCCGCACCCAAGCTGACTTCCCATGCATGAATCCAGAAGAAGTCTTCCTGATAGAAAAGGTGTTCCAAAACAAAACTGAAAAGTATACAAAGATGAAGATAGCATTTGAGAGGGCAAACGCATTTCTAAGGGAAACTGTTTGTGACTTCACAAAGCTTGATGCAGACATTCACCCTATCCTTGACAAAGAGTTCGATCTACCACCACTTGACCCTGCACCGATGCTTACTGAAGGTTATCAAGATATATCTCCAGGTGCAACAAACTTCCCAAATCTTGGAGTCATCTTTAAACAAAAGCTCAATGAAACCAAATATTTCATTCCTATGACTGCCATGAATTCTCTCACAAGGAAGCAACTTGAAATTTGTCGAACCACAGTTCAAAAGTCAAAAAACACAACTGCCGAAGTCAAGTTTGAAATTTTAAGGAGGATCACCTGGTTGGAGAATGTTAGAAAGTTTTGGTGGATTCTCATCAAGTTCCTAAAACTCGATAACTGAAGAAAAGTTGAAGAGGTCACTGAGGGGGAAATTGTTGAATCATAAAAGTGACCCTCTTAAACTTGGTCTACCGCAACTTTCCAAGATCCGCAGTCGTCTCTGTTCAGCAACCCGATCCGAATTCATCATCATCCGCAGTTCACTATCTAGCTTTCTTAGTTTAACTCTTTATCTACTTTTGATAGAATGCTCTCTTTTGTCCAGTATGCCTTGCATGCCTACGCTTAGATAGTTGAACTAATGTAATAGTTGAGTCTCTATATATAGAGCTCAATCTTTCTTATTCAATACATCTGATAACACTACGCATCTTGAATCTCATATCTAGTGTTATTATTCTCATCCTCTTCTTACTCTCAAAGTTCACCTGAATATAACTGGATATTATTTCTCTTTAAAGCAAGTCATTCTTGACTTAATCACTAAGTTTGATCTCACTTACTAACTTAGTCTGATTGCATTCCTTGTTAAGAATCAACTTAAGTGTTTACTTGATATAATACTTGTTGTCTTTTATATTTCCTTATCTTTCCGCAACTAATCATCTAACTATCTTACTCTAACTTATGTTATTGTTTAGCTTTATGATCCTTTGAGATTAAATTTAATTTCCGCAATATAAACTTGTTCTAACGTTTGTTCAAGTGTGTCTCTCAAGTTTTTCTCTCAACACACTTGACAAAACCTGTGAGGGTCTCGTACCATGCGGCTGTTGAAGATATGCTTTAGGCGGTAGACAGCTTTCCGGAGCTTGTAGCAGTAGTTCAGATATGAAAGATTAACAAAACCAGGAGGCTGTTGAAGATATACTTCAGTGTCAAGTTCACCATTAAGAAAAGAACACTTAACATCCATTTGGTAAACTTTGAAGCCTTTCTGAGCAACATAAGCAAGAAAAATTCTGATGGCTTGAAGACGTGCAACAAGAGAAAAGGTCTCATCGTAGTCGATGCCTTCAATCTGTGTAAATCATTTAGCCACCAATTTTTCCTTGTTTCGAATAATAACTCTTGCATCATCTAACTTGTTGCGAAACACCCATCTAGTACCGACAATGGGATGATTCTGAGGAGGAGGGACGAGAGACCAAACTTCATTTCTATAAAATTCTACCAGTTCTTCCTACATGGCTGTAATCCAGTCAGAATGTTCTAATGCTTCCTTGATGGATTTGGGTTCAACCATGGAGATAAATGTCGAAAAATGACATTCGTTTTGAACACTTGTGGCAGAGCGAGTTTGTACACCAGCGTTTGGGTTTACGATTACATGGTTCGGAGGATGATCCTTGGTCCAGACATGTAACCTTGGAAGTTCTTGTGCAGCGGACGATCCAATATCAACAATAGGATTGAGTTGCTCCCCCTGAATGGTTTGAACCTGAGGGTGATGCTCCCCCTCAACTTCTGAATCAGAGAGGTTGACATCATCATCAGAAGGGAACTCAAAGAAATTTCATTATTGTGACAACCCGAAATTTCTAACTTGTACATTTTTTGTATTTTTATCAAAGTTAGCCTTCATTTTTCTATCTTATAACGAAATTATGGGTCTATATGAGTGTTTTAGGCTTAGTATAACATGGATATGAGTCTTAGGAAGGGTTAGAAAGTGTGTAGCATCACAAAATCGGGCCAAACACACCAAAGAAGGTGTATGCGGTCGCACACCCGCGTGTACGGCCAGCCAGCCGCACACCCAACCGCACACACCCTCCAGCCTCACACCCGACCCTATATATTGGAGGAGACCCCCCTTCATTCACTCTTTTCCTCTTTTGGCTACACCCTACTCCCTCTCTCTACTTTCTATCTCTAGAAACATCATCCAAGAACACTCTAAGGGCCTAAAAACATGAAGCATTCCATTATTCAGCTTGTTATATTGGTAACACACCTGAATCTAAGCCTAAAACTCATAGTGTTCTTCATGTTCTTCATCCTTTGAAGGTGTACAGCCGCACACCTTCATGAGGTGGCCGCACACACCCTAGAACTCTCCAAAGTGAAGAGTTTATCTTCCATTCAATAGTAGAACCTGGTATTGGCACAAGAACACCTCAAGAAAACCTCAAAATCGACATTTCGGACACAAATGAGGAGTGTACGGCCGCACACTCCTGTGTACGGCTGCACACACCCTCTGTACGGCCGCACACTCCTGTGTGCAACCACACACATAGCCTGGCCGCACACCCTGGCCGCACACCTGGCCGCACTCACAGAAAAGTCGAGTTCGGTGGCCTTACACTCAAATCTAAAGCATTACACTCATTTGGGGACTTCAATAGGTGTCTGTAACACTTAATTCTAAGTGTTTTCATGTCCCTAAGATGTGTCCGTGTGTCTAATAGTGGCTATATGCCCTAAGTGTAATCACATATGTGTTATCACAAGTTAATAGGATCCACTCGCGTGCGAAGCATCGGTTGACTCTCAACACTCGTAACCAATTGTGCTTTCGGATCCTACGTCAAACAGTGAGTTCTTACCCCTTCATTTTCCGTGTTTTTAATGTTTCAGGGGGGAATACAAGCCAAACTCAAAGTATTTTATTAAGTTCTAAACTTATTAATGCAACCCAACGATTTCCATGTTTAATAACTTACTCGGATATTTTATCCCTTTTGTAACCTGTTGAGCATAAGGGAAATTATTATTTTGGAAATCTCACTACATATCTTTCAGAAAGGATTTCACAACGCAACTTTATATCGATTCTAATAAACTATAACGGGTATAGGTTGGGATAACTCTCTAGGCAGTGTCTACTTAATCAGATTTCATAAATTAATATATATAAACTATGACAGATTTAGTTTATGTTATATGTTTTCTCAGAAGTATAAAGAACATTTGTTCAAGGATAATTACTGTTTTATACTGATTTCTCGCTAGTAAACTAGATTATATACAGAATTATGAGGCGCTACTTCAATACTATACCCTTAGGTGTATAGTGATAAATCCTTTTAGTATAACCAGAGTCTCCTGGAGGGAGAGCGTGAGATTTGTGAATAGATCTATTCGGGACTGACAATCCCACACCTGAACTGCTAGCTACAGTTAGGCGGGCACACCTGGGGTGAACAAATGTCATTTAGCTTAACGCCTGAAGAACGTTACAAAGGTCTCTTGGTCATATCAAGTATGGTTATACAACGCACAAAATAAGTATAAACAAACTCTGTTTACGGACTCTACTCTTCACTTGTTTTATTTCGATTAATAAAACTACTCTCATGTATATACTGATAGTAATTGTGGGTTTCAAAACCTACATCTCTACCTCTAGTACGGATAACCTGCATCTAGGGAAATTATAGGATTTTCCCAAGGTATCACCGGTTTTTCTAAAACTGATGGTTTATTTTCTACTAATAGACACTCCTTCAAAAACCGCTTTTCATAAGAAAATATACGATTTTCTTGAGAAACACTTTTCAAAGGATCAAAGAAACATTCTCTTCCAAAGATTAAATGCTTATGAACTCACCAACTTTATGCTGATATTTCTGAAACTGCTTGTATTCTCAGGGCAACCATAGACAGGTAATTCTGCCAACTTTTGGAGAAGACGGAGCATTTTTGGAGTCACGTCTTTTACTTTTGCTATATACTGATATGTATAAATCATGTTTCTGAACAATGTAAATATTCATATTATAATGTAATGGTTGTGTTTACTTCGCTTACTATGAAACAACTATTGTGATACTACGCATGATGTCGCTCCGCCCCGGAACGTTTCCGCCATCGGTTTCGGGGTGTGACAGATTGGTATCAGAGCTTTTGTTTATAGTGAACTAAGTATACCAAACCTTACATGGTATACAACTATAAACATTAAGGGGCCTAAGAGCTCTAAACTAAAAGTATACTTTTAAAATATAAGTATTTTTACAAAAAGTATACAAGTATACCCGAGTGCCAGAATCCGTGTCATGAGGAGAACAAAACAAAAGTATTTTGGATGTTGGACACTGCGGTTAAACCTGGAACAGTTATGTAATCATGTGTAGGGTCAATATAGCCTGATCAACTATATTCATTCGAGACATGACCAACATGTGCTTGGGAGTGATTTTTGTGTTGCAGCAGGCCTAAAACTTACCTAGTATCCATTCAACTTAAAATACTATAGGAGTATTTTAGTCAGAGCCGAATACATTGCATGAATTCATTCCTAGTGTTGCTACTTATTCCTTTTAGCGATAACTTAACTGCAATGATAGCTCTTCCTTGCTTATCGGTTAGTAGAACATTCCAACCATCGTAATGAGATATATATTATTGCTTCATATCTCTTGGTTCGATTCAGAGGACTTACCATCCTCTTCTTTCTGATTCTTTTTAGAACAAGATGCCTCCCCGAAGAAGACCTGTCAGAAGGAACAACGACACTCCACCACCACCACCACCCCCTCAGTTTGATCCCGCTATGTTTCAAGCAGCTGTTACAGCTGAATCCTGGTGGATCTGGTAGACAGGGAGGCGGTACTCATCCCCAAAATCATGAAGATGGTCAGGGACACCAGAAGGAGTGCTCGTATAAATACTTCATGAACGCAAAACCCACATCCTTCGATGGCACTGGAGGTCTCATTGCCCTCACTCAATGGATCGAGAACATTGACTCCATTTTCGAAATCTGTTCTTGTTTCGAGGCCAACAAAGTAAAATTCGCCGCTTGCACCTTCGCCAACAGGGCACTGACCTGGTGGAATGGTCGGGTCAAATACCTAACCCTAGCAGTGGCAAATGCTATGGGTTGGGAAAGCCTAAAGGAACTCATGCTGGCCGAGTATTGCCACCTACACATCTAGGACAAACTCTGGAACTTAAAAATGAGGGGTTCTGACGTTGCCACCTACACATCTAGGTTTGAAGACCTAGCGCTTCTCTGCCCGGGGATGGTCACCCCGAAAAGCAAAAAGGTTGAAAGATACATTTGGGGGCTGACCCAGCCGACCAAAGAAAATGTCTTGGCTGCTCGGCCAGCTACATTTGATAGCGCCAAGTACCTGGCGCAGACTCTGATTGATCATGGAGTCGATCTCGATGAAGTGTCCGCCACCCCTGAACCGGCTAAAGGGAGTGGTGAGAAGAGAAAATTCTGGAAGCAGAGAAAGGGTCAATCTTCGCAGGAGCACTCCAAGAAGCAACAAACAGTGGCAGTCCACGCTGCTACTACTCCTACTGCTACTCCCACTGCTGCTCCTACCACCCAAGCCCCTACCGGTGGTTATCCAGGGAAACTACCTCTGTGCAATAAGTGTACTTCTCATCATCACGGACCCTGCTGTGATTTGAATTGCAACAACTGTGGAAGGAAGGGAGACACGACCCGATACTCCAGAGCACCAGCCCAACCAACCAATCAAACAGCTGGAGCAGGCGTCTATCAAGCATGTTATAATTGTGGAGAGGTCGGGCACTACAAGAGGAACTGCCCCAAGTCAACAACAGCTGGTGGCACAGGGAGAGTACCGACGAAGGGCCAAGAGGAAGCGGTCGCTGACCCTACCGTTGTTTCGGGTACGTTCCTCCTCGACAACTATTATGCATGCATTCTTTTCGACTCTGGTGCTGAAAGAAGTTTTGTTAGTCATGCATTCAAGCATTTTCTTAAACATAAATCCCAACCTTTAACCGAAACGTTTACCGTCGAAATGGCTAACGGTGAGAAAGAGAGCACTAATGACATATTCATGGGTTGTACCCTTAATCTGAACGACCATTCATTTCCCATCGATCTTATGCAAGTCTCTATAAAAAGCTTTGATGTCATCATCGGCATGGATTGGTTGAGCCCCAATCGTGCTGATATTCTTTGTTACGAAAAAGCTATCTGTCTCAATCTTCTCTCCAGAGAAACCCTCAGGATCTACGGTGATAAACTCAGTTCAAACCTTCATATCATTTCGTGAATCAAAGCCCAGAAGCTCCTGCGGAAGGAGTGTTATGCATTCCTAGCCCACGTCATTAACGAAAAGCAGGAAGTTAAAGACCTCGAGAGCATCCCCGAAGTCTGCAACTTTCCCGATGTTTTTCCCGAAGATCTTCCGGGTATCCCTCCTAAACGCCAAGTCGAGTTTCGCATCGACTTAGTCCCCGGAGCTACTCCCATAGCTAAATCTCAATATCGTCTAGCACCAGCAGAAATGCAGGCGCTATCTAGTCAGCTCAATGAGCTGCTCAACAAATGATTCATCAGACCGAGTTCCTCACCCTGGGGAGCCCCGATCTTGTTCGTGAAAAAGAAGGATGGATCCTTTCGAATGTGTATCGATTATAGGGATCTGAACAAGCACACTGTCAAAAACCATTACCCTCTTCCTTGAATCGATGATCTCTTCGACCAACTCCAAGGAGCCAGCTACTTCTCGAAAATAGATTTAAGATCAGGGTACCATCAACTACGAGTCCATGAGGGTGATGTTCCTAAAACAACATTTCAGACTCGATATGGTCACTACGAGTTCGTAGTTATGCCCTTCGGTCTAACCAACGCACCGGCAATGTTCATGGACCTGATGAACAGGGTGTGCCGTCCTTTCCTGGATATGTTCGTCATCGTGTTCATCGATGATATACTTGTCTACTCCAGAAGCAAGGAAGATCACAAACAGCACTTGAGATCAGTGCTGGAAACATTAAGGACGGAGAACCTCTACGCGAAATTCTCCATGTGCGAATTTTGGATTCGAAAAGTAACCTTCCTAGGTCACGTGGTAAGCGAGGAAGGCATACACGTGGACCCCTCCAAAATCAAAGCGATAGAGAACTGGTCAGCACCGAAGACGCCCACAGAAATCCGTCAATTCTTGGGTCTCGCTGGCTACTATCGCAGATTCATCCAGAATTTCTCCCGAATTGCCAAACCCTTAACCACTCTGACTCAGAAAGGCGTACCCTTTTGTTGGAGTGAAAAGCAAGACACTGCGTTCCAAACATTAAAACAGGCCCTATGCAGCTCACCTATCTTGTCTCTGCCCGAAGGGACGGAGTACTTCGTTGTCTACTGTGATGCATCTAATCAGGGCCTGGGCTGTGTGCTCATGCAACAGGGAAAAGTCATTGCTTATGCCCCAAGACAGCTGAAAGCACACGAAGTCAATTACACGACGCACGACCTAGAATTGGGAGCAGTGGTCTTCGCATTGAAAATATGGAGACATTACCTCTACGGAACCAAGTGCATTATCTTCACTGAACATAAAAGCATGCAGCATATCTTCGACTAAAAGGAGTTGAACATGAGACAACGGCGATGGGTTGAACTACTCAGCGATTACGAGTGCGAAATCCGCTACCATCCCGGCAAGGCCAATGTGGTGGCAGATGCCCTCAGCCGACAAGAGTACTCAGGGTCACAAGGTGAAGGCACTAACTATGACTATCCATTCCCATTTATCCGCGCAAATCAAGGAGGCTCAGCTGGAAGCCTTCAAACCAGGGAACATGCCGGGTAAAGCCTTGAGGGGAATGGAAAAGAACCTAGATATCAAGGGAGACGGAGTCTATTATTTCGTGGACCGGATCTAGACCCCAAAGTTCGGTGGTTACAGAGAGGTTGTGATGATCGAAGCTCACAGGACCAGATACTCCGTTCACCCAGGATCGGACAAGATGTACCTCGATCTCAAGAAACTATATTGGTGGCCGAACATGAAAGCAGAGATCGCTACCTTCGTGGGCAAGTGCCTGACTTGCGCCAAGGTAAAGGTCGAATATCAAAAACCCTCAGGTCTACTCCACCAGCCGGAGATACCGGAGTGGAAGTGGGAGAGGATCATTATGGATTTTATCACAAAATTACCCAAATCTCTGAGTGGACACGATGCCATCTTGGTAATTGTCGATCGACTGACTTAGTCCGCCCACTTCCTGCCAATCAAAGAAACTTTCAAAATGGAGAGACTCACGCGAATCTACATCCAAGAAATAGTTCGACTGCACGGTGTGCCTGTGTCCATTATCTCCGATCGAGATAGCAGGTTCACTTCGAGGTTCTGGCAGTCACTACAGAAAGCTGTTGGAACTAAGCTGGATATGAGCACAGCTTATCATCCTCAGACTGATGGACAGAGTGAGAGAACAATTCAGACATTGGAAGATATGTTGAGAGCCTGCGTCATCAATTTCAGCGCGTCTTGGGACACTCATCTTCCTTTGGTTGAATTTTCCTACAACAAAGTTACCACACCAGCATCAAGATTGCGCCCTTCGAAGCCCTCTATGGCCGCGAGTGCAGATCCCCTCTGTGCTGGGCTGAGGTGGGCGACACGCAACTAGTCAAGGGACAAGTCCCTGACAGCACTCTCACTGGTCCATAAATCATCCGCGAAACCACCGAAAAGATCGTACAAATCCGAGAACGACTTAAGGCGTCTCGAGATAGACAAAAGAGCTACACCGATAAACGACGAAAACCCTTGGAATTCCAGGTTGGAGATCGTGTCCTGCTAAAAGTCTCGCCCTGGAAAGGCATGATACGCTTCGAAAAGCGGGGAAAGCTAAATCCAAGATACATACGACCTTTCGAAATCCTTGCTAGGATCGGTCCCGTAGCCTACAAACTTCGTTTACTGCAAGAACTTAGCAACATTCATCCTGTCTTCCACGTCTCGAACCTTAAAAAGTGCTTATCCGACGAGACTCTTACTATTCCTCTCGATGAGATTGAAATCAACGAGAATCTAAACTTCGTGGAAGAACCAATCGAAATCATGGATAGAGAGATCAAACGAACAAAACAAAGTCGCATCCCGATAGTGAAGGTTCGCTGGAATGCCAAGCGAGGACCGGAATTCACTTGGGAGCGCGGAGATCAGATGAACCAGAAATATCCTCATCTCTTTCCTAATTCATGATTTGTATTCTATGTTCGAATTCGAGACGAAATTCCCTCTACCGGAGGCATGATGTGACAACCCGAAATTTCTAACTTGTACATTTTTTTTATTTTTATCAAAGTTAGCCTTCATTTTTCTATCTTATAACGAAATTATGGGTCTATATGAGTGTTTTAGGCTTAGTATAACATGGATATGAGTCTTAGGAAGGGTTAGAAAGTGTGTAGCATCACAAAATCGGTCCAAACACACCAAAGAAGGTGTGTGCGGCCGCTCACCCGCGTGTACGGCCAGCCAGCCGCATACCCAACCGCACACACCCTCCAGCCTCACACCCGACCCTATATGTTGGAGGAGACCCCCCTTCATTCACTCTTTTCCTCTTTTGGCTGCACCCTACTCCCTCTCTCTACTTTCTCTCTCTAGAAACATCATCCAAGAACACTCTAAGGGCCTAAAAAAAGTGAAGCACTCCATCATTCAACTTCTTATATTGGTAAGACACCTGAATCTAAGCCTAAAACTCATAGTGTTCTTCATGTTCTTAATCCTTTGAAGGTGTACGGCCGCACACCTTCATGAGGTGGCTGCACACACCCTAAAACTCTCCAAAGTGAAGAGTTTAGCCTCCATTCAATAGTAGAACCTGGTATTGGCACAAGAACACCTCAAGAACGCCTCAAAATCGACATTTCGGACACAAATGAGGAGTGTACAGCCGCACACTCCTGTATACGGCCGCACACACCCTCTGTACGGCCGCACACTCCTGTGTGCAACCGCACACATAGCCTGGCCGCACACCCTGGCCGCACACCTGGCCGCACTCACAAAAAAGTCGAGTTTGGTGGCCTTACACTCAAATATAAAACACTACACTCATTTGGGGACTTCAGTAGGTGTTTGTAACACCTAATTCTCAGTGTTTTCATGTCCCTAAGATGTGTCCATGTGTCTAATAGTGGCTATATGCCCTAAGTGTAATCACATATGTGTTATCACATGTTAATCAGATCCACTCGCGTGCGAAACATCGGTTGACTCTCAACACTCGTAACCAATTGTGCATTCGGATCCTACGTCAAACAGTGAGTTCATACACCTTCATTTTTCGTGTTTTTAATGTTTCAGGGGGGGGGGGAATACAAGCCAAACTCAAAGTATTTTATTAAGTTCTAAACTTATTAATACAACCCAATGATTTCCATGTTTAATAACTTACTCGGATATTTTATCCCTTTTGTAACCTGTTGAGCATAAGGGAAATTATTATTTTGGAAATCTCACTACATATCTTTCAGAAAGGTTTTTACAACACAACTTTATATCGATTCTAATAAACTATAACGGGTATAGTTTGGGATAACTCTCTCGGCAGTCTCTACTTAATCAGATTTCATAAATGAATATATATAAACTATGGCAGATTTAGTTTATGTTATATGTTTTCTCAGAAGTATAAAGAACATTTGTTCAAGGATAATTACTGTTTTATACTGATTTCTCGCTAGTAAACTAGATTATACAGAATTGTGAGGCGCTACTTCAATACTGTACCCTTAGGTGTATAGTGATAAATCCTTTTAGTATAACCAGAGTCTCCTGGACGGAGAGCGTGAGATTTGTGAATAGATATATTCGGGACTGACAATCCCACACCTGAACTGCTAGCCACAGTTAGGCGGGCACGCCTGGGGTGAACAAATGTCATTTAGCTTAACACCTGAAGAATGTTACAAAGGTCTCTTGGTCATATCAAGTATGGTTATACAATTCACAAAATAAGTATAAACAAACTCTGTTTACGGACTCTACTCTTCACTTGTTTTATTTTGATTAATAAAACTACTCTCATGTATATACTGATAGTAATCGTGGGTTTCAAAACCTACATCTCTACCTCTAGTACGGATAACCTGCCTCTAGGGAAATTATAGGATTTTCCCAAGGTAACACCGGTATTTCTAACACTGATGGTTTATTTTCTACTAATAGACACTCCTTCAAAAACCGCTTTTCATAAGAAAATATAGGATTTTCTTGAGAAAAACTTTTCAAAGGATCACAGAAACATTCTCTTCCAAAGATTAAATGCTTATGAACTCACCAGCTTTATGCTGATATTTCTAAAACTGCTTGTATTCTCAGGGCAACAATAGACAGGTATTTCTGCCAACTTTTGGAGAAGACGGAGCATTTTTGGAGTCACGTCCTTTACTTTTGCTATATATTGATATGTATAAATCATGTTTCTGAACAATGTAAATATTTATATTATAATGTAATGGTTGTGTTTACTTCGCTTACTATGAAACAACTGTTGTGATACTACGCATGATGTCGCTCCGCCCCGGAACGTTTCCGCCATCGGTTTCGGGGTGTGATAATTATCATCAATGTTGATAGGATTGGAGTCATCGAAATTAGCAGTTGCATCTTGGAAACCATCCACATTTGATTCAAGAGAGGCTTGACCATTCTCCCCCTCAACCTGAGAAGGTTGAAACGGTTCATAATCAAATGGAGAAAGAGAGGGAAGAGGACCAGAAACAGGTTAAGAAAAAGGAGCTTCTGAAGTTGAAATTTTCCTTGTTCGAGATTCCGAATCAAGGGCAGTTTCGGAATGTCCAAAGAGAGTTTCAAACTCGAATTCAAGGATGGTTTGCTGGTTCGGACATCCTGGCGCTGGAGCATTGGACTCTATAATGTGAGTTGTAACATGAGTTGGGCCAGAATTCCGAACAAAATTATCATCGAATGTAACATCAAAGCTTTCTTCCAGAACACGAGTTCTCCGATTAAGAAATCTGTAAGCCTTTGATTTAGAGGAGTAACCGAGGAAGATGGCTTCATCAGCTTTACGTTGGCATTTGGTATGCTGATCACGGTTATTCTTGATGAAGCACCTGCATCCGAAAACGTGAAGGAACGAGATTGTTGGCTTCCGACCATTCATTGCTTCAAATGGAGTTATGTTTAGGCGTCGATTGATGATACTCCAATTTTGAGTGAAGCATGCAGTTGATACGGCTTCAGCCCAGAGGTAGAGTGGTAGATTTGCGAAGTTAAGCATGGATCGAGCAACTTCAACAAGAGTTCTATTGCGTCTTTCAACTACACCGTTCTGTTGTGGAGTGTATGGTGCTGAGAAGTTGTGGTCAATTCCTTTCTCGGTGAGGAATTTCTCAATGGTTCCATTGGTGAATTCTGAACCATTATCTCTTCGGATACCCTTAACAGTAAGTTTGATGAGGACTTCAGTTCCTTTAATGAAGTTGATGAGTTCAGAGGCAGTTTCGGACTTCAGTCTGAGGAAGAAAACCCAAGTGAACCATGTAAAGTCGTCAACCATCACAAGAATGTATTTCATATGATGAAGACTCTCTACGGTGGATGCTCCACAAAGATCAATGTGCAGGAGCTCCAATGGTTCTGAGATTTATTTTTCGATGATAACAGGATGAACCTTCTTTGATTGCTTTCCACACTCACATGCAGCACATAAATGATCATTTTCAAATTTGAGAAGAGGTAAACATCTCACCATTTCAGCAGATACAAGATCATTCATGTACCGAAAGTTCAGAGAGCGAGCCTTCGATGCCATAACCAACTGACGTCAGGAACTGCTTTGGAGAGAAGGCAGAGTTGCGGTTTGCCAATAATCATGTTGATGTCGAGTGGGTACATGTTCTTGTTGCGATTTGACTTGATTAAGCACTCTTTTCGGTTTTCAGTTATTACATAGATGTGCTTCTTGAAAAACTCAACACATCAATTTGAATCAGTGAGTTGAGCTACACTTATCGAATTATGTTTGAGATCAGCTACATAAGCCACATTTGAGATACAGAAGTTTCCATTGGTGAGAATTCCATAACCACTAATTTGAGAATTGGAGTTGTTGCCATACGTCACGTAACCAGCATTTGGAGAAAGTTTAAGATCCCGCAGAAAGTCTTTCTGCCCCGTCATGTGCATGGAGAAAGCACTATCAATATACCATATTGTTTCTTGCTCCAAAGCACAAAGTGCCTGCAAAATTAGTGAGCGATGGAGTTTTTAGGCTCCGAGTTAGGTTTAGGGACATAGGCACGGGCTTTAGACTTGGATTGTGACTTCGGAACAAGTTTGTGCTTCTTAGGAGTAGTTTTTGAGTTCTTAGGAACAACTTTGTGACTTCGGAACAACTTTGTGTTTCTATGGGTTGATGATTGCAAATTCCGAGATACACTTTTTTTGGAGTTCTCAAGGAACCTGGAATTTTGTCTAGTCTTAACTTCCTTTTTATGTGCATTTCGAGCTTCCACTATGGGATCTACAATATCCTTCCTATTTCACATTGGTTTTCTCTTGGGGTGAGATGAGGGTCTCGAAGTTTGTCCTGCAGATGGAGTGCTAAACTTGGGATCAATTGGAACCAAACTTATTTTTGAAATTACTAAAGAGTCTGATTCACAAGAATCGAAGGAGACACAGCTTGAGATTTCAACTTTATCATCTAAGGATGCCTATACAACCTCAGAGGTAGCAGTTTCAGTTGTTACCAGAAAAATTTCATCAACAACACAGTTGTTCGGAGGATTATGTTTTGGAATATAATCTATGCAATTTGAAACATTGTGGTGAAATTCCTTGGTCCGATTCAGGTCCAGGTTTACTAGAGGCGGAAGAGGCGTGCAATCGGGAAACTTGACAACAATTGGTTGAAACTCAGGAATTAGGGACTCAAAATCGTATGTGGTCTCAAGAAGGGGTGACAAGGGAGAAACAGGGGTATCCGAATGTTTGATGTTCGGGACCTCTCCCATGAATGTCAAATTTTGCAATTCCTTCAAGGGACGAGCAATTGGTTTCGGAAACTCGCTTCCGAGACCAGGAGCTTTTGACCATGGATGAAAAAAATTATGAGTCATTCGTATATTCGATTCAAGTATGTCAATAGAATTATGCAAAACATCTATCTTAGAATTGAGACGTTTGTTATCAAAAATCAAGACATTTCTTTCAGAATACTTGATTTCACATTTGTTTGTCAAAATGATACATTCATCTTTAGACATTACAAGCTCATGCTCTAAAGACTCGATTTTCAATTTTTTATCCTCAAAACGTAACCTAAGACGAGTTAATTCACATTCCTTCTTCCCACTGCCTTCTATGGCAGACTCATAGGCTTTATAAATGGTTCTCATATCTATTTGGATCTGGGTCAGATAAGGTTCACAAAGTGACAAATCAAAATTATTATCAGTAATCATAGATTTTACCTGCTGAACGATGCTTCGAACAGGTGGATCATTGGTGGCCATGTAGCAGTAGTGTGGTTCTGCAACATCATCTTTATCTTCTGAACCGGAGGACCAATAGCCTTCATCATATTCAACAGATTGTCTTGCCATCAAGCACATGTTTCTTCCAGTCACCATGTCATCATCATCTCCGGATGACCAATATCCTTCAACATCCCTTCATACAGTTGTTACGAAAGCCTTTTCACTTTCTGCCATCTCTTGAAGTCTTCGGGGGTAGTAAGCAGAGTCCTTGATTTTTGTTTTTTGTGGAGCTTCAGCCAGACAATCTTTAGCAAAGTGGTTTGCATGTCCACAGTTGTGACACACAATTTTCGGTTTGTCGGATTTTAGATTCCGCGATGGTTCCGAAGTAGAATTTGGCTTAGCAATGTTTTGTTTGTATGCAGGAGGATTTTCCGGAGTTGGTTGTGGTTCCGGAGCTGAGTATGGTTGAGGATTGTTTTGGTGAGGAGCATGGAACCGATTTTGGTATGGTTTGTATGAGGGATTGAAAGGACGTTTGTATTTAATGGAAATGAGAGAAAACTCCTGTTGGAAATGGAGTTTAGAGTCCATGGCTTCGGAATCATCAACATGATAGTTTTGTGTGGGTAAGACAGGTAAAGAGGACTGAACAGATGGAACAATGGGTTTGAAAAGGTCCGAAGTGGATGAGTTTGGAACTGTTGCTTCAAAGGAACTGACAAGAGCAATAGGACCTCCGGAGAGTTCCCTTATGGTCTCAGTGACATTAGATTCGTGTCCTTGAAGTTCATCAAAAAGTTGATAAAGCTTTAACTTTTTCAAAGAACCATTACTTTGGAGATAAGACTTCACATTTCCCCATCCTTTTCCGAGACTGTTTATGAACTTGAGATTGTACTCCAAAGGAGTTCGGACAATCCCATGAGCAGTCATGTTGTTGAACACGATTCGATAACGGTTAGAGGCTGAGGCCACTGATTCACCCGGAGTGGTAGTGAAGGTGTCAAAATCATTGACCAATGAGGTGAGACTCTTGTCTTTCATGTTTTCCGAACCTTCAATCAGGTCTTGGAGAGTGTCCTGAATCTCTTTTGCTGATTTGCACAACTTAATGTGCTCAAAGAGTGACAGAGGAACACCAAACACCATTTCTGAGAAAGCAACGTCATCAGCATGCAACTTCTCAATATCATCTATAGTTAGAGGAGCTGGACGAGTCTCATCTTGACCCATAAGCTGAGCAGCAACATCTCTTACAATCGTTCTTACAGGAACATGAGGACCTTCTTTGACGGATCTCCAAATCTCTTCACCTTTCTCATTAGCTAGTAAAAATCTTTCCATTCTAACTTTCCAGTGACCATATTCTTCTACAACTAGCAGCGGGGCACGTGTAGGGCCACCCACACTATTTGCGATTTGCATTGAAATCATTTGTTGCGGATTAGAAGCAGCCATTGAAGTTTAGATATCTTCAAGCAGAAGTGGTATATAAAAGAACTTTTATCCTTATCACAGAAATGGTTGAAATACCAAGGTAATTTCAAACCAACTATAATCTGATCATATGGAGTCAAAGGACAACCACTCAGGCTCTGATACCAATTAAGAGAACAAAATGATCTGATGCGTAGGGATAAGGTTTGAAAACTCAAACCTTGAGTTAATACTTTAAGATCAATGTATGCTTGCTAATGAACATTCCAGTCAAGTCTGGATAGACCAGTCATGTCTGAGCTAAAGTATTCAACAAATGATCAAGCCATAAATCAAGAACAAGAATGAAGATTAAGGTAAAGATAATAAATGAAGAACAAAGAGAACGTTATAAAGAGAGTGAAGTAAATGAGATATTGCTAAAAAGGTTTGAACAATCCGTCTGTTGATTTAACATTGAATGCTCCTATAAATAGGAGTACATGAAACATGGTACTAACCAATTACAAACATAGGACTGCGTAAAAGAGTTACATCTGACACTCTGCGTATCCGTGTTAACAAGTAAAGCTAAGTCCTATGACAAGTTAAATCAAACAAGAGACAAATGCATTTAATTCATAAAGACAATATATAGATTCCGTAACAGCAATCATTTCAGACACAAAATCCATTCCGGAATGCTTTCACTCTATCTCTAGTTCACCATCTGACTTCAGGTCCGGACACAAAGGAATTCCGGAGCACACTTCACTTTGAAACTAGCTTGACTTCAGAATTGAGTTGGGATTGCAAGAGGTTCACTTTCAGGTTCCAACAACGATCCCTTATCTAAAGGATATGTTACTGATAAGATCAGAGTTCGACAGCATCTTTGAGAGCTACAATTGCTAATCGGATCATGAAGTCGTACTTCCATTTGGTTTCTAAGCCCGTAACTATATTTGGTGTGTACTTGATCCGGCTGTGCATGGTCCTTTTGGGTTGCGTTCAACAAAGCAACTGGACATGATGATTTATGGAGAGAGAGAGAGAGAGGTTATTATGATTTATTAATATATTATCTGAATAATATATTAAAAGAGAAATCATATAGTTTGATTAATATTGGTCAAGAATTAGTTAAGAATTACGTTTGTGGCTAAAAGACATTAATTAAATAAAGGGGGACTGGAACTGTCAATTATAAGATAATTGAATTTTGGGCTGTGAATCCTTATGGATATCATGGGGGACGAAATTTGGAGTGGAAGCTCACTCTAATTTCGTCCAAGGGAGCCTTATTCCAGAAGATTCTTAAGCTGCTTAGGGCCTAAGTCATCCAATTAGGGTTTTGACTGAAACCCTAGTAGCTCAGCTATTTAAGGAACCCCAGGGCTTCAGTTTCGGCTACACCTAGAAACCGTAGAGTTACTATAGCCAAAATTATGTCTCCATCCTTCTCTCTTCTAGATCATCGTCTTGCTTTGGTGTTTGTAATCCATTAGAGGTGTTATACTTGTGACACTAAGCTTCTTGAAGATCGAAGATTCTTGCAACTATCGAAAGGTATCCTCTAAACTTGTTTTTTTATAGATCTTGTTTTTCAAAGTATGCTAGATTAGGGTTTAAAAGCTTTGGATAATTTGCATGTACAATAGATAATCTTAGATCCAAATGCTTTAGGGTTTTGCATGTGCATATAGGATGTTCTTTTGCTCAAAACCCATCACAAAGTAGCATAGAAGAAGAAAAAAAATGAAAAGAAACACAAAGAATCTACCATTCCTTCTCCTACTCCCAAAAGGCGCATCCTATCGCACACCATAGACTCTCAATAGTCTGGAGGTGATAATAGATCTCACATCGAGTAAGAGGAACATCAAGCTATCCAATCATCTCCTTAAGGAGTAGATATTTCAAAAGTAAAAGGGGTCAAGTTCACTTCCAAAACCACTCCATCTCAAAAATGTGTTGGCAAAACTTTTTCCACTCATCCCCAAAAGGACATCCTCTTAGGTAAAATTATTTGATCTTATAAGAGAATATCTTATTCAGTTCTTCACACACCACTTCTAAAACTCATAGTGTTCTTCATGTTCTTCATCCTTTGAAGGTGTACAGCCGCACACCTTCATGAGGTGGCCGCACACACCCTAGAACTCTCCAAAGTGAAGAGTTTATCTTCCATTCAATAGTAGAACCTGGTATTGGCACAAGAACACCTCAAGAAAACCTCAAAATCGACATTTCGGACACAAATGAGGAGTGTACGGCCGCACACTCCAGTGTACGGCTGCACACACCCTCTGTACGGCCGCACACTCCTGTGTGCAACCACACACATAGCCTGGCCGCACACCCTGGCCGCACACCTGGCCGCACTCAGAGAAAAGTCGAGTTCGGTGGCCTTACACTCAAATCTAAAGCATTACACTCATTTGGGGACTTCAATAGGTGTCTGTAACACTTAATTCTAAGTGTTTTCATGTCCCTAAGATGTGTCCGTGTGTCTAATAGTGGCTATATGCCCTAAGTGTAATCACATATGTGTTATCACATGTTAATAGGATCCACTCGCGTGCGAAGCATCGGTTGACTCTCAAAACTCGTAACCAATTGTGCTTTCGGATCCTACGTCAAACAGTGAGTTCTTACCCCTTCATTTTCCGTGTTTTTAATGTTTCAGGGGGGAATACAAGCCAAACTCAAAGTATTTTATTAAGTTCTAAACTTATTAATGCAACCCAACGATTTCCATGTTTAATAACTTACTCGGATATTTTATCCCTTTTGTAACCTGTTGAGCATAAGGGAAATTATTATTTTGGAAATCTCACTACATATCTTTCAGAAAGGATTTTACAACGCAACTTTATATCGATTCTAATAAACTATAACGGGTATAGGTTGGGATAACTCTCTAGGCAGTGTCTACTTAATTAGATTTCATAAATTAATATATATAAACTATGACAGATTTAGTTTATGTTATATGTTTTCTCAGAAGTATAAAGAACATTCATTCAAGGATAATTACTGTTTTATACTGATTTCTTGCTAGTAAACTAGATTATACAGAATTATGAGGCGCTACTTCAATACTGTACCCTTAGGTGTATAGTGATAAATCCTTTTAGTATAACCAGAGTCTCCTGGAGGGAGAGCGTGAGATTTGTGAATAGATCTATTCGGGACTGACAATCCCACACCTGAACTGCTAGCTACAGTTAGGCGGGCACACCTGGGGTGAACAAATGTCATTTAGCTTAATGCCTGAAGAACGTTACAAAGGTCTCTTGGTCATATCAAGTATGGTTATACAACGCACAAAATAAGTATAAACAAACTCTGTTTACGGACTCTACTCTTCACTTGTTTTATTTCGATTAATAAAACTACTCTCATGTATATACTGATAGTAATTGTGGGTTTCAAAACCTACATCTCTACCTCTAGTACGGATAACCTGCATCTAGGGAAATTATAGGATTTTCCCTAGGTATCACCGGTATTTCTAAAACTGATGGTTTATTTTCTACTAATAGACACTCCTTCAAAAACCGCTTTTCATAAGAAAATATAGGATTTTCTTGAGAAACACTTTTCAAAGGATCAAAGAAACATTCTCTTCCAAAGATTAAATGCTTATGAACTCACCAACTTTATGCTGATATTTCTGAAACTGCTTGTATTCTCAGGGCAACCATAGACAGGTAATTCTGCCAACTTTTGGAGAAGACGGAGCATTTTTGGAGTCACGTCTTTTACTTTTGCTATATACTGATATGTATAAATCATGTTTCTGAACAATGTAAATATTCATATTATAATGTAATGGTTGTGTTTACTTCGCTTACTATGAAACAACTATTGTGATACTACGCATGATGTCGCTCCGCCCCGGAACGTTTCCGCCATCGGTTTCGGGGTGTGACAGATTGGTATCAGAGCTTTTGTTTATAGTGAACTAAGTATACCAAACCTTACATGCTATACAACTATAAACATTAAGGGGCCTAAGAGCTCTAAACTAAAAGTATACTTTTAAAATATAAGTATTTTTACAAAAAGTATACAAGTATACCCGAGTGCCAGAATCTGTGTCATGGGGAGAACAAAACAAAAGTATTTTGGATGTTGGACACTGCGGTTAAACCTGGACAGTTATGTAATCATGTCTAGGGTCAATATAGCCTGATCAACTATATTCATTCGAGACATGACCAACATGTGCTTGGGAGTGATTTTTGTGTTGCAGCAGGCCTAAAACTTACCTAGTATCCATTCAACTTAAAATACTATAGGAGTATTTTAGTCAGAGCCGAATACATTGCAGGAATTCATTCCTAGTGTTGCTACTTATTCCTTTTAGCGATAACTTAACTGCAATGATAGCTCTTCCTTGCTTATCGCTTAGTAGAACATTCCAACCATCGTAATGAGATATATATTCTTGCTTCATATCTCTTGGTTCGATTCAGAGGACTTACCATCCTCTTCTTTCTTATTCTTTTTAGAACAAGATGCCTCCCCGAAGAAGACCTATCAGAAGGAACAACGACACTCCACCACCACCACCACCACCCCCTCAGTTTGATCCCGCTATGTTTCAAGCAGCTGTTACAGCTGAATCCTGGCGGATCTGGTAGACAGGGAGGCGGTACTCATCCCCAAAATCATGAAGATGGTCAGGGACACCAGAAGGAGTGCTCGTATAAATACTTCATGAACGCAAAACCCACATCCTTCGATGGCACTGGAGGTCTCATTGCCCTCACTCAATGGATCGAGAAAATTGACTCCATTTTCGAAATCTGTTCTTGTTCCGTGGCCAACAAAGTAAAATTCGCCGCTTGCACCTTCGCCAACAGGGCACTGACCTGGTGGAATGGTCGGGTCAAATACCTAACCCTAGCAGTGGCAAATGATATGGATTGGGAAAGCCTAAAGGAACTCATGATGGCCGAGTATTGCCCTCGGGGCGAAATGCAGAAACTGGAGCACAAACTCTGGAACCTAAAAATGAGGGGTTCTGACGTTGCCACCTACACATCTAGGTTTGAAGACCTAGCGCTTCTCTGCCCGGGGATGGTCACCCCGAAAAGCAAAAAGGTTGAAAGATACATTTGGGGGCTGACCCAGCCGACCAAAGAAAATGTCTTGGCTGCTCGGCCAGCTACATTTGATAGCGCCAAGTACCTGGCGCAGACTCTGATTGATCATGGAGTCGATCTCGATGAAGTGTCCGCCACCCCTGAACCGGCTAAAGGGAGTGGTGAGAAGAGAAAATTCTGGAAGCAGAGAAAGGGTCAATCTTCGCAGCAGCACTCCAAGAAGCAACAAACAGTGGCAGTCCACGCTGCTACTACTCCTACTGCTACTCCCACTGCTGCTCCTACCACCCAAGCCCCTACCGGTGGTTATCCAGGGAAACTACCTCTGTGCAATAAGTGTACTTCTCATCATCACGGACCCTGCCGTGATTTGAATTGCAACAACTGTGGAAGGAAGGGACACACGACCCGATACTCCAGAGCACCAGCCCAACCAACCAATCAAACAGCTGGAGCAGGCGTCGGTCAAGCATGTTATAATTGTGGAGAGGTCGGGCACTACAAGAGGAACTGCCCCAAGTCAACAACAGCTGGTGGCACAGGGAGAGTACCGACGAAGGGCCAAGAGGAAGCGGTCGCTGACCCTACCGTTGTTTCGGGTACGTTCCTCCTCGACAACTATTATGCATGCATTCTTTTCGAATCTGGTGCTGAAAGAAGTTTTGTTAGTCATGCATTCAAGCATTTTCTTAAACATAAATCCCAACCTTTAACCGAAACGTTTACCGTCGAAATGGCTAACGGTGAGAAAGAGAGCACTAATGACATATTCATGGGTTGTACCCTTAATCTGAACGACCATTCATTTCCCATCGATCTTTTGCAAGTCTCTATAAAAAGCTTTGATGTCATCATCGGCATGGATTGGTTGAGCCCCAATCGTGCTGATATTCTTTGTTACGAAAAAGCTATCTGTCTCAATCTTCTCTCCAGAGAAACCCTCAGGATCTACGGTGATAAACTCAGTTCAAACCTTCATATCATTTCGTGAATCAAAGCCCAGAAGCTCCTGCGGAAGGAGTGTTATGCATTCCTAGCCCACGTCATTAACGAAAAGCAGGATGTTAAAGACCTCTAGAGCATCCCCGAAGTCTGCAACTTTCCCGATGTTTTTCCCGAAGATCTTCCGGGTATCCCTCCTGAACGCCAAGTCGAGTTTCGCATCGACTTAGTCCCCGGAGCTACTCCCATAGCTAAATCTCAATATCGTCTAGCACCAGCAGAAATGCAGGCGCTATCTAGTCAGCTCAATGAGCTGCTCAACAAAGGATTCATCAGACCGAGTTCCTCACCCTGGGGAGCCCCGATCTTGTTCGTGAAAAAGAAGGATGGATCCTTTCGAATGTGTATCGATTATAGGGATCTGAACAAGCACACTGTCAAAAACCATTACCCTCTTCCTTGAATCGATGATCTCTTCGACCAACTCCAAGGAGCCAGCTACTTCTCGAAAATAGATTTAAGATCAGGGTACCATCAACTACGAGTCCATGAGGGTGATGTTCCTAAAACAACATTTCAGACTCGATATGGTCACTACGAGTTCGTAGTTATGCCCTTCGGTCTAACCAATGCACCGGCAATGTTCATGGACCTGATGAACCGGGTGTGCCGTCCTTTCCTGGATATGTTCGTCATCGTGTTCATCGATGATATACTTGTCTACTCCAGAAGCGAGGAAGATCACAAACAGCACTTGAGATCAGTGCTGGAAACATTAAGGACGGAGAACCTCTACGCGAAATTCTCCATGTGCGAATTTTGGATTCAAAAAGTAACCTTCCTAGGTCACGTGGTAAGCGAGGAAGGCATACACGTGGACCCCTCCAAAATCAAAGCGATAGAGAACTGGTCAGCACCGAAGACGCCCACAGAAATCCGTCAATTCTTGGGTCTCGCTGGCTACTATCGCAGATTCATCCAGAATTTCTCCCGAATTGCCAAACCCTTAACCACTCTGACTCAGAAAGGCGTACCCTTTTGTTGGAGTGAAAAGCAAGACACTGCGTTCCAAACATTAAAACAGGCCCTATGCAGCGCACCTATCTTGTCTCTGCCCGAAGGGACGGAGTACTTTGTTGTCTACTGTGATGCATCTAATCAGGGCCTGGGCTGTGTGCTCATGGAACAGGGAAAAGTCATTGCTTATGCCCCAAGACAGCTGAAAGCACACGAAGTCAATTACACGACGCACGACCTAGAATTGGGAGCAGTGGTCTTCGCATTGAAAATATGGAGACATTACCTCTACGGAACCAAGTGCATTATCTTCACTGAACATAAAATCATGCAGCATATCTTCGACTAAAAGGAGTTGAACATGAGACAACGGCGATGGGTTGAACTACTCAGCGATTACGAGTGCGAAATTCGCTACCATCCCGGCAAGGCCAATGTGGTGGCAGATGCCCTCAGCCGACAAGAGTACTCAGGGTCACAAGGTGAAGGCACTAACTATGACTATCCATTCCCATTTATCCGCGCAAATCAAGGAGGCTCAGCTGGAAGCCTTCAAACCAGGGAACATGCCGGGTGAAGCCTTGAGGGGAATGGAGAAGAACCTAGATATCAAGGGAGACGGAGTCTATTATTTCGTGGACCGGATCTAGACCCCAAAGTTCGGTGGTTACAGAGAGGTTGTGATGATCGAAGCTCACAGGACCAGATACTCCGTTCACCCAGGATCGGACAAGATGTACCTCGATCTCAAGAAACTATATTGGTGGCCGAACATGAAAGCAGAGATCGCTACCTTCGTGGGCAAGTGCCTGACTTGCGCCAAGGTAAAGGTCGAATATCAAAAACCCTCAGGTCTACTCCACCAGCCGGAGATACCGGAGTGGAAGTGGGAGAGGATCACTATGGATTTTATCACAAAATTACCCAAATCTCTGAGTGGACACGATGCCATCTTGGTAATTGTCGATTGACTGACTTAGTCCGCCCACTTCCTGCCAATCAAAGAAACTTTCAAAATGGAGAGACTCACACGAATCTACATCCAAGAAATAGTCCGACTGCACGGTGTGCCTGTGTCCATTATCTCCGATCGAGATAGCAGGTTCACTTCGAGGTTCTGGCAGTCACTACAGAAAGCTGTTGGAACTAAGCTGGATATGAGCACAGCTTATCATCCTCAGACTGATGGACAGAGTGAGAGAACAATTCAGACATTGGAAGATATGTTGAGAGCCTGCGTCATCAATTTCAGCGCGTCTTGGGACACTCATCTTCCTTTGGTTGAATTTTCCTACAACAAAGTTACCACACCAGCATCAAGATTGCGCCCTTCGAAGCCCTCTATGGCCGCAAGTGCAGATCCCCTCTATGCTGGGCTGAGGTGGGCGACACGCAACTAGTCAAGGGACAAGTCCCTGACAGCACTCTCACTGGTCCATAAATCATCCGCGAAACCACCGAAAAGATCGTACAAATCCGAGAACGACTTAAGGCGTCTCGAGATAGACAAAAGAGCTACACCGATAAACGACGAAAACCCTTGGAATTCCAGGTTGGAGATCGTGTCCTGCTAAAAGTCTCGCCCTGGAAAGGCATGATACGCTTCGAAAAGCGGGGAGCTAAATCCAAGATACATACGACCTTTCGAAATCCTTGCTAGGATCGGTCCCGTAGCCTACAAACTTCGTTTACTGCAAGAACTTAGCAACATTCATCCTGTCTTCCACGTCTCGAACCTTAAAAAGTGCTTATCCGACGAGACTCTTACTATTCCTCTCGATGAGATTGAAATCAACGAGAATCTAAACTTCGTGGAAGAACCAATCGAGATCATGGATAGAGAGATCAAACAAACAAAACAAAGTCGCATCCCGATAGTGAAGGTTCGTTGGAATGCCAAGCGAGGACCGGAATTCACTTGGGAGCGCGGAGATCAGATGAACCAGAAATATCCTCATCTCTTTCCTAATTCATGATTTGTATTCTATGTTCGAATTTCGGGACGAAATTCCCTCTACCGGAGGCATGATGTGACAACCCGAAATTTCTAACTGTACATTTTTTTTATTTTTATCAAAGTTAGCCTTCATTTTTCTATCTTATAACGAAATTATGGGTCTATATGAGTGTTTTAGGCTTAGTATAACATGGATATGAGTCTTAGGAAGGGTTAGAAAGTGTGTAGCATCACAAAATCGGTCCAAACACACCAAAGAAGGTGTGTGCGGCCGCACACCCGCGTGTACGGCCAACCAGCCGCATACCCAACCGCACACACCCTCCAGGCTCACACCCGACCCTATATGTTGGAGGAGACCCCCCTTCATTCACTCTTTTCCTCTTTTGGCTGCACCCTACTCCCTCTCTCTACTTTCTCTCTCTAGAAACATCATCCAAGAACACTCTAAGGGCCTAAAAAAAGTGAAGCACTCCATCATTCAACTTCTTATATTGGTAAGACACCTGAATCTAAGCCTAAAACTCATAGTGTTCTTCATGTTCTTAATCCTTTGAAGGTGTACGGCCGCACACCTTCATGAGGTGGCTGCACACACCCTAAAACTCTACAAAGTGAAGAGTTTAGCCTCCATTCAATAGTAGAACCTGGTATTGGCACAAGAACACCTCAAGAACACCTCAAAATCGACATTTCGGACACAAATGAGGAGTGTACAGCCGCACACTCCTGTATACGGCCGCACACACCCTCTGTACGGCCGCACACTCCTGTGTGCAACCGCACACATAGCCTGGCCGCACACCCTGGCCGCACACCTGGCCGCACTCACAAAAAAGTCGAGTTTGGTGGCCTTACACTCAAATATAAAATACTACACTCATTTGGGGACTTCAGTAGGGTTTGTAACACCTAATTCTCAGTGTTTTCATGTCCCTAAGATGTGTCCATGTGTCTAATAGTGGCTATATGCCCTAAGTGTAATCACATATGTGTTATCACATGTTAATCAGATCCACTCGCGTGCGAAACATCGGTTGACTCTCAACACTCGTAACCAATTGTGCATTCGGATCCTACGTCAAACAGTGAGTTCATACACCTTCATTTTCCGTGTTTTTAATGTTTCAGGGGGGGGGGAATACAAGCCAAACTCAAAGTATTTTATTAAGTTCTAAACTTATTAATACAACCCAATGATTTCCATGTTTAATAACTTACTCGGATATTTTATCCCTTTTGTAACCTGTTGAGCATAAGGGAAATTATTATTTTGGAAATCTCACTACATATCTTTCAGAAAGGTTTTTACAACACAACTTTATATCGATTCTAATAAACTATAACGGGTATAGTTTGGGATAACTCTCTCGGCAGTCTCTACTTAATCAGATTTCATAAATGAATATATATAAACTATGGCAGATTTAGTTTATGTTATATGTTTTCTCAGAAGTATAAAGAACATTTGTTCAAGGATAATTACTGTTTTATACTGATTTCTCGCTAGTAAACTAGATTATACAGAATTGTGAGGCGCTACTTCAATACTGTACCCTTAGGTGTATAGTGATAAATCCTTTTAGTATAACCAGAGTCTCCTGGACGGAGAGCGTGAGATTTGTGAATAGATATATTCGGGACTGACAATCCCACACCTGAACTGCTAGCCACAGTTAGGCGGGCACGCCTGGGGTGAACAAATGTCATTTAGCTTAACGCCTGAAGAATGTTACAAAGGTCTCTTGGTCATATCAAGTATGGTTATACAATTCACAAAATAAGTATAAACAAACTCTGTTTACGGACTCTACTCTTCACTTGTTTTATTTTGATTAATAAAACTACTCTCATGTATATACTGATAGTAATCGTGGGTTTCAAAACCTACATCTCTACCTCTAGTACGGATAACCTGCCTCTAGGGAAATTATAGGATTTTCCCAAGGTAACACCGGTATTTCTAACACTGATGGTTTATTTTCTACTAATAGACACTCCTTCAAAAACCGCTTTTCATAAGAAAATATAGGATTTTCTTGAGAAACACTTTTCAAAGGATCACAGAAACATTCTCTTCCAAAGATTAAATGCTTATGAACTCACCAGCTTTATGCTGATATTTCTAAAACTGCTTGTATTCTCAGGGCAACCATAGACAGGTATTTCTGCCAACTTTTGGAGAAGACGGAGCATTTTTGGAGTCACGTCCTTTACTTTTGCTATATACTGATATGTATAAATCATGTTTCTGAACAATGTAAATATTCATATTATAATGTAATGGTTGTGTTTACTTCGCTTACTATGAAACAACTGTTGTGATACTACGCATGATGTCGCTCCGCCCCGGAACGTTTCCGCCATCGGTTTCGGGGTGTGATAATTATCATCAATGTTGATAGGATTGGAGTCATCGAAATTAGCAGTTGCATCTTGGAAACCATCCACATTTGATTCAAGAGAGGCTTGACCATTCTCCCCCTCAACCTGAGAAGGTTGAAACGGTTCATAATCAAATGGAGAAAGAGAGGGAAGAGGACCAGAAACAGGTTAAGAAACAGGAGCTTCTGAAGTTGAAATTTTCCTTGTTCGAGATTCCGAATCAAGGGCAGTTTCGGAATGTCCAAAGAGAGTTTCAAACTCAAATTCAAGGATGGTTTGCTGGTTCGGACATCCTGGCGCTGGAGCATTGGACTCTATAATGTGAGTTGTAACATGAGTTGGGCCAGAATTCCGAACAAAATTATCATCGAATGTAACATCAAAGCTTTCTTCCAGAACACGAGTTCTCCGATTAAGAAATCTGTAAGCCTTTGATTTAGAGGAGTAACCGAGGAAGATGGCTTCATCAGCTTTACGTTGGCATTTGGTATGCTGATCACAGTTATTCTTGATGAAGCACCTGCATCCGAAAACGTGAAGGAACGAGATTGTTGGCTTCCGACCATTCATTGCTTGAAATGGAGTTATGTTTAGGCGTCGATTGATGATACTCCAATTTTGAGTGAAGCATGCAGTTGATACGGCTTCAGCCCAGAGGTAGAGTGGTAGATTTGCGAAGTTAAGCATGGATCGAGCAACTTCAACAAGAGTTCTATTGCGTCTTTCAACTACACCGTTCTGTTGTGGAGTGTATGGTGCTGAGAAGTTGTGGTCAATTCCTTTCTCGGTGAGGAATTTCTCAATGGTTCCATTGGTGAATTCTGAACCATTATCTCTTCGGATACCCTTAACAGTAAGTTTGATGAGGACTTCAGTTCCTTTAATGAAGTTGATGAGTTCAGAGGCAGTTTCAGACTTCAGTCTGAGGAAGAAAACCCAAATGAACCATGTAAAGTCGTCAACCATCACAAGAATGTATTTCATATGATGAAGACTCTCTACGGTGGATGCTCCACAAAGATCAATGTGCAGGAGCTCCAATGGTTCTGAGATTTATTTTTCGATGATAACAGGATGAACCTTCTTTGATTGCTTTCCACACTCACATGCAGCACATAAATGATCATTTTCAAATTTGAGAAGAGGTAAACATCTCACCATTTCAGCAGATACAAGATCATTCATGTACCGAAAGTTCAGAGAGCGAGCCTTCGATGTCATAACCAACTAACGTCAGGAACTGCTTTGGAGAGAAGGCAGAGTTGCGGTTTGCCAATAATCATGTTGATGTCGAGTGGGTACATGTTCTTGTTGCGATTTGACTTGATTAAGCACTCTTTTCGGTTTTCAGTTATTACATAGATGTGCTTCTTGAAAAACTCAACACATCAATTTGAATCAGTGAGTTGAGCTACACTTATCGAATTATGTTTGAGATCAGCTACATAAGCCACATTTGAGATACAGAAGTTTCCATTGGTGAGAATTCCATAACCACTAATTTGAGAATTGGAGTTGTTGCCATACGTCACGTAACCAGCATTTGGAGAAAGTTTAAGATCCCGCAGAAAGTCTTTCTGCCCCGTCATGTGCATGGAGAAAGCACTATCAATATACCATATTGTTTCTTGCTCCAAAGCACAAAGTGCCTGCAAAATTAGTGAGTGATGGAGTTTTTAGGCTCCGAGTTAGGTTTAGGGACATAGGCACGGGCTTTGGACTTGGATTGTGACTTCGGAACAAGTTTGTGCTTCTTAGGAGTAGTTTTTGAGTTCTTAGGAACAACTTTGTGACTTCGGAACAACTTTGTGTTTCTATGGGTTGATGATTGCAAATTCCGAGATACACTTTTTTTGGAGTTCTCAAGGAACCTGGAATTTTGTCTAGTCTTAACTTCCTTTTTATGTGCATTTCGAGCTTCCACTATGGGATCTACAATATCCTTCCTATTTCACATTGGTTTTCTCTTGGGGTGAGATGAGGGTCTCGAAGTTTGTCCTGCAGATGGAGTGCTAAACTTGGGATCAATTGGAACCAAACTTATTTTTGAAATTACTAAAGAGTCTGATTCACAAGAATCGAAGGAGACACAGCTTGAGATTTCAACTTTATCATCTAAGGATGCCTATACAACCTCAGAGGTAGCAGTTTCAGTTGTCACCAGAAAAATTTCATCAACAACACAGTTGTTCGGAGGATTATGTTTTGGAATATAATCTATGCAATTTGAAACACTGTGGTGGAATTCCTTGGTCCGATTCAGGTCCAGGTTTACTAAAGGCGGAAGAGGCGTGCAATCGGGAAACTTGACAACAATTGGTTGAAACTCAGGAATTAGGGACTCAAAATGGTATGTGGTCTCAAGAAGGGGTGACAAGGGAGAAACAGGGGTATCCAAATGTTTGATGTTCGGGACCTCTCCCATGAATGTCAAATTTTGCAATTCCTTCAAGGGACGAGCAATTGGTTTCGGAAACTCGCTTCCGAGACCAGGAGCTTTTGACCATGGATGAAAAAAATTATGAGTCATTCGTATATTCGATTCAAGTATGTCAATAGAATTATGCAAAACATCTATCTTAGAATTGAGACGTTTGTTATCAGAAATCAAGACATTTCTTTCAGAATACTTGATTTCACATTTGTTTGTCAAAATGATACATTCATCTTTAGACATTACAAGCTCATGCTCTAAAGACTCGATTTTCAATTTTTTATCCTCAAAACGTAACCTAAGACGAGTTAATTCACATTCCTTCTTCCCACTGCCTTCTATGGCAGACTCATAGGCTTTATAAATGGTTCTCATATCTATTTGGATCTGGGTCAGATAAGGTTCACAAAGTGACAAATCAAAATTATTATCAGTAATCATAGATTTTACCTGCTGAACGATGCTTCGAACAGGTGGATCATTGGTGGCCATGTAGCAGTAGTGTGGTTCTGCAACATCATCTTTATCTTCTGAACCGGAGGACCAATAGCCTTCATCATATTCAACAGATTGTCTTGCCATCAAGCACATGTTTCTTCCAGTCACCATGTCATCATCATCTCCGGATGACCAATATCCTTCAACATCCCTTCATACAGTTGTTACAAAAGCCTTTTCACTTTCTGCCATCTCTTGAAGTCTTCGGGGGTAGTAAGCAGAGTCCTTGATTTTTGTTTTTTGTGGAGCTTCATCCAGACAATCTTTAGCAAAGTGGTTTGCATGTCCACAGTTGTGACACACAATTTTCGGTTTGTCGGATTTTAGATTCCGCGATGGTTCCGAAGTAGAATTTGGCTTAGCAATGTTTTGTTTGTATGCAGGAGGATTTTCCGGAGTTGGTTGTGGTTCCGGAGCTGAGTATGGTTGAGGATTGTTTTGGTGAGGAGCATGGAACCGATTTTGGTATGGTTTGTATGAGGGATTGAAAGGACGTTTGTATTTAATGGAAATGAGAGAAAACTCCTGTTGGAAATGGAGTTTAGAGTCCATGGCTTCGGAATCATCAACATGATAGTTTTGTGTGGGTAAGACAGGTAAAGAGGACTGAACAGATGGAACAATGGGTTTGAAAAGGTCCGAAGTGGATGAGTTTGGAACTGTTGCTTCAAAGGAACTGACAAGAGCAATAGGACCTCCGGAGAGTTCCCTTATGGTCTCAGTGACATTAGATTCGTGTCCTTGAAGTTCATCAAAAAGTTGATAAAGCTTTAACTTTTTCAAAGAACCATTACTTTGGAGTTAAGACTTCACATTTCCCCATCCTTTTCCGAGACTGTTTATGAACTTGAGATTGTACTCCAAAGGAGTTCGGACAATCCCATGAGCAGTCATGTTGTTGAACACGATTCGATAACGGTTAGAGGCTGAGGCCACTGATTCACCCGGAGTGGTAGTGAAGGTGTCAAAATCATTGACCAATGAGGTGAGACTCTTGTCTTTCATGTTTTCCGAACCTTCAATCAGGTCTTGGAGAGTGTCCTGAATCTCTTTTGCTGATTTGCACAACTTAATGTGCTCAAAGAGTGACAGAGGAACACCAAACACCATTTCTGAGAAAGCAACGTCATCAGCATGCAACTTCTCAATATCATCTATAGTTAGAGGAGCTGGACGAGTCTCATCTTGACCCATAAGCTGAGCAGCAACATCTCTTACAATCGTTCTTACAGGAACATGAGGACCTTCTTTGACGGATCTCCAAATCTCTTCACCTTTCTCATTAGCTAGTAAAAATCTTTCCATTCTAACTTTCCAGTGACCATATTCTTCTACAACTAGCAGCGGGGCACGTGTAGGGCCACCCATACTATTTGCGATTTGCATTGAAATCATTTGTTGCGGATTAGAAGCAGCCATTGAAGTTTAGATATCTTCAAGCAGAAGTGGTATATAAAAGAACTTTTATCCTTATCACAGAAATGGTTGAAATACCAAGGTAATTTCAAACCAACTATAATCTGATCATATGGAGTCAAAGGACAACCACTCAGGCTCTGATACCAATTAAGAGAACAAAATGATCTGATGCGTAGGGATAAGGTTTGAAAACTCAAACCTTGAGTTAATACTTTAAGATCAATGTATGCTTGCTAATGAACATTCCAGTCAAGTCTGGATAGACCAGTCATGTCTGAGCTAAAGTATTCAACAAATGATCAAGCCATAAATCAAGAACAAGAATGAAGATTAAGGTAAAGATAATAAATGAAGAACAAAGAGAACGTTATAAAGAGAGTGAAGTAAATGAGATATTGCTAAAAAGGTTTGAACAATCCGTCTGTTGATTTAACATTGAATGCTCCTATAAATAGGAGTACATGAAACATGGTACTAACCAATTACAAACATAGGACTGCGTAAAAGAGTTACATCTGACACTCTGCGTATCCGTGTTGACAAATAAAGCTAAGTCCTATGACAAGTTAAATCAAACAAGAGACAAATGCATTTAATTCATAAAGACAATATATAGATTCCGTAACAGCAATCATTTCAGACACAAAATCCATTCCAGAATGCTTTCACTCTATCTCTAGTTCACCATCTGACTTCAGGTCCGGACACAAAGGAATTCCGGAGCACACTTCACTTTGAAACTAGCTTGACTTCAGAATTGAGTTGGGATTGCAAGAGGTTCACTTTCAGGTTCCAACAACGATCCCTTATCTAAAGGATATGTTACTGATAAGATCAGAGTTCGACAGCATCTTTGAGAGCTACAATTGCTAATCGGATCATGAAGTCGTACTTCCATTTGGTTTCTAAGCCCGTAACTATATTTGGTGTGTACTTGATCCGGCTGTGCATGGTCCTTTTGGGTTGCGTTCAACAAAGCAACTGGACATGATGATTTATGGAGAGAGAGAGAGAGAGAGGTTATTATGATTTATTAATATATTATCTGAATAATATATTAAAAGAGAAATCATATAGTTTGATTAATATTGGTCAAGAATTAGTTAAGAATTAAGTTTGTGGCTAAAAGACATTAATTAAATAAAGGGGGACTGGAACTGTCAATTATAAGATAATTGAATTTTGGGCTGTGAATCCTTATGGATATCATGGGGGACGAAATTTGGAGTGGAAGCTCACTCTAATTTCGTCCAAGGGAGCCTTATTCCAGAAGATTCTTAAGCTGCTTAGGGCCTAAGTCATCCAATTAGGGTTTTGACTGAAACCCTAGTAGCTCAGCTATTTAAGGAACCCCAGGGCTTCAGTTTCGGCTACACCTAGAAACCGTAGAGTTACTATAGCCAAAATTATGTCTCCATCCTTCTCTCTTCTAGATCATCGTCTTGCTTTGGTGTTTGTAATCCATTAGAGGTGTTATACTTGTGACACTAAGCTTCTTGAAGATCGAAGATTCTTGCAACTATCGAAAGGTATCCTCTAAACTTGTTTTTTTATAGATCTTGTTTTTCAAAGTATGGTAGATTAGGGTTTAAAAGCTTTGGATAATTTGCATGTACAATAGAGAATCTTAGATCCAAATGCTTTAGGGTTTTGCATGTGCATATAGGATGTTCTTTTGCTCAAAACCCATCACAAAGTAGCATAGAAGAAGAAAAAAAATGAAAAGAAACACAAAGAATCTACCATTCCTTCTCCTACTCCCAAAAGGCGCATCCTATCGCACACCATAGACTCTCAATAGTCTAGAGGTGATAATAGATCTCACATCGAGTAAGAGGAACATCAAGCTATCCAATCATCTCCTTAAGGAGCAGATATTTCAAAAGTAAAAGGGGTCAAGTTCACTTCCAAAACCACTCCATCTCAAAAATGTGTTGGCAAAACTTTTTCCACTCATCCCCAAAAGGACATCCTCTTAGGTAAAATTATTTGATCTTATAAGAGAATATCTTATTCAGTTCTTCACACACCACTTCTGAAACGATTGTTTTGGATCCAACTTATGCTACTAGAACAATGGATATATCCATGGGAAATCCTTTCAGTACTAACATAAAAACCATCATGCGAGCATGGCTCTGATGGATACTTTGGTATCTATTATCGCTTGAATAAAGTTCTTTAGAATGAATGGGTTGTATGTGTGTGTTACAATATATTCATTTTGGTATTTTAGGAATAATTTCCCCTGACCTCTCAAAGGTGTTAAATCGCCTGATCAATCTGGTGGTTCGGTCAGAAACAAAGTTATCGAGGCCACCATCAGAAGAAAAATGCGAAGAGAAAGATAAGGAGGAAATAAACTAAAGGTTGCAGAACAAAAGGATACCGAAGAAAACCGAAGGGCTGAAAAAGAATATGCCATGATCAAAGCTCATACAGAAGAGTTTCTAGGGAAACGAAATGCAGAAGGTTGTTCATCACATCATCATACCTCTGCAACCAAGAAAACTGTAAGGTCCTAAAAACGGATCTTCACCAATGATCAAGCAACAAACAATGAAAAGAAATCAGAATGAGAGTAGAAGTAGAAAAGAAATCAAGCTTGCGCACGTTTATTGCTGAAAATGTCTGGTACAACTCGATACACTTGGCCGTAATCTCTAGAGCATCAACAACCTGACAATGACCTACAACTCCTCTATTTATACTAGACTTGGGCCACGAACAGGGTTTACGGCCGTAAACAGGCTTACGGCCGTAAACTCACCATCTGGCCGTAAACTCACTAACAACCCACTAAATGCACTAAAGACTCAAAATAAACTATTAAAATGAAAGCTTAGACCAAACCATTTATTGGACCCTTCAATCTCCCCCTTGGTTTGGTGCTAGCTTGGACTTAGTCCTTATCAACCACCAGCATGTCTGATTTTCCCATAGCTCCATTCCACATTTCCTTTCGGATAATCTCATCAACCATAGCAGTGTACTCCTTAGCAGCGGATATTTAGCTCTGATACCAATTGTAAGGTCCTAAAAACGGATCTTTACCAATGATCAAGCAACAAACAATCAAAAGAAATCAGAATGAGATTAGAAGTAGAAAAGAAATCAAGCTTGCACACGTTTATTGCTGAAAACGTCTGGTACAACTCGATACACTTGGCCGTAATCTCTAGAGCATCAACAACCTGACAATGACCTACAACTCCTTTATTTATACTAGACTTGGGCCGCAAACAGGGTTTACGGCCGTAAACAGGCTTACGGCCGTAAACTCACCATATGGCGGTAAACTTACTAACAACCCACTAAATGCACTAAAGAATCAAAATAAACTATTACAATGAAAGCCTAGACCAAACCATTTACTAGACCCTTCAAAAACATATTCCAAAACTCTATTTGGCACCAAACTAATCTCCATAGGAAATCCCTTCGGCAATGACTCTGATGAGTATATCTCTAAATCAGTTGGATTCATGAACAACATCTTTGTCAAGCCTCGACCTCCACCAAATACAGCTACTAGCACTCAAAAAACCTCCTGCCGAACAACCAACTTCATCATCAGATTCCACAAACCAACCTTCCAAACATTTTAAATCCTCTGCTCAGTTTGGATACTCCCACAAATTGAATATTCTTGAAGCCAAAGTTGACATCATCTTGGAACATTTGACAAAGCCACCTTCGGATCCAACTCTACCTCCAAAGCCAACTCCTTCAGTCACTTTCGAAGATCTTGAAAAGGCTCTTCAGAAGGTTCTCTCAGAGTCAAATCTACAAGTGAGTTCTTTCCTTTTTCGGCTTGAGGAATTTCAGTCTTCGGTTACTACACTTCTCAAAAATCTTTCTACTGAGATACCTGACCACAAAAGGAGGTCAAACTATCTCTTGATATGTTCTTTGAAACATTGGGTAAACAACATGGAGAAGAGGTTGAAAGACTTCTCCGTGATTTGTTTCACTACCATAACAACACTCTTATCATGATGAGTGTTTGTCCCAAGCTCTCTAATGATGTCCATCAGTTAAGCAAGTAGCATTAGGAGGAATCTCAAAAACTTAATGAATATGTTCAAAAGATTGGAGTCTTTCTGGACACAATCGAGATTCACACTGGGGTTTACTCCTTCTCGGAGAATGTCATACAATATAAATCATCAACCCATATGGACAAAAATATAAATTCAAAATTAGCCGACGGAGTGTAAATGAAAGTTGTAGATCTCGTCGATAGCTACGCGTGGATATAAAGAATGTCAAAAACGGAGTTCGTATGAACGAGTTATAATTTTTAATAGCACATTTATGTATCAAAATAAAGTGTAAACAATATATACGTATACATATATATACATATGTATATATCATTAGAAAGGTATCGATGATGCAGTATTTATAAGACTAGTGTTAAGTACTTTCGAGATTAGTTTAGTACAAATATCATTAAATCTATTTAAAATAGTATTAAAAAGAGGTGTTTAGTCATTTAAGTAAATATAGAGGGTGGTTTTTTAAAATTCAATTACCGTAAATAAGAGCCTCTAGGGTCTCATATTTCTTGCACCATTCTCTTGATTTAAGAGTCTTTCTCTTCTTATCCCCCGAGCATTTCGGTCCCACGTGATTCAACTTCTCTTTCTGTAGTTTTAGTATAGTAAGGTGAGCGCTGAAGCGCTGCAACAATCTTTCTTAGAAAGATTCAGCGACGAAGTTCTGCCCCTGCAAAGCCCGGTTCCTAGCTAAAACCCCCTTGTTAGTATGTTATGCTTACCGTTTTTTAAATATAACTTTTATTTAAAATTAGTATCATTATTATGAACTTATAATAAATATTTGGGCTATTATTATGACTTGTATACGTGTCATTATAATAGCTTTTTAACTACTCACGGTACAGGGAATCTGGTTTAAAGGGTCGCATACGGTTGTTGCATTTCAGAAGTGTTGTATGCCAAAATGGTCCTGCCCTCTGGTGTTTTTTGTCTGCCCCTGTCTGTACATAATTGTTGGAAAATATTATATAAACGCTTATATAATAATAATAATGCTAAGACTAATAATTAGTCACGGTAAATATTAGACTATGTCACACCCCCGAACCAGACGGCGGAAACGTCAAAGGGCTCGCGTGACTTAAATTGAAATATCATCACAATGAATATACATGAAACATAACACATTCATCACAAAACATTACATAGTACAACTGGCATTGTTTACATCAAGTACATGGTTTACATTACATGATCCCAAAATATAAAGTGTTTGATGATTAACAACTACAAAAGAAACTTTCAACACATTGGCTGCTTCCTCGTTCTAACGGTTACCGGAGAATACAAGTTATTTTGAAAGCGGTCAACATATATAATGTTGGTGAGTTCATAAGTACGTTTGATGTAAAATAGTTTATGTCGTTTGTAAAACCCAGAAAATCCGATATTTTTTGTAATAAGACTTTTCACGAAAATGTTGTGATGATCCTGTAAGTATATGCGTGAATGATTTCAAAACGTATATAAATGAGAAATTTTGCATTATAGTTATTGAAAGTACAAGTGAATAAGATTGGTTTCCCCGGAAAACCCGATGTTCTCCGATAAAATAGTATGATTGTTTTGTATTATTGTATCGTCACAGCGAATGAATATGATTTCCCATGATTACTTAGATGCTATTGGATCTCTATGTGAGTCGTTATAACCATGCATGATAATGACTAGTTCGTCTGTCTTGGCATTCTAGTGAATGTCGGAATTGATCTTAAGATTTTGTCACCCTAGACTGGCCGAGTCTAACTGTAGCGAACAGCTTAGGTGTGGGGGAGTCACCCCCGTATAGATCTATACACAAACTCTCGCTCTCCCTCCAGGAGACTTTGATTATAACTACAGACTACGACCGACACTTATTGGTGTCGCCCGTTATTACTCACTTAATCCAAATGAATTTGATTAACCTTGATTAACGACCTGATTTTGTTTACTTGAATAGAAGGTAAGCCTAACAGACGAGGAGAAGAGGACTACTAGGCCCTACTAATTACGTATGTTATTTAAGGCTGTCGAATATACGAAAGACGCGTTGGCTCATTTCGCATATGATTTATTTGGACCTTACTAGCAATGCTAATAGGCCACCGAGGCGCAATAGCATGTAAAAGCCATTGAGGGTCCCTTAAACATGTAATCGGGTCACATGAGGCCCAATAACATGTATTATTTATGTTAGGCCCAAAACTCATGTTAATGGGTCACGAAGGCCCAATAAGCATGATTAGAATCTTTCAAGCCCAATAGTTAGAATGTTTACTTGTTTTGTATAGTATTAGTGTTGCGAAGTTGTTTAATCGATATGTCGTAATAATCACCAAATTGTTTTATAACGATTCATAGATTTATAAAAATAGATATTTTTCTATTTAAACCCATAAGTTATAAAGTTTTGTATATTTTGACCCAATTATTTTATTATTAACATAATTGACCAAAAATATTAGTTTGACCTATTCAGCCCCTTATTTTGGTAAAGTTGGCAATTTTTAGCCCTTTTTATGAAAAATGACATATTAGGTCCTTGAACAATTTATCTTGACATTTTTGGCATAAACACTTAATTAAATAATGTTTTAAGCCCAAAATTTTATTTTGGACAGTTGCAGCCCCCTAGTTAAAAGATTTGTATTTAAATCCACACTTTTCGCAATTTTTACAATTTTTACCCAAAATCCAAAATCTTTGCATTTTTAGTCCCTTTTGATAAATAAGGCCATTTTAACCCCTGAAATAGGTTTATTTAAGTTTATAGCCCCAGTTTTGAGAAAATTTTCCAATTCAGCCCCCTTAAATTTGATTTTTCACATTTTTGGGCCTAAATAGCCGAAAAGCCCAAATTTTAGCCCATTAGGCTAATATTTACATTTTTAGTCCTTTAAAAAGCCTAATATTTATAAAAACTCTTATTTTAGCTGTTTTGACCTTTTGATTCTTGTAGAAACCGTGAATGACATCTTTTTCCCCATCTTTTGTTTATTTATCAAAAATAATCCAATAACAAATTTTATGTTGTAGTATGTTTATTATAAACTTTGTATGGTAGTTTATCTTTACATGTTAAGTGAAATATATCCTAGATCACATATTTTTCATTCTTGAACTATAGATACAAGAAATCACACATAACATACAAATACATATATTTACCACATAAATACAAGAAATCACACATAACATACAAATACACATAGATCTTCACATTTTACTTGTATTCTCCCCCATAAATCATCTGAAAACTGAAAATAGAGGGGTATGAACTCACCTTGAGTTTGTGGATTCGGTTTTTGAAGAAGATGTGGAAAGATGAAGTGATTTTCGGCCCTAGCAACTCCCTTGAGTAGATCTCGAACTCAAGAAGAATTCTAGGAGTATGTGTTGGATTTTGGTATAATACAACATCCTATGGTGCACATACAACCCTAAATACCTTGGATCTATGTTTTCACTAATTATACATGCAAATGGTTTCCAAGGCATTAAACCCATAACTAGCATGCATTTGACATAAACCATATAATATACTAGTTAGGGAAACATACATTTTATGTGGCTTGAAGTCTTGATGTATTTGGCCTTAAGAGCTTAGCACCAATAGTATGAAATGCCTCAAATGGAATCACAACACACCTAGGACAAAGGTGGCTCTTGAGAGAGAATTCCATGCACCAAAACACCTTCATATTTCTCTAAGAAAATAAGTGGTGATTTTGGCTATGGAGTAACCTATTTATATGTAGGATTCCAAGGGTCATGGGTATAACCCATAATCCATACCCATGGGTTTTATGATCCATGGTTCATGTGGCCCAACTCTTTATGTATCCATACATAAACTTGGTCCAACATGGATCATAAGCCCAACACATATAAATATAACTAATTATCATAATTAGTCCCCATAGATTTAATTAGTCTCTTTTGATCACAAAATTAATTCCAAATTAATTCTTGATCGATACTAATTAAAACATATGATTTCATATTAATATATTATAACTTATAATATATTAATAAACCATAAATAACCTTCTCTCAAAAGTCCATCCTAACAAATTGTCCTGATGATATGCAACCCAAATGGACCATGCTACTCTCAGGTCAAGTTCATACCAATAATAGTTATGGGCTTAGACATCTCATCCAACAGTCTCCCACTTGGATAAGTCTAAAACTATTATTGCAAGTACGACTTCATAACCCGACTAGAAATCGTAGCTCTTAAAGCCGCTGTCGAACTCTGAACAAATCAATGACGCGTCCATTAGATAAGGGATCATATATTCCTCCATTCTAGATATCATATGGACTGAGACATGGATTATAATCATTCTCTCTGTCCATTTGTTGTTTCCCGATTTCCGATTTATGATGACTGACTGATTGAACAAATCAAATCAGTCCTGGCTTGCCCAAGCACTCACATGTGTCATCGCTAAATCATCGAGGGGCCCACAGATATCGCTTTTATCCCGAAGGTAAAATGAATGGATAAACTTCGACTCATATGGCTTGTTCTACTACTTGTTGAATCATACACAAAGGCACGTTTTATAACATCGAGTTACCAATGTGTTTTTGCAATCAATGTATAACCAACTCATAGTAACAACTCATATCTCTAGGTTTTAAGAATATAAGATATTATCATCTCATGATCACTCGTGATAAAATCCATGAAGTGATTCAAATGAGCGCGGGTTGAATCCAATACTCAGAACTTATGAGCACTCATGAGTGTTGTGGCACCACTTTGTCCACCAACTTGGACCTCTACAAACCAACCCATGATAGTCTTGATTCATATCTACTTCCAACATATGACCAACTGTGGATGGTTTGAATAACTTAATCATTCAGGAAGAGCGACTTAGTTATTCTGGAAGTCAAAACATGCAAAGTGAAACACAAGAATAAATGAATCAAATATGGTATCAAACCCTATGAATATAAATAAACACTTTTATTTATCACCATACTGATTACTCATTATTCATTGTTTCGGTTTTATCAACTTTATACTTGAATTAAAAACACTAGTTGTCCCATGCTCCAAGCATGTACACTATGTTTTTCTTAAACAATATCTTTGCCATACACCAAGTATGCACTCTATGTTTGTATATGATCTTTACTTTGTGAAATAAACCAATTGAACATAATTTCAATGATTCTAATTTCCCACTCCCAAATCCTTATCGAAAAATGTGAGAATTTCAAATTCCTATCATTTATCGAAATATGTTTAGATTTTAAACCTATATGCACTGACCCTCCTGTAATGAATATGTATAAAGTCACAAAGACTTGTCAACAGTCATTATAAGGTATTCCAATGGAGATCAACTCCATGGAAACTAAGTCTCATATTCAAAGTACATTGCTTTGGACATGCTTCTTGCATTAAGTTTTCTAATCTTACACAGATAACTTCCACCTATGGAGACAACTCCATATTCTCATTTTGACTATCACTTCTGAATAAGAGATGCCTCTTTTCAGAATATGTCAATATGGTCCTTCCAAAATTAGCACTATACTTCCAACTGTCCCTGAGCAACCAATCTTTGGTAAACCTCAGATTGTCCTCGACAATTGCTTAATCATTTTAGTCATATCCAATTCTAGACCTTTTCCATTCTTAATGCCTCTGGGTATTTGAAAAAATTTAGAAATGACAAATATTATAGCACATGCAATCGATCCTGTACCCAAAGCAAATGGTACACGATTCATGATGTCTCACATAAAGACATGATTCTAGACCAGTCTTTTGCTACAATATTTTTATTTGCCATGTTTTCAAAATTTGACTATGAAGAGGGATGTCGTAATCATAATCGAATTTTGAGAATGCAATATATAGAATTTCCTTAAGTTGAACCAATCCAACATGAAATTCATATATATATTCTTGACTAAAGATGATTAAGGTCTCAATCTAAGCCTTTAGAACTGAAATGAAGTATATCCTCTCCCTTAATTATAGCAAAACAACTTTTTCAATCCCTGCAGCCTCACGAATTGAAACTTTTGTTTTCTATAATTAACATTGCTAACTTGCAACACTAACAATAATTATCATGCTCCCACTAACATGATGATTATTAGCATAACACTTATGCTCCCACTAGCTTTGACATGTACTCAGAAATCAACTGGACTTCTAGAAATCAATACTTTATTGACTTTCTTACCAAAGTTCAGATTTCTGATACGAGATGCTTTGATAAAACTTTATCAAAATCATACACCTTTCTGTTGGGCTTATAGTGTTGCGTCATGGGCTCGGTCCTTAGCGTAATTTTGATTGCCGGTTTGGGCCTGTCCAACCGTGCATGTTTTCTCTAGGGTTTAGTATTTAAGCTGCATGCATGCAGTCTTTGGAAATACACACTTTGCTTTTTATTCTTTTTGAGTATTGTAAACCCTAGCTCGCCTCTATAGTGGAAGTTCTTCATAGAGCTCTGCTGAGGCGTGACTATATTTGAATCATAAACATATTGTTGATTCTGTTATTGTGTTTGTTTTGTTTGATCTTTATCTTTTACCTGTGAAAGATCTAATCGATCTGAGATTAATTCTCATCAATTGGTATCAGAGCAGGAGACTGTGTAATTCATACACATATCTTCTGTTGAAGAAGTTATCAGGGTTTTTCCGCATTGATTGATATTAATTGAGCCGTCATTCCATATTGGCGTGTCTCATTAATTGTTGATCTTACCCTAACGATAAATTACAAGTCTGATCTTAAACAGGTTAACGATCAAACTTCATCATAATGTCCATGGATGATTCGCAAACCAATCCAATCAACATCTCCAACAGTATCGGATCAACGACTAGGATTCCAATCTTGTACACTCAAGATTATGTGGTTTGGACACATCACTTCGAAGATTATGTGATTGGCTCAGAAGATGATGTGTACTTGATCTGGGAAGCTATCACTGTTGGCCCGTTTGCTCATACAAACAGCTTAAGGATTGTCAAAACTCGAAAGGAGTACAATCAGCTTGTGAGTGATGTGAAAGACATTCCTCAAGACGAGAAAGATAATTTTAAATGTAACATTAAAGCCTTAAGAATGATTAGGTTTGCATTGCAGTCAGATACGTTTCGTTTGGTGAATTCTTGCACTACAGCTGAAGAGATATGAGACAGGCTAAAAGAATTGTATTCCACCGACGCAGATCTGGAACATTCGATTCAAACTCTTTTGCTTACAGAGTTTGGTGATTTCAAACAAAAGCCCGAAGAGAAACTGGTTCAGGCTTTTGATCGTTTTAATCATTTCTTGAGTAAGATGATAAAGCATGGGATCGAAAGGAAAGTTATTAAACAGAAATTTACCTTCATGAACGGTCTTAGACCCGAATGGATGGCAGTTGTGTCAACAGTAAAGGCACATGAACAGTTTAAATCGTATTCTCTGGCGAAACTGGTGGGAATTCTGAAATCCCATGGAAGTGCTCTGACTAAGGAAACGAGTGTGGTGTCTAGCATGGGTTCGTTAACCCTTGTTTCTAAAGGAAAAAGTTCTGTTGAAGAAGAGGAGGAATTAGATCTTTCTGACTATGATCTAACCAGTGAAGAGTATGCCCTGATAGTGTCTAATCCTAGAAAGTTCATTAAAAGGAAGTTCCCAGCCAACAAAAACCGAAATTGGCAGGGAAGTTACAGCGCTGAAAAGGTCAAGGAGGAACCGAAGACAACATCAAAATAAGAAGAGTCCAAGAAAGAAGTAAAAATTAGTGGAGACTCAGGATTCGATTGCCATTATTGTGGAGGCAAGAATCACTTTGCCAAGGACTGCATGCTGAAAAAGAGGGCAGAAAAGACAGATGATGATGATGAGGAAGCAAGCCTCTTGAGACGACTGGAGGAAATCAAGAAAAGAAAGTCTGCTACTAACAATAAAACTATGAATGCTTTGATTGTGCAGGATACAAACAACCGTGATGAATTCGGTGGTGTGGAAGTATGGTCCACAGACTCAGAGGACGAAAAAGTGAGAAAACCCACTCATGGCAAGGCGATGCTGGTAAAAGAAGAACACGCTACTGGAAGGTGTTTAATGGTGACCGAAGGTGTATCCTAGATGAGAGAATATACCACTGATGGAGGAATAGAAGGCGAGAAGGAGCGAGAGGACAGGTGTTTTGCTGCGAAACCTGTTAGTGCCCATATCAATGAATGTGATGAGTTGATCAAGAAGGTACAATATATTCTTGCTTCTCTGAAAATACCTGTTAATGACTATGAAAAGGAACTAAATAACTTAAAATCAAAATTCTCTAGTATAAGTAGCAGTCTCTCTCAAACCCGTGTCACAAACTCTAATCTAACTGATGAAATTAGCAGGGTATCGTCGAAGAGTGAGGAAAGGAGGATGTGGATTGAGCTGAAGGAAAAAGAGTTGATTAGGTCTAAGGATGAGTCGATTTATTTGCAAAGAGACAATCTTAAACTTTTAAAACAAAGAAATGTGTTTTGTTTGATTGCTAAAAGGCTTTATTTTAATATCACTCAATTGCATCTTGATTGTGAAATAGGAAAGAAGATACATCGCATGATTTTGCCCTTTCTTGAGTTAAAGGAGGATGAAATTGATGCTGAAGCATACAACTGTGAAAGCGTTGTATCATCTGATGAGATCTCTCCTGCATACAAAATCGGTCTTGATAAAATTGAATCATACATAAAGTCCAAGGACCATAAGGACATGCTCAAAAATCTGTTAGATGAGAATGATTGATTGAAGTTAAGAGCCGAATCTGTACAGAAATTTGACTCGTTGAATGTCAAATTAACATCAGAAAATAAAATTGATGTTGAAAATGCATCTGAACTTAATGAGGATGATGATCTGAGTGAAATCTCGGTAGAGGATGTGGTGGACTGTTCTGAGTTTGTTAAAAGCGAAACTAAAACCCACAAAAATCTGATTTCTGAAAATTCAGTGGAATGCGCTCGTTTGTCCAAAAACAAGACCAAAGTCCTTAAAGAAAAAGTAGCTGTGTATCAAACGGTACAATCCACTCCAAATCAGGTATACAAAGTTAATGGAGTAACTCAGCAACAAACAGCCGAACTGACGGCGATAGTAGCCGAAGATAATGCTGACGGATGCGATGAATTTTTCTGGTCAGCACCTATTGACAATGCTGATGAAACAGTAGGTATGTCACAGAAAACCTCATGGAGAGTGAAAGGCAGATATGTAGCCGAACCACTTAATGATCCTACTCGTTTTGACAAGCCGAGCACAAGTGGGACTAAAATGTCCTCAAACGAGCAAGTGGTAATTTCAAACGAAACTAATTCACCTAAGTGCAAAGCTAATATTCAAAGTTCTGAGAAAAAGGCTAACATTCACAGAAACCCAAAACAGGTGACAGACAGAAAGCATCAAAGAAATGTGAGGTACAAGAAAAACCTTACCAAAAGGAAGCTGTTCTGGAGATCTCAAAATCCTAATTATGTTCGCTATGAAAAACCTTCTAAACAAAAGGAGGTAAGGAACAAAAAGGAAAGCACCGATTCGCAGGAAGTAAGGAACCGAAAAGGTGGTTTCGGTCCCTCGACTGAAATGAACCGAAAGGAGAGCTTCGGTTCTCAGAACCACATCAACCGAAAGAACGGTTTCGGTCCTCAACCCAATAACAACCGAAAGAACGGTTTCGGTCCTCAACTCAATAGCAGCCGAAAGAGCGGTTACGTTTCTCAACCCTGCAAGACCAATCAAATGAACAGAAGATCCGATGTCACTTCTAAACCTAACTCTTCTCGTTCTAATTCTTTCAAGGATTTAAAGGGGAAAGGAAATCTCTTTCCAGAAGATGACAGACGTCCAAAAGAAATCCAAAAGAATGCAGACGTCAACACCTCAAATCGTACGCCTGTCGAATTTAAGTCAAACAAAATTAAAGTTTTCACTATAAAAAGAAAAGATGAAACAACTTTAATTAAACATACTTATTTGGTTGATATTTCTCTTACTATTCCCTCTCCTGTAAAAGGCTCACAAGGACCCAAGAAACTTTGGGTTCCTAAATCTGCTTAATATTTTGCAGGTTATGAGTGACGAGCAGTTTGACGAAGAATGGTATATTGACAGTGGCTGCTCATGTCACATGACAGGCAGGAAGGAAGAACTGAGGGAGTTTCGGTCTCTCAAGGATGGCGGTATTGTGAAGTACGGCAACAACTCGTTTGGAACTATTAAAGGCTATAGTTTGATTACGAATGGTGATTTCTCAACTAGAAAGGTCGCATATGTTGAAGGGCTTCAACATAACCTTATCAGCGTATCACAGCTAGTCGTTGGGACTGGATTGAAGGTATCATTTGATGATGAAGGCTCAGAGATAGTCGAGAAGAAGTCAAATAACATTATACTGAAATCGAAGCGAAAAGGGGAAATGTACCCTTTAAACCTCAATCCAATTCGAGGTAAACCAGCAGTTTGCTTACTTACGAAGGCTCATTCAGATGAAAGCTGGTTATGGCATCGACGTCTCTCTCATCTTAATTTCAAGGATATAAACAAACTGGTTTTAGGAGATCATGTTCGAGGTCTTCCAGTTCTCAAATTCGACAAAGAACATCTATGTGCAGCCTGTGAATTGGGAAAACAGAGTAGACAAAGTCATCCCTCCATTATCAATACAAAAGTGATAGAGTCATTGGAATATTGCACATCGATCTGTGTGGTCCCTCTTCCATTGAAAGCATTGGTGGAAATAAGTACATTTTGGTCATTGTCGACGACTTCTCTCGCTTCACATGGGTATTTTTCTTGAAGCAAAAATCTGAGGCTACTCCAAGGCTCAAGCTCTTCATAAAGCAGGTTGAAATTCAACTAAGGAAAGTTGTTCGTAACGTAAGAAGCGACAACGGCTTGGAATTCAAAAACAAAGATTTTGAAGATTTTCTTGCTGAGAAGGGAACGACTCTTAATTTTTCAGCCCCATACACTCCACAGCAGAATGGAATTGTTGAAAGAAGAAACCGATCTCTGTGCGAAGCAGCTCGCACTATGCTAAGCTTCGCTTCATTGCCTCTGTATTTCTGGGCTGATGCTATCGCTGCCGCTTGTTACACTCAGAACCGATCATATCTAAACAAGCGATTCTCTCACACTCCTTACGAGATCTTAAACAATCGTAAACCGAATGTGAAATTCTTCCATGTGTTTGGTTCCAGGTGCTTCGTCTTTAATTCTAAAGAGAAGCGGAATAAGTTCGATGCTAAGGCTGATGAAGGTATATTCCTAGGTTACTCTCTGAATTCTAAGGCATACAGAGTTCTGAACAAGCATTCTAAGAAGATTGAAGAAACATACTATGTCACTTTTGACGATAGATATGTTAAGAAGATGAAGGCAACCGAAAGTACAACTCAGGAAATCTTTCCAAACACTGGTCACGTAACAGCCCCAATTTCAAATCTTTTCGAGCAATACATGCTTCTTTTTGATGAGCCTCAAACGGCAATTAATTCTGAATCAACAGCGAAAGACAACAAGGTTGACAGTCTAAAGCAAATCATTGATGATGCTGCTCAAAAGATGGCTGCTGATCATCCTAAAGCAACCGAGAGGCCAGTCGAAGGCGAACCTTCAAATGACCGCCCTTCAGTCCAGGGGGAGGGTCCGAATCCACAACAAGATCAAGGTCCTTCATTCCAAGGGGAGAATTCAACGTCACAATCATTTGGCTCAACCGAAAGTCCAAACGAAGGGGAGCATTCTGATCCAGAATTCGTGTCATCATTCGAGGGGGAGAGTACACATGTCAATGATGATACTTTATCAGAATTGGAAGAAGAAATCAATGCAGAATTGGATCCCTCTTGTGATCCAAATTATCCTCCACTTATTAAATGGACCAAAGATCATCCTCAGAGTCAAATTATTGGAGAATCTTCAGAAACGGTGTTAACTCGATCACAGATCAAAGCGAAACAAGCTGCACTCTTTTCTCAAGTAGAGTTTTGCATGTTCAACTCCTTTGTTTACAAAGTTGAACCGAAGACCGTTAGCTCAGCACTTGATCATTCTGACTGGGTTCAAGCCATGCAAGATGAGTTGAATGAGTTTGAAAGAAACAAAGTATGGCGTCTTATTCCAACTCCAAAGGATGCTTCGGTTGTCGGTCTTAAATGAGTATTCAGAAATAAGATGGATAAGGAGGGGAACGTGATTCGCAACAAAGCTCGTTTAGTGGTGAAAGGCTACTGCCAAGAAGAAGGTATCGATTATGAAGAGACTTTCGCTCCAGTTGCTAGATTAGAGTCTGTTCGTATCTTTCTTGCCTATGCTGCACACAAAAACTTTGAAGTCTATCAGATGGACGTCAAGTGTGCCTTTCTAAACGGTGAACTTGAAGAAACTGTGTACGTTGAACAACCGCCGGGCTTTGTGAATGAAAAGTATCCAGGTCACTGCTACATACTTGACAAAGTGGTATATGGCTTAAAGCAGGCTCCCAGAGCATGGTATGAAACTCTCACTCGGTTCATAAAAATGTCTGGATTCAAACAAGGCTCGGTTGACCCAACCTTCTTTCGAAAGAGAGAGGGTAACCACCTTATGATAGTCCAAATTTATGTTGATGACATCATCTTCGGCTCCACGAATCCCAGCTTAACAGCTGAATTCAGGAAGTTGATGGAAACTAAATTTGAGATGAGCTCAATGGGTCCAATTAACTTTTTCCTTGGCTTAAACATTAGACAGGGACCTGAAGGCATCTTTATTAACCAGGAGGCATACACCAAGACACTGCTTGCTAAGTTTGGAATGATGGGAGACTCTATAGTTAAAGTTCCAATGGCTTTTGGGACAAAGCTTACACCTTCATTGGAGAAGCCAGCCGCTGACATGACGCTTTATCGACAACTGATTGGCTCACTGATGTATCTCACGGCCAGCAGACCTGACATCATGTTCTCAGTTTGCTATTGTGCCAGATTTCAAGCTAACCCACGCGAACCTCATTTGCAAGCTGTGAAAAATATCTTTCGATATCTGAAGCGAACCTCCTCTCTCGGTCTTTGGTATCCGGCCAATTCAGGATTCTTTGTTCAAGCGTTCTCAGACACTGACTTGGGCGGATGTGGATTAGATAGTAAAAGCACCACAGGAGGATGTCAATTTCTAGACGGTAAATTGGTCAGCTGGCAATCGAAGAAACAAACCTGTGTTTCTCTTTCCACGGCTGAAGCTGAATACATCGCTGCTGCCTCATGCACATCTCAGGTGATATGGATACAGAGTCAGCTTAGAGATTACGGGCTAAATATGAAGAAAATCCCACTATATTGCGACTCTGAAAGTACAATTAGGATCTGTCACAACCCAGTGCAACACTCCAAGACTAAACATATCGCACTGAGGTATCACTTCATTAAAGATCACGTGGAAGATGGCAACGTCGAAATTCACTTTGTAAAGACAACTGATCAACTGGCAGATATATTCACTAAGGCTCTTCCTGAAGCAAGTTTCAACAAGATTTCGCAAGGCCTAGGCATGATGGAATCGGAGTTAGTACCAAAATCGCCTTCGCTTCAATAAAGGTAAGAGGCGAAATAGAGTGAACTGAAATGAACCGAGCGTTCGGTCTATTTCGGGTTCGGGTCGACCATGAACCGAAATGAACCAAGCGTTTAGTCTATTTCGGGTTCGGTCCATCTGAACTCGTTTGCTTCTTCTCATATCAAGGCGTTTTGTTTGTATTCTTTTGTATACTATTTTTTTTTAAAAAAAATTCCAAAAATATTTTATCATTCTGTTTTTCTTTCTTTTCAGCAACCTTCCAAAAATTCAAAAATATTTATGTTTCTTTGTTTGTTGGTTTGTGTGGTGTGTTTCCTTGTTCTTATTAGGTAATAAGAGAACCAGTAAATCAGAATATGGAACTAAGGCATGTATATTTCTTTACTTCAGTACTAGTTAAGTGTCCCTAGAAGCATGCTGTTGTATGTTGACCAAAGCCTCGAACAATTCTGAGTAAAGCCTTAATGACTTGATAAATACAAATCTTGTCTCACCAATCAGGCTATAACATTTACTCTAATCATGAGCTGTCATACTCCTCTCAAATTGAGTTAAGAGGTTTTCTGCTTTGTTAATCAGTTCTAGCAGAGGAACTTTCGTTTCTTTTACCCACCTTATTTTTCTCCATCACTGATTCGTTTCACATTTTGTAACCCTTGAGACTCTCAGCCATAACCACTGAGGTTTATGGTTATACCAATTCTGTGTTGATGATCTTAAGTTCGTTCACCACGACTTAAGTAAAACCCAAAATCCAACTCACTTACTGAATTGACGTCGAATACTTTAACGTTTGATCTATATTATGCACTTCTATGAAATCTCAATTTTTGTTTTGCGCGATCCTAATGAAAGTGCTTATTACCAAAGCTTTTCTTCCAAATGGATCCATGTTTTAATTTTTTTTCTTCCAATTACGATTTCAACCAGTCACTGAATATGTAACCTACCTACTTGTTCAATAGATTACATTGATCTAACAAGTACTTCATTCAGTTTCGGTCTTATATCAAGTCTCGAATTCATGAATTGAAGCGAAAGCCACCTCTTATGAGCCTTAGATTTAAAAGATGTCTTTCAATACTTCTTAACAAGTATTTGATCGTTATTTAATGGGAAGCCATAAAAGTACTTTAAGGTCTCTCTTGACTTTGAAGGAAGAGATTCGTGCCCAGAATCAGTTGCTTTATGTTTTTTTTAAGACATCACAAATTATCTTGCACAAGTCGCTTTATTTCTTTATCTTTTACACTCTATGCACGAATTTTTTTTTCCACAAACTAGTTCTATTAATGGTGCTTCAATGATCGATAAACTTAAAAAGCGATGACGATTCATGTGAAATATGGGGTGACGATTGGGATAGAGTTAAGGCTGACTCAGCATTTCTCCAACCGTTAAGATAATTTGCAAAAGTGCTTTTTATGGAATGGCGTGTACAAAGGAAACGCCCTTTCTCTTTCATGCGTCATCACTGGGTATGACTACTGTTCATCCGTCAAATCAGGCACCAGTTCAAACAACTCCAAGATATCAGCCGGATTTTTCTCTCTCATACTTGTATGTATAAAAGGATTTCGCACACTGCTCTTTACCCTTTTATCACTTTCAAAACTCTCGAAGAACAAAGGCGATTCATCTTACTGTTCATCTTCTTCTCCAAGTTTCTACAATGGCAGAATCTTCTTCAGTTCAAGATACCTCTGTTCACCCAACGCTTCTCAGTATCAAACCTCAACAAAACCTGATCATCGATCTCACACCCTTTGTCTATGAACCCTACATGTTGTATGTTGTTGAGTGTCTTAAATACTCGCCTTTAGTCGACGCTCTGTCAAGAGTCGGAGTTGTTCCCATGACCTGCCTCTCACTAATCTACTCCACTGCTTACTACGACAAAGCCGCTGAAAGGATTCACTTTGAACTCCACAATGAGAAGTCCTCCATCTCCAAGAACCGCTTTTGTGCCCTAATTGGTCTCTCTCAAGAACCAAACAAAGTAAACCCAGAATCGATCACTACTGGTCAGTTGTTCTCCATGTTTTATCAAATGGGGTACACTGAAACCCTAACCACCATCACCAAGTTCAAGAAGTCTTGCCTTCCTCCTCCATGGAATGGCTTATTCACTCTACTGTTCAAAGGACTCTCTGAGCGCAGCGCCGGCTCAGATGGAGCAAGCAAGTCCTTTTGACTGTGCTTTACGGTCTATATCACGGGATTGATCTGGATTATGGTACAATCATCTGGCAACAACTGATTCAAAGCTTGAGTTCTTCCTCAAGACACTCCGAAATCTCGTGTGGACGGTACTGGTCAATCATCACCAAGTGGGTAATGGATCACCTTCACGTTCCAATCATGGCAGACTCTCTTCTCTCCTCTATTGCAACTTTTCACACAACGAAGATAATTGTCACGGATCCCACCAAGTATTCTTTCACTGGATCCATCCCTGACACCATGCTTGCTTGTCTGCCTCACGCAAGTAAACTTCTGCAACAATACAGGGAGTTTCCTTCTTCGGGTCCACGGGAACTAACCCTAGCCATGGTTCGATCCATTGAAGAAGCTGACAAGCCAGCCAAGAGGGGAAAGAAAGCTGCGACTCAGAAGGAGACGAAGGTTGCTAAAACAACCAAGGGCCAAACCCCTACGAAGCGAAGGTCAGACAAGGCCGCTCTGTCCCAGCCTGAACCCAAGAAGCAGAAAAAGCCCGCTCGGAGACTCATACTCCAATCTTCAAGTGATTCAGACTCAGAGTATGTCCCTCCCAAACACACATCTGCTCCTCCTTCAGAATCTGAATGCGAAAGCTCTGACGAGGAGGCTTCGGGTCGTGGTAATACCCCGCCTCGCTCTCCTAACCCCGAAATTCCAGTTCGCTCCCTCCCTCCTTCCCCTCCACCCGTTTCTGTCCCAGTATCCATACCTCCTATATTTCCCATCTCTACATCTCAACCATCTAACACTACTCCCATCCCTAATCCAATCTTTACCAACACTACCACTACCACCACTACTACACTGGCTCATTCTTCAGCTCCTATCCCACCTGTTACCACTGAACCTCCTGTCACAACCAAACCCTTATCACCTACCCCATCTACTGACACCACCCCTGTTCTTGGAGGTGAGGACTTGGAATTTGATTCCACCTATTTCAGTCCTTACCGTGTCCAGAGTGATGAAAATGAAGATGCACCTGTAACCAAGCGTCATCTCAAAGCAGTCAATGATAAACTTGATCAACTTATTTCCTCTTCTTCCTCTGGGGCTTATTCAGATGTTGCTCTCAAAGCATTATTTTCTTCTGTTGTAACAGAACATGGCGCATCCCTTTCTGCTGCAGCCAAGGCTATCGACGCCTCCATTTCCCAGTGTCAAAAGGCCTCGCTTGCAGTCGAGTCCTCCTCTAACGAATGCAGAGAGGCGACCGCAAAATTCGACAAACTAATTTCCGAGGCTAACCTATTTCTAGATTCATTGCAGGCTACTGCTCAAAAGAATGCTAAGAAAGTAAATGATTCGGTTGCAAATCTTCAGCGTTCTCTAGCAACCGAACGAGCTAATCTTGAAGTTGCCCGAAAAGCCATTGAAGCTGCAAATGTCAATCTTCATGATAAAAGTCAATGATCGCTTAACTCAACTGGAGGCAGAATTGGCAGTTGAAAATCGAGTCATGGATGAACTCGACAAGCGAACCTCTCAACTGAAAATCTAGAATCTCAAACTTCGCACTGCAACAGCTGAACTCAATGACTTGAAGTCTGAGAGGGAAGTTATTCGAGGCTCAGTTGCTGATGTTCACTCCATCTTACTTCACCTCCTCAAAACCCATGATCCTATCATCACCATCACCACTCGCAGGCATTTGGCTGATAAACTTCGACCTGCACTGGCCATTCTTAGTCGTATTGAGGGTGTTCCAGTGCTTGGTGTCCGACCGAAACAAGGGGGAGAGAAGAAGAAGGTTAATGAAGCTTCGGTCAGTGATAGATGCAAGAAGAAGAAGAAGAAAATTGGTGAAGATGATGATACTGATGATGATATTGAAGAGATTTTTAAACCAGATCCCTCTAATCCTTTTCAGAAAACAAAGGCATCTGATAAGGAACTTGAAGAAAAACTGATGAAGGAATCGATAGAGCTTGAAAAGGAGCTTAAAGAAAAAGAGCTCCTGGAAAAGAAGAAGTCCATTTTTCCTGTGTGGACTTCGCTTCAAAAGTGTGCTATCGATGAACCTTGTACACTGTGGCTTGAGCCTGTGATGTCGTTTGGGCTTGAAAACTCCAAGGATGCACAGTTTGACATGCCGATCACGCGAAAGGCATTCATCTTTCACTGCTTTAACTCAATTGTTTCTATTCCCTCTCCAGACCCGAAGGTTGATCGGGATCTTTTGGAGTTCTATCTGGAGTTTGCTCAGCCACAACACCTGACATGGAGCTTACAGAAGATTACTACTGTCAAGGTTCTGAAGCCTTACTCAGCAGGGAAGTTTGTCAATGTGAAATTCAAAGTGACTCGAGCCTCTAAAGGCTCGGTTCATAACTTCACCCTTGCTGATCTACCGAACCTCAATCCCCACGACTGGATACTTCTCAACAACATCCTGATGTCAAATCCACAGGAGTACCGGCCGATCATTGACCATATCAAGCGAATGCTTGTATGCTACATTCACGAAGTGGCGAAAATGGACCAAGAGATCGCCGCTGCCATTCACAAGCGTCCAACGATCAAACCTTCCGGCAGAATGGGCGATGTGAATGTTATGGTCAAGGGTAGAATCGACCCACAGTCTCACACAGTAATGGTTGTCAGAGAAGAAAACCAAAATGTATCTTCGCTCTGTGTGATAAGCACTTATTCTCAACTGCTTGCTTGGAACATATCTTGGAGATTATCCACAAGTGCAATCAGAATTCTACATCCGATAAGAAGCTGTTTAGTGACATGCTACGATGGTACATTCAGTTTCGGAAAACACTTCTTGTAGTCATCCCTCGGCTGTTCAAGGTTGTCAAGACTGTGAAGCCTACTCAAAGAAATTGATCTCTCGCCTCATTCGACGCAAAGGGGGAGATTGTTGGGCTTATAGTGTTGCGTCATGGGCTCGATCCTTAACCTAATTTTGATTGCCGGTTTGGGCCTGTCCAACCGTGCATGTTTTCTCTAGGGTTTAGTATTTAAGCTGCATGCATGCAGTCTTTGGAAATACACGCTTTGCTTTTTATTCTTTTTGAGTATTGTAAACCCTAGCTCGCCTCTACAGTGGAAGTTCTTCATAGAGCTCTGCTGAGGCGTGACTATATTTGAATCATAAGCATATTGTTGATTCTGTTATTGTGTTTGTTTTGTTTGATCTTTATCTTTTACCTGTGAAAGATCTAATCGATCTGAGATTAATTCTCATCACTTTCCTTAGATAGCATGCATGTGTGTCTAAACAATTTCAGAACTATGAAAAGGGATGTCGTAATCATAGTCTCAATTGTTTAGACCTTTTGCCATCTGCTTCAAATCTACTTGGTGGAAGTGTTTCCTCACCATCCTTTTCATGAATCGGAGAGAAACCTTATGACCCTTAGATTTTATGGTGTATGTGTTCTTATCCATGTAAATCGTCAAAACTCATATGGACTGAACTTATGCAATCTTAACTTCTTGCCACCTGGCAGTACAGGGCCTTCCATTGCTTCCAAGTTGTTATGCAACCAATTGAGAACTTTCAGAACTCCTTTGCAAAGCCAACTTTAACTGGAATGGGCACATAATATGTCAACACGATAGGTTATAAACCTCAAGTCATGTGCTAGTGAAGAACCTCAGGTTTTATTCTTGATTAGTTCTTGAAATTCTTTTTAGGATCTTTAAGACTCCCACTATCCTCTTGACATATATAACTATCTTTCCAAATATTCAAGAGATAGTGCGGATTCTTTATCATGACAAACACTTCACACAATTGGCCTTAGTTGGTCTTTGTTTTATCCAAAACATCACAACTTACCAATTTCAAATGTACAAGAGTAGGACACTTTTACTCTTACATTTGACAAGTGTTTTAAACCTTTCTTTAAGATATGTCACTCAAGTTACAATCTTGGAGTATGACTCTAAGAATTGTTTTGGAACGAAGTATGACTCATCTTCCTGATCTAACCATTTCAACAATTCATGACTCCTCTTCTTAGTCATAAGAATGCACTAAGATGACCTATAGAGGACTAATTGTGATATGATTTCTAAATCATTAAGATGATCACAAACATGATACTAAAGTACTCTCCCATCTTTTCAGATTTGAGAAACTTTTATCTTTCTGCCTAATTTGATTCTTCCCATTCGTTCTGCCATACATTGAGACTTTTCCAATGTTTCAGAATTATACTTAAACTTGTAAGTATAACCATATTTACTAAACTTTAGTAAATCAAATACTCTTAACGAGCTTTGTGGTGGACATGACCAGTGCACAAGAATGTGTACTCGATCCCTTTAGTCCTTCACTTGACTCACACATCCATGTGAACAAGTAATTAGTCTTGATTTTCCAATGCTTGAAAGTTCTCATTCATCATACTATTCAACTTGCATGATTCCAAGTTTCGGTCCAATTGAAACTTGGGTGATGAGGAACTTTCCTGATTTGGTAAATTTAGACACTACCACAAATGAAAGAATCAAATCCATTTTCCAATATTGCTGTCAGTGGAATCATATAAGCAACAATTTTCCACAAATGTCATTGTAAGGATACTTCAAATAAATAAAATTAAACAATTTTCTTTTATTTTAAAACTTTGCGGAAAAACTTATCCTTACAATCCACATGGAAAATTGTTGTTATCTATTCCTTAGCAATATATCATAACTTCTTAAGCAACTGCTCAAAATTCTGATGCGATCGAAATCCACCTTCGTGATCAGAATCAGCATATACTTCCTTTAAGATTTCTCTCTAATCTTTGATTCTTAAAACATCAACATGTGACCCAGTCACATCATGTAATGAGGATCTCAGAATAGAACTTAACAGAGTTAGATAATGGGCTCTACCTGATGTAGAGTCAAACTTATTGACTTTAACATCCTTAGGTAAATTTGGCAGCTTTGCAATCAACGCCCCTTCCTTTGGCAAAATAAACATATGGACCCTTTGGTAATGGGACTATCTCAGACTTAGCCTTTCTCTTTACCATTTGGTCAACCGGGTTGACTATGGTCAATCCCTTTCCACTGGGAAGAGAATGCTTTTTCTGGATTTCCAGTGTCACCATTGTCACAGTCCATAAAGTTTTTTGGGAAGTTGATCTTCTAATCAAATTTGCTTTACTATCGTTCCAAATCATTGCTGATTCAACAGCACCAAGCAAATAGATATGATCATTAAGGTTCATGTCATAGTCTGTTTCATAGTAGTCCCAAAGGAAGTCACTATGTGACTTAGAAAGTGATTGAACATCTAACTTTGTCAAGACTTTGACACCCAACTCTCCCGGCTTGTCAATATGTGACTTCATCTCTAAGATGTGATCACACATAGACCTTGCTTGCCATTAGGTCTTGAGTGACCTTGAACTTGTGGGTTAGGGAGAATAATTGGAGGAGGTGGAGGAAGAGAAGTATGACTTCCATGAGCCAAACTCGGGAAGTCATATTCATTAGGAAAGCTTGGTTTGGGAAGATCATTGTTGTTTAAACCAGACATCAACAATGGGAGAAATTCACGTAAAGTTGATTTAAGTCCTTAATATAACACCCAATATGATATATTAAGGCTAGGACCCAACAAACTATTTTATAACTTGGAAGAGGGATGCCGTAATCCAAGCTATAAAATATTTGAAGGTAGGTGAATGACGATTCACCAATTTCCACCAAGATAAACGAAATGTATTATTAGGTTTTAACTAGTTTTGAAACTCCTAGATTCTTTTGAGATTCATTGAACTTTTCAATGGCATCTTTCAATATCGAGTGTGCCCTTCAGGTTTTGTGACTGGGATGCCGAGATCACAAAACAAGGTGTGAAGTAACCATGCAAATATACTTGGTACCCTTAATATTTACCCCTCAATCGATGTGCCGGTTAACCACACACGCTGCAACGATACTATGATAAACATTAAGTTACCCTTTGCCTACCTTGTTAAGTCCAGGTTAGTGTGCCGGTTAACCACACACGATCCACTAACAGCTTAAACAAAGTGCAAAGTGTAATTTCATGGATTAGCACCTTATTCACATTTTCCTAAGTAACTAAGATTGGGAATTTATAAAAAGTTTAGTTACTTAGTATTTATCATTAATACTTTTAATGAAGGGAGAATTATAGTCCTTGTCCTACATGTTCGGCTAACGACCCTCCACCAGTCAAGGAAGCAGTGGGTGAGAGTGGACACCCATTAAACTGCCATTTTATAGGCAGTAACCTTATACCCCCCTTATAGACCGGCTTCATGAATGAGGCCTACTAATGGTAAGACGACTTGCTCTTATACATATAATATATTAAACTTTTAATATTATAATAGTATAAGGGTGTATTTTAGACATTTAAAATACTTGGTGGTTTAATCTATTAATTAAACTATACTCTTAATTTAATTAAATTTAAACCATGTCATTATGGAATTATTAATTCTCTTTTAATTAAACACTTTAATTATCTATATAATAAAGTCCATAAGAGTTAATTGAATTATTCAATAAAAACATCAGAATTCCAATTATTAAATTCAAAATTAAAACCATTTAATTAATTATTTAAGTTATGAACCCAAGAGTTTTAGAATTCAATTCTTTTTTTTATCATAAAAAAACTTTTTCCAAATTCCAAAACTTGAGGGCAAGTTTTGTAACTCTTGAAAACTTTTGGATTCCATAACTTATGGAGTTAAATACTTGTTTTATGATGAACTTTTCATGTTCCATAACTTAAGAACAAGTTATGGAATTCTTTAAAACATTAAGACCAAGTTTTGTAACTCCATAAAAAACTTTGAATCAATTTTTTTTTAAAAACATTTTCATATCCATAACTAATGGAGGTTTCAAAAAACTCTTTAAATCAAACTGTTAAAACTAATAAAATAATCATATCATTTTATCTTTTACTAAATTTGACCTAATTCAACTCATATAGCAAATGATTCAAATTTTACAAATAATTAGTTTTTCACAAAAACAAGTAATTATCTTAAAATTTGACAAACGTCATGTTTTTTTTTCCTTTTTTTTCAACTTAAAAATAAAACATTTGCATCAATATAACAGAAAACAACCCATGTCTCTGATACCACTGTTGGATTTTGGTATAATACAACATCCTATGGTGCACATACAACCCTAAATACCATGGATCTATGTTTTCACTAATTATACATGCAAATGGTTTCCAAGGCATTAAACCCATAACTAGCATGCATTTGACATAAACCATATAATATACTAGTTAGGGAAACATACCTTTTATGTGGCTTGAAGTCTTGATGTATTTGGCCTTAAGAGCTTAGCACCAATAGTATGAAATGCCTCAAATGGAATCACAACACACCTAGGACAAAGGTGGCTCTTGAGAGAGAATTCCATGCACCAAAACACCTCCATATTTCTCTAAGAAAAGAAGTGGTGATTTTGGGTATGGAGTAACCTATTTATATGTAGGATTCCAAGGGTCATGGGTATAACCCATAATCCATACCCATGGGTTTTATGATCCATGGTTCATGTGGCCCAACTCTTTATGTATCCATACATAAACTTGGTCCAACATGGATCATAAGCCCAACACATATAAATATAACTAATTATCATAATTAGTCCCCATAGATTTAATTAGTCTCTTTTGATCACTAAATTAATTCCAAATTAATTCTTGATCGATACTAATTAAAACATATGATTTCATATTAATATATTATAACTTATAATATATTAATAAACCATAAATAACCTTCTCTCAAAAGTCCATCCTAACAAATTGTCCTTATGATATGCAACCCAAATGGACCATGCTACTCTCGGGTCAAGTTCATACCAATAATAGTTATGGGCTTAGACATCTCATCCAACAGTATGATCACCAAACACTTCGTTTAAAAGAGTGATCTATCATGAAGATGGAGTTATGAAACTTGAATGTGTAAAGGCTTACCAAGAATGATGATTATCTTGTGAAGATCCTCTTGAAACCTAAGTAAATCTCGAAAACGTGATGAAAGTGAGGAAATGTTCTTGTAAGATTTGAGAGAGTTTGGGGAGAAGATTGAAGAGGGTGGTGGGGGTTTGTGGTCTCGGCCGAGGATAGAAAGGAGAGGGGAGAGAGAGGTGAGTTGACTTGCATGGAGATATGAGAATGGTGCATTGATATCCTATGTACATTTATGAGGTGGCACCACTAATGTCAACCCTCATTTCATCCTTTTTTTTTATTTTTTTTATTTTTATGCTTGGGCCAAAAACATGGGCTAGAAGAAAAGAGTTGCTTAGTTTGGGCCATTATTTGCCTCATTTCGAAATTCTAAGGCCGAAAGAGTATTTCTCGGCCCATTGGGTCCTTGTGAATGTTTACGGCCCAATGTGATATTAAGGGGATGGATTTATGGCTCATTAGGGCTAATTTGATTAGTTATGGTCCAATAAGGCCCAAAAGAGGTACACCATTCCATTTTAGGCCCATGATGGCCCAACATGATAGGTTTCATGAATTTGGGTCCAATTATGGCCCATTTGAAGGTTCTAAGTCCAACAAAGTCAAGTTGGAGGCTTATTGGCCCATTAGGCCCAATAAGAAAATTCTAGTCCATAATGAGCTTAATCCGGGATTTTTAGGGTTTTGAACTTTACTTGATGAATCTAGGTTTGAATTTGTTTCCATAGGTTGAACTTCAAGCTTAACATGAATTAGGGTTACGAGTTTATAGTAAATAATGTTTACAAGAGTACAGAATTTCCTAGCTAGAATGCTAGTTGTGACAGACTAAAATCTAGTGGTAATAATAATAGGTTTCATCGAAGGAAATTATATTGTTAAGAAGTGAAGCGTTGTCCGAGTTTGGAATCATCACTTTAACAAGTGAGTGCATAGTTACTTTCATCTTAGACATAGATATGAAGTATTTTATATAAATTACGTGCTATGTGTGTATATTATCTATATACTTGCTATCTATGTTGGATGAACGATTTTATACATGTTTTAAATGATTTAAACTGTATATGTTGGGTCTAAGAGTTGCATCATTGGGCCTGTTACTTCGGTCCATTGTTATCACGGTTTGGGTCTGTCCAGCTGTGTTTATATCATTAGGGTTTAGTATATAAGATGCATGCATGCATCGTTATCTGCATTTTTTGTCAATAATTATTCCTTTATTCTACTGTAACCCTAGAACACCTCTACAGTCGAAGTTCTTAATCGAGCTCTTCTGAGGTGGAGCATTTTAATCATTCAGCTCTTGTTTGATTCATCGTGTTTTCTTTACTTTTATTGTGTTTGACTGAATCTGTTACGAATCTAAACGATCATAGAGAAATTAATTCTCATCAATTGGTATCAGAGCCGAAGACTGTGTAATTCATACACATCTCTTCTATTGGAAGAATCTCTTTTAGGTTTCCGCTTTTGTTGAAATCGTTGGAGCCATCATCTCATTATTGAGGTTGTTCCACGTTTTTTATAAAACCCTAATTCAAACTTTACAAGTCTGGTTCTTGACAGATATTCAAAACAGGTCATCATGTCTCACGAAGATTCACAAACAAACCCCATCAACATATCCAACAGCATCGGATCTACCACAAGAATCCCGATTTTATACACTCAAGATTATGAAGTCTGGACGCATCACTTTGAAGACTATGTTCTTGGTTCAGAGGATAATGGGTATCTGATCTGGGAGGCAATCACCTTGGGTCCGTTTACTCACTCTAGAACAAATAGAATCATCAAAACTCAAAAGGAGTACAATCAACTGATGATCGACGTGGAGAACGTTCCTCAAGATGAGAAGGACAAGCTGATGAGCAACATTAAAGCTATGCGGATGATCATATTTGCCTTGCAGTCTGATACTTTTCACCGGGTCAGTTCATGCACGATGGAAAAACTAATATGGGATAGGCTTAAGGAGTTGTATTCCACAGATGAGGATTTAGAGCATTTAATTCAAAGTCTTTTACTCTCTAAGTTTGGTGAGTTCTAGAAAAACCCAGAAGAAAAACTCATTCAGGCGTTCGATCGTTTCAATCATCTTCTCAGCTAGATGATCAAGCATGGAATTGGCATGGATGTAATCGAGCAGAAGGTCACTTTTATGAATGGCCTATGACCCGAATAGATGGTTGTCGTTTCGACTGTGAAGTCTCATGAACAGTTCAAAACTTATTCATTGGCGAAGCTTGTGGGAATACTCAAGTCACATGAAAGTGTGGTGACTAAGGAAACGAAGGTAGTGTCCAGTATGGGATCTTTGGCTCTTCTCTCAAAGGGAAAGAACATGGCTAACGAAGAAGAAGAGTTGAATCTCTCTGAATGTGATCTGAGAAATGATGAATACGCATTAATGATCCCTAATCCAAGGAAGTTTGCTTGCAAAAAGTTTCCCACCTCCATGAACCGAAATTGGCGAGGGAGCTACAGTTCCGAAAAGGCAAAAGAGGACGTTAAAAACACACCTCAGTAAGAAGAGGTGAAGAAGGAGAACAAGCTTGTAGGTGACTCCGGATATGACTGCAATTTCTGCCACGGCAAAAATCAGTTTGCCAAAGATTATATGTTGAGAAAGCTGTCTGAGAAGAAGGATGGAGAAGATGATGAAGCATACCATTCATGCAAGCTAGAGGAAATAAAGAAGAAGAAAACCTCTAACAATTCTATGAATTCTTTAATTGTGCAGGAGAACTTAGTTGATGATGAGTTTGGAGGAGTAGAGGTCTAGTCTACCGATTCCGAAGATGAAGAAGTTCGTAAACCCACGCATGGTAGGGCTTTTGTGGTGAAGGAAGAGAAGGCTGAGTTTGTTGGAAGATGCTTAGTGGTGACTCCTGGAGTGTCAGAATATGAGGGGATACACAACGGATGGCGGGTCTGACGAGGCGAAGGAAAGAGAAGACAAATGCTTTGCTGCCAAACCGATGGGTAAGCAGATCAACGAATGTGATCAGTTGATCAATAAGGTATAAATGATCCTCGAATCTCTAAAAATACCAGTTAATAACTATGAAATGGAATTAAACGAATTAAAATTTAAGTTTTCTAGTTTAAGTGGTAGTCTAAAACAAACTCGCCTCGCGAATTCTAACCTAACTGATCAACTTAGCAGGGTGTCTTCCAAGAGTGAGGAGCAAAGGATGTGGATAGAGAAGAAGAAACTAGAGTTAGTTAGGGCTAGAGATGAACTGATTTATATGCAGCGTGATAATTGATGTTTTTGAAACAAAGGAATATTTTTTGCTTAATTGCCAAACGTCTTTATTCCAATATTACTGAGCTGTATTTAAATTGTGAGATTGGAGATAAGATTCAAAAAATGATTTTGCCTTTCCTTGAATTAAAACAAGACAAAATTGATGTTGAATGCTATAAATGTGAATCCATTGTCTCTTCAGATGAAATTTTGGATGCCTACAGAATCGATCTGGACAAAATCGAGTCCTTTATCAAGTCGAAAGACCATAAGGACATGCTTAAAAACCTATTGGATGAAAATGATAAATTAAAAATCAAAACCGAAACTGTACAAAAATTTGACTCATTGAGTACGAAGTTGAGTTCAGAAAAAGATAAATGTGGAAAACACTTCTGAATTTGACAATGACAGTGATATGAGTGAAATATATGTTGAGGATGTAGTTGACTGTTCAGAATTTGTCAAAAGAGAAACCGAATCTACCAAAGGTATTATATCTGAAAATTCGGTTGAGTTCGCTCGGATATCCCAAGATAAATCAAAAGTTCTGAAACCGAAGGCAGTGGTATATCAAAAAGTACAAACAGTACCAAATCGGGTATACACTACAACTGGAGTCACTTAGAAACACAGAGCCAAACTTACAGCCATAGTAAACAAAGACAATGCAGGTGGTTGTGATAATTACTTTTGGTCTGCACCAATTGACAATGCAGACGAAACTGTCGGTTTATCGGTAAGAACATCATGGAGAGTCAAAGGCAGATATGTGGCAAACCACTCAACAAGCCAACAAGCTTTGACGTACCAAGCACAAGTGGTACTAAAGAAATTCCAAGCGAACCTACGAACGTGGCAAGAGAAACCTCTTCATTAAAGAGTGAAACTCATGCTGAGAGACCGAAGCCGAAAGCAAACATTCACAAGTCTCAAAAGCAGCTTGCTGAACAAAAACGCCAGCGAAACAAGAGATATCAAAAGAATCTCAATGAAAGGAAGCAGTTTTGGAACTCCCAAAACTCCAATTATGTTCGCACAGAAAAGGCGTCCAATCACAAGGGGAAAGAAAGATCAGAGGCTAACTCTGATCCATGCACTCACTGCCAATCCTGCAGTCAAACGAACCAAAGAAGCAGTTTCAGTCCCAAATCTAGCAGTGACAAGAACCGAAAGACCAGTTTCTGTCCTAAATCCCATTCTCCTCATTCTCAACCAAAGCAAAATCCTAACAAGGATATAAAGGGAAAAGGAAAGCTCATCTCAAAATACGAAACACAAGCAAAGAAGACGTTTGGTAACCCTAGGAAACAAAAGAAAGTTTTTGCTAAGAATCAAAATAAAATTCCACAATCTGATTCAAACAAAACGAAAGCTAACAAAGTTAAAGTTTTCACCATCAAAAGGAAATATGAAACCACATTAATAAAACAAACGTATATGGTTGATCTTTCTATTGCTATTCCCTATTCTATAAAAAGCTCACGTGGACCCAAGCAAGTTTGGGTTCCTAAATCTGCTTGATTTTTGCAGGTTATCAGTGACGAGCAGTTCGACGACGAATGGTATATCGATAGTGGCTGCTCGCGTCACATGACAGGGAGGCGGGAAGAGTTGAGGGAGTTTCGGGCTCTAAAATATGGTGGATGTGTCAATTATGGAAACAACTCATACGACACAATAAAAGGATATGGAATGATAACAAACGGAGATTTCTTCATTCGAAAGGTGGCCTACGTGGAAGGATTGCAACATAATCTCATAAGTGTCTCGCAATTGGTTGTGGGGATGGCCTGAAGGTCTCATTTGATGATGAAGGATCCGAGATCATTGAAAAGAAAACTAAGACTGTTCTGTTGAAGTCCCAGCGCAAAGGCGAAATGTATCCATTAAATCTGAAACCAATACGAGGAAAGCCTATTGTATGTCTTCTAACGAAAGGTCATTCTGATGAAAGCTGGCTATGACATCGAAGACTCTTGCACCTTAACTTCAAAGACATCAACAACGTGGTTCTTGGTGATCATGTGCGAGGACTGCCACTTTTAAAGTTTGACATGGAACATTTATGTGCTGCATGCGAACTGGGAAAGCAAAGACGAAAGAGTCATCCCACACGTGTTAACAAAAACATCATCGAACCTCTTGAGCTTCTACACATCGATCTATGCGGTCCATCGGCCATAGAAAGTATTGGTCGTAATAAGTACACTCTTGTTATTTCACATTTCACCTGGGTTTTCTTTCTTAAACAGAAATCAGAGGCAACTCCACAACTAAGAAACTTCATAAAACAGGTGGAAGTAAAGCTGAGAAAGGTAGTGAGAAATGTCCAAAGTGACAATGGGTTAGAATTCAAAAACCACGACTTTGAAGAATTTCTGGCCGAAAAGGGAGTAACTCACAACTTCTCTGCACCCTATACTCTGCATCAAAATGGTGTAGTTGAAAGGCGAAACCGTTCGTTGTGTGAAGCCGCCCGAACTATGCTCAGCTTCGCTTCTCTACCTCTGTACTTTTCGGCTGATGCGATTTCTGCTGCTTGCTATACCCAGAACCAAACCATCCTCAATAAGCGATTTTCAATCACACCTTATGCAATTTTGAATAATCGCAAGACTAATGTTAAATTCTTTCATGTCTTCGGTTCTAGGTGTTACATCTTCAACTCAAAAGAGAACCAAAACAAGTTTGATGTGAAGGCAGACGAAGGGATTTTTCTTGGCTACTCTCTTACCTCCAGGGCATATAGGGTTCTGAATAAAATATCAAAGAAGATAGAAGAAACCTATTATGTCACTTTTGATGACAATTACGTAAATAAACTTCAATCCAGTGAAAATCCAATGGAGGAGATCCTTCCACAAACAGGTCAAGTCACGGGTCCTATATCAAATCTGTTTGAAGAGTACATGTTGCTCATTGATGAACCGGAGAATGCAATTCTTTCTGGAGGTAAAGTGGATGATAACAAGGTTGACAACCTGAAGGAGATAATCAACGAAGCTGCAAAAGCAATGGAAAGTGAACCTCAAGATCCAAGCGAACCCAAAGGTCCAAGCGAACCCACAAATGAATGCACCACTTTCCAGGGGGAGGGATCGTGTAAATCTAAGCGACCTGATTCGCCTTTCCAGGGGAGAACCCATCTCCAACAATAAAAAATGAAAGTACAATCGATGGGGAGAATTATGAACCTGATGTTGAAGTTGTTTCATCGTTCGATGGGGAGAATTGTAATACGAATGATGACGACGTTCAACCAGAATTGGAAGAAAAAGTCTACACCGAATTGGATCCTGCTTATGATCCTAACTACCCTCCTCTCATAAAATGGACAAAAGATCATCCGAAAACACAGATAATTGGTGAATCATCTGAGGGAGTTCTTACACGCTCTCAACTGAAAGCGAAGCAAATATCTCTATTCTCTCCAGTATAATTCTGCATGTTTAATTCGTTTGTCTCCAAGATTGAGCTGAAAACAATTAACACTGCACCTGATCACTCTGATTGGGTACATGCTATGCAATATGAACTCAATGAGTTTGACCAAAACAGATTCTGGAGACCGATTCCTACACCAAAGGATGCATTTGTGGTTGGATTAAAATGGGTATTCCACAACAAGTTGAACAAAGAAGGGATATTGTATGGAAGAAGGTATTGATTATGAAGAAACCTTTTTGGCATATGCTGCTCACAAGAATTTTGAAGTCTTTCAAATGGACATCAAGTGTGCATTCTTGAATGGAGAACTAGAAGAGACTATATGCGTGGAGCAACCACCTGGATTTGTGAACGAGAAGTATCCTGATCATTGTTATATTCTGGACAAAGCAGTTTACGGTCTGAAGCAAGCCCCGAGAGCCTGGTATGAAACATTAACTCGCTTTCTTCAAATGTCAAAATTCAAACAAAGTTCGGTTGACCAAACATTCTTTCACAAGAAAGAGGTTAACCATTTAATGATCGTCCAACTCTATGCCGATGACATCATATTCGGTTCTACGAATCCTAGCTTAACGGCTGAATTCCAGAAGTTGATGGAGACTAAATTTGAGATGATCTTAATGGGTCCGATTAACTTTTTCCTTGGACTAAACATAAGACAAGGACCAGAAGGCATATTTATTAATGAGGAGGCTTACATAAAGACCTTACTGGCAAAGTTCAGTATGATGGGAGATTCTAAAGTAAAGGTTCCAATGGCATTCAGAATGAAGCTAAAACCATCTCTGGAGAAACCAACTACTGATATTGCCACACCCCCAAACCAGAACGGCAGAAACGTTTAGGGGTGGAGGACGTCATGTACAGTATCATAACAATGCAAAGTAGTAAACAAGCAACAACATCATCCATTGAATTAATAGGATAGTTTAATACATGTGTGTTCTTTCATAGTAATATGAAACCAAAATAAGTAATCAAAATAAAAGACGAGTCTTGAACGTGCTCCGTCTTCTCAAAACCTGGTCGACTGTACCTGTCTACCGATGACCTGAGAATACAAGTTGTTTTGAAAGCGTAGGTCAGCATTTAAGCTGGTGAGTTCATAAGTATTTTGTTTAAGAGATTTTCTTCCTTGATAATTGAATAAGTTTGAGTGATCTACTAGAAAATCCTATATTTTCTTATAAGTGAGAAGCAGTCTTAATAACCAAGACTGTAACCTGTAAGCAAATATACCATGCATAGAATGAAGAATGTAGCGTTTTATGTTTAAGTAAAACTGGTTAAAAGGGTGTTTATCCCGAATTATGAACATGCTAATAATACCCCATTGTATAGTTATTACCCCCTGAGCATGATTGAGTTAAATATATATTACTACGTACAAGAGTTGTTGTTTCTGCGGTTTGTGAGTTTCTCATAACCATACTAGACGTAGTACTAATGTCGACATTTGTCACCCTAGACATGCCGGTCTAACTTTAGCTAACAGTTTAGGTGCGGGGTCGTCAACCTCGTATAGATCTATACACAAATTCGCGCTCTCCCTCTAGGATACTCTGGTCAAAGATGGGGACTTTCGTTTGGTACAAAAAAAGCCATATGTCTCACATGATTGCTAACAACAAGTTCACGAGTAATATAATGAAATGCCTTTTGTATGAAAAGATTATCCTTGATATGAAGAATGCATACTTGTAAATAAATCACATTTCTATTTATAGGATCATGTTGTAACCCAAAGAGGTAAAGAAGTGCTTTTCCATGATAACTACTTCATATGATAATCAAAACAATAGTATGAAAAGTATACAAAAAGATTTACGCGTACACATTTCTATTTATAGTATTCTCTGTTATAGTATTCTCCGTTATAGTATTCTCTGTTATAGTATTCTCTGTTATAGCATTCTCTGTTATAGTTTTTGTATATGATAGTATTTCTCCTAAACTATACCTATAATAGCTTACTAGTAATTTATGTAATTTGAATGAATGAAAGTATACCGTTGCTTCCCAAAGGTATTGAACTCATTGAATAGTACTTTTATATCTACATATGTATACATAATATTTAACTAAGATTTAGACGACCTTCGGACAACTAATCGATACCCTAAGTACACATCCATACAAGGAAAAGGAATTAAAGCGGGTTAGCAGTCCTAAGTCCTTTAAACATTATTTATATAACTATACATACATAGACATTGCATTTAACAATATGTAAGTTTAAAAGGAATTTTTGTAAGACATTTGAAGGGTTTAATAATAAATATTGATGACTTGATGTCAATGTATAAAACGATTTAAAAGTAGTTTGTTTAATAAGACAGTGTAAAGTAAAAGAAATCCTTTGTTCGAAACACAATTATAGAGTATATGAAATCATTTGCTTGAAACACAGTTATAAATCACATGTGATTCATTATATAACTAATATGTTTTCTACTTGTATCCTCCCCATAAAAGCATTAAAATCATTCGAAAGATAGATTTAAGGGGTATGAACTCACATGATAGAAGTGACGATGTAAAGAAGACGATGTTTAACTCGGGTTGCGCTTCGACTGGTAAGAAAGAAAGTTTCTCGGATACGTCGGGACTTCGGGTCTTGCGTCGTGAGTTAGAGGTGTTACCGGGGCTTCGAGGCAGTCTCGGGATGCTTAACACAGAGCAAAAGTAGCAAGGAAGGTATAATTAAATAGCCAAAACCCAATTCCTTTGGTTTCTATTTGTACGGCTGATTTCTTCATTTCCATGTCGTGAACACTATTTCCACATCGTGGGCTTGACCGTCACTGCATGCGTCATCACATGTTGGGTCTGGCAGACTCCAGGAGGCGTCAGAAGATGTATCACCCCAAAACCGGAACAGCGGAATCGTTCGGGGGTGGAGGACGTCATGTATAGTATCACAACAATGAATAGTAGTAAACAAGCAACAACATCATCCATTGCATTAACAATATAATTTAATACAAGTGTGTTTTGTGAAGTGTAATAGACACTGGAATGTAAATCAAAATAAAAGATGATTCTTGAACGAGCTCCATCTTCTCAAAACCTGGCACCGGTACCTGTCTACTGGTGACCTGAGAATACAAGTTATTTTGAAAGAGTTTATCAGCTTTAAAGCTGGTGAGATCATAAGTATTTTAGTGTCTGTGCTTGAATGAAAGTGTTTGTAAGTATGTGATGAATAAGTTTGTAAATGTTTGAACTCTCCTAGAAAACCCAATGTTTTCTACTAAAAGTAGCCTTCTACCAAGGCATCAAATGTTTGTAAAATGTTTGAACTCTCCTATAAAACCCTATGTTTTCTACTAAAAGTAGCCTTCTACCAAGGAATCAAATGTTTGTATGTATGTCGCTTGTAAGAGTATGTATTTTCCCAAATCTGACTATCATTAACCAAAAATACAGTTTTTACATTACTGTTCATTGTATGATGATCACAAAGTGAATGTAATGAGGAAATAAAATAGTATTGTAGTGTTGTATTAAGTAACTACTGCTGTACTAACTACCTTAAACCAATTGTTATTTAAAGTACCATGTGATATGCCTGTACCATACTACCGACTAAAAACACGATAATGAAAGACGTCAGAAGGAATGAAGTTTGGCACCCGTAGACTTGCAAGTCCCACTGTAGAGAGCATCAAGGTGTAGGATAGTCAATCCAGTATAGATCTATACACAAACTCAACGCTCTCCACTTAAGAAGATTCTTGATACAAAACGAGCCATGACAGGTGATGCCATGCCACGTTACGTGGGTCACATTACTATAGTAGTGTTCTTGTATATGTATTGTGTGTACTAGCTGTATTGTATGTTCTCTCTCTGTCTAGTATGTATGTATGTTCTCTCTGTTTCTCATAATATTATGTTCTCCTGTATAATGTATAGTATGTACTAGCTATATTGTAATGTATAGTATGTACTAGCTGTATTGTAATGTATAGTATGTACTAGCTGTATTGTATGTTCTCTCTCTGTCTAGTATGTAAGTATGTTCTCTCTGTTTTTCATAATAGTATGTTCTCTTGTATAATGTATAGTATGTGTTGACTCATGCATGAACTGACTCATTTCATGCTTCATTGTTCTAGTAATAGTCATAGTAACTTCCTAAACTATACCTATTATAGTTTACTAGCAATGTTGTTTGTATGTATGAACATGTTTGTATACCTTTGCTACCCAAAGGTATTGAATTGAAAGAAGGAACTCTTATATATATATATATACATAGACATAATATATAACTAGGATTCAAACGACCTTCAGACAAACAACCGATACCCTAAGTCCACAACCAAACAAGGAACAGGAGGTAAGGTGAGTTATCAGTACTAAGTCCTTTCAATCCTACTTATATATCTATATCTATATAGATATACATTTAACAGAATATAAGCTTAAAAGAGTTTAATAAAAGTATTAAACATGTAAAAGAGTTTGTAAAACAGTTTGAAGTAGTTTGTTTGATAACACAGTTTGAAAAGTAAGAAATCCACTTGTTTGGTAGTTATTAATCACATGTGATTGATATAATAACTATAATAGTTCAACTTGTATTCCCCCATAAAAGCATTTAAAATCATTTAAAAGGTTGATTAAGGGGTATGAACTCACCTGTAGTGAGTGGTTTGGATGAACGGATGGTATAGGATGCTAAGTGTCAAGTGAAGACTTGAGCACACACACGGATCCTATTTAACATATATTGACACATATATGTATCCAATTAGTCAATTAACAACTAATTAATCAAATAAAGACACCCTAAAACATGGATAACACTTTGATTCAAGTGCTAGGAGTACATTAGGGTTGCATCTAAGGGTGTAGCGCCTCTCAAAGGAGTTTATGGTCCAAATGGGAACAACTCATGAGTTTACGGCACATGGTCATTTCCCCATGAGTTTATGGCCGTAAACTCTGGTATTAAGTACCATTTTGTGTTTTGAGGTCTTATAAGTCATAAAGAAGTATCCTTACTTCAAGTCTAAGCCTTAGGAAGCATTAGTGGCACAATGGCACCACTTTATAGAGTTTACGGCCCATGGACCATTCCTCACGAGTTTACGGCCGTAAACTCTATGTGTTCTTGATCTTTTTGATGTTTAAGGTCCTAAACACTTCAAGGAAGTGATCTAGACTAGTATCCAATGCTAAGGAAGGGACTAGGGCTCACATTGTGTTTCTTTGTGTTTTCTAGTTGAATAAGAAGTGGAACTAGCCATATAACACACTAGGGTAAGAATACTTACAATAAAGGAGCTTGAAAGGGAGTTCACGGCCCAAGAACACTAGTGTGTGTTCTTGGTGTTCTTGGTGAAATGAAGAATGCCTGAGGATCTAAACAAATGGAATGATTTCATGGATGAAATCATGTAAGATCACTAGCTTAAGGAAGAGATCAACTAAACAAGGAAGAAAACACTTACTTTCTTGAAGATTTTGAAGAAACTTTAGATGATACTTGAGAGAGAAATGGTTCTAGACTTGAAATTGTGAAAAAGAGCTAAAAATGACTAAGTGTCACTTATATAGTCCTTAGGGTTTATGGCCCCAATACCATTTGGGCCGTAAACTCCAAAATCTTGGAGTTTTGGAACTTAAATGTTGCACACTTTACCCTAAAGTATCCTCTCTCCAGTTATCTCTTGAAGTACTAAGCTTTAAAACACTCAAACTGACTCCAAAAAGCTTAAAAGTTAGCAGATACAGTTCTGACTTCTATTGAAGTGAATGGTAGTACAGAATAGAAATTTCGGGTTGTCACATCATCCCCCCGTTAGAAGGAATTTCGTCCCGAAATTAGAGTTTAAGCAATTAAGTAGTTACAAATAACTAAGTAAAAAGATGAGGATATTTCAGTTTCATCTGATCCTCTCGCTCCCAAGTGAATTCAGGACCTCGCTTGGTGTTCCAGCGAACCTTCACTATCGGGATACGACTTTGTTTCATTTTCTTGACCTCCCGGTCCATGATCTCCACAGGTTCTTCCACGAAGTTGAGGCTCTCGTTGATCTCGATCTCGTCGAGTGGGATTACAAGAGTCTCGTCGGATAGACACTTTTTCAAGTTCGAGACGTGGAAGGTAGAATGTACGTTTACTGAGTTCGCGGGGTAAGTTGAGTATGTAAGCTACAGGGCCGATTCTAGCGAGAATCTCGAAAAGCCCTGCGTAACTTTTCTGTCAGTCACTAGAGGCTTTCAATCGTCCACTAATCTGAACGATCCTCTCTAGTGATGTCCTCTAACTCTAGATCATGAATTTCATAGCTAGCTTTGAGGGTTTCCGACTGATGGAAGGCTTAGGTAATGAACTTACCTCGTTGCATCAAAATGCAACTGAGCCCTGGATTTGGACGCATCGCCATAGACTACAAAGTCTTCTATTCCTTTTTGAATGGGATAGTATTGGAGTGGTGCACAAGCCTCGTTTTAGCGTTTGGAATGTTCTCTCCTGCTTCTCTTCCCAGCCAAAGGCCATGCCCTTCCGGGTCAAAGTTGTAAGGAGCTTCGCGAATCGTGAGAAGTTCTGAAAGAACCTACTTTAGTAGTCTATGAGACCTAGTAATTTACAAATTTATGTAGGTGTCTTTGGAAGTGTCTACATGAATTCCCTCTTTACTAACAACGTGACACATGAATTTGACCCTTTGAATCCAAACTCGCATTTAAGAGAATTTCGCGTAGAGCTTCTTTGATCGAAATGTTTCCAAGAGCTGCTGAAGCTGTTGACTATGCTCCTCCTTACTACGAGAGTAGATAAGTATATCATTGATGAAGACGATGATGAACTGATCCTAGTAAGGACGACACACCTTATCCATTAAATCTATGAATACTGCGGGTACGTTTGTTAATCCGAACGGCATCACTACGAATTAGTAGTGCCCATAACAAGTTAGGAAGGCTGTCTTCGGAACATCCTCCCTTCATACTCGTAGTCGGTGATACCCGGATCTTGGATCGACTTTTGAAAAGAACATCGGCCATTGACAGTCGATCAAATAATTCGTCTATGATAGGCAAAGGGTACTGATTTTTAATGGTTAGCTTGTTCAGCTCCCTGTAATTGATGCATATACGAAATGATCAGTCTTTTTTCTTGACGAACCAGACCGGAGTTCCCCAGGGTGAGAAACTTGGTCTTATAAAGCCCTAGTTGAGCGGTTCGTTAAGTTGATCTGACAGTTCTTGCATCTATGCAGGTGCTAGACGATAGGGCGGTTTGGCTACTGGGGTAGCCCCTGGAACTAAGTCGATCCTAAATTCGACTTGACGTTGCGGAGGAAATCATGGGAGTTTTCTGTTCTATTTGAATCTCTTGTCTCGATCGGTGGGAAAGGCATCTGATTGTCTCCCATGTTCATTTACATGGCAGTGCGATCACTCGTATTCTGGAACAGTCTTCGTCCTGAAGTTCTCTTCTGGAAGTCATATTTGCTTCCTCAACCACGGCTTCGCGTACACGAGTCGTATAAAAATAAGATTGAAAAGACCGTCGAATAACTGATTCTTCTCTAAGCTCATATCCAAACAAGGAAAAAGAAATTAAAGCGGAATCATCAATTCTAAGCCTGTAGAACCTTGATTTTATATACCACCCCTTTCGTATACATTCCTCAACGATATATTAACCGTATGGGTCTTCGGATTTAACTCGACTTACTGTACGAGTGGTATTCCGAGGAGGTTTCTTGGGGAAGGATACGAAACATAAGATACCCTTCGCATGAGTATCTCAGAGTTCTGGAATGACGGTTTCGCTAGAAAGGAGACTATGGGGAAAAGGATTTTCGCATGAGACTGGCATTGTGAGGATCAAATTGACTCTTGTTAGATAATACTGTCGGACTACTCGAAATAAAGGCGTTAGATTAGATTATAACGGTGTTACAAAAACATAATGGTGCAACCTAACAGAGTTTCATTACTTTAGCTTATCTTACAAGACTGCTGCTGCAAACAAGGTATACTACAAAAGCAAGTACACGCAGCACGACGGTCCCTTAACTGACGGGATCTCGCAAAAGATATGACTCGGGTTGCACTAGTTTTTAACAGCTTATTAGTCTAATATAACGAAAACGCCCTAGAATTTTAACGTGGGTCCGGAGTAGTCTCTCCCTCAGCAGTGATCCTTAGAATCGTCCCGTCTGCGCTAGAGTTCTTTGTTATTGGACAATCCTTATTGGGATGTCCTATCTCACCGCATAAATGACAAATCGGGCTTGCCCCAGCATCGATGGTGGAAGTGAAGTGTCGAGTCGGAGTTATGTGGACACGAGTGCTTGCGTTGCTCTTCCCTTTTGGACAATTCCTTTTATAGTGTCCGGTCTTACCACAACCATAGCAAGCCGGGCTGACCCTGATGTTAGTGATTTGGAAGATGGTTCTTGTCGGCGCCCTACAGACACCAATAGTGTGCCCCATTTGTTTGCAATTTATGCATTGCGGATCACTGCAAACTCCTGTATGATGAAAAGTACACTTTATACACTTCGGGAGTTTTCCCTCATATGGTCTGAACGGTGTTGAAGTGGTAGGGGTCGCCACTTGTTGTTGTTGCTTGGCAATCTTTTGAGATTGTTTGTGCTCCTTGTAGGCTTGACGCCTTCGTTTCTTACCCTCTGCTTTGCGGCTTTGGGTGTTCGTAAAAGTTATGATTTGTTGATTTCCCGGGTGCTTACAACAATTTGAACTGTCAATACCTTTTACATCCTTTGCTTTCTTTATTAGAGTTGACGTGTGCAAGGACAGCTGTCACGACAGCTGTTACCGCTGCTTGAAAGGTGGCAGCGTCTATATGAAGGATCTGGGTTGTGTCGTTCGGCGGATTACCTCTAGGTGACGACATGATTATGCTATTTGACACGAAAAGGAGTTTGTGAGTGATTATGGTCGGCCCTAGATGTATTCCACTCATTCATGTAATTGTAAATTTTTTGTTTTGTTAAACTGTTCTCGATGGTTTGACCTACATCCCTATGATGCAGCACTGGAAAAGAGTTGAAGTAAGCTTGTAGGATGTTTACTAGACAATTGTTATTTTGAACTTGACTATCATTGGTTGGTGGATAACCGGATCCAACCTTTGATAAGAATTGGAAGTAATCCTTGAGTAAATTCACCATAGCTCAATAATTTGACGAAGTGAGTGTTTAGATAGGATTCTAACGATAGCAGAACGAAAGTATTTGAACAAGGGTTGGCACAGAAATTTGCCGACTGTCAATATCATTGATATTTAAGATGTAATACGTTTGGAAAAATGACCTTGCAGTAGGTCTTACATCATATCCGAAGTAGAAAAGTTTCGACAGCATAAAGGCCTAACTACAAGTACTTAAAGTACAGGGATAGTTACTTAGAAAAGTGGTACTTAGAGCATAGATAGGAAGACTATTCTTTCAACCAAGGAAAAAAAGGTAGAATATCTCCTACTGGTGACGGTTATCCCTTGGGTGAACCCTTGGTTCAGCCAGCTGACGCTCCATATCAAGTAGGTGCTTTTCGTACACCCTTTGGCGTACTCGGAGCTCTATGACTTCAGCTCGAGTTTCAGCTAGCTCTTGCTGCAGGGTGTCATGGTCTCCCCTAGATCTGTCACGAGCATCTTCCAGACGAATGGTGCAGATGGTATGCATTCTCACATTGGCGTCAACTTCCGTGATTCGATGGAGAGCTGTCCTACCCTGAATCTCGTTTTGGGCAACTCTGCGGACCATTATTGGCAAGACTCTGTCTGCTGAGCCTCCTTCGCCCAGGTCATAAAAGCTTCAGTCTCCATTGAATGACATGGGATGATCCTGCTCTTGGCTCCATGTTTCCAAGCTTTCCACCCATGGAGGCGTCGGGCCTTGAAAAGTCAGACGAGGGTTAGGATTTGGGACAGGAGCCATCGGGGGTAGGTTCTCAACTTCAGGCTCGGAGTCAGAACAATCTGCAAAGCCTTCAGCCTGGTGATCATCCACAGGGATTGGGTGATCATTTTCTGGCTCTGCATCAAACCCTCCTCCATTACCTTGGTTAGGGAAGTACAAGTCGCCGTGGGGATGGAATCCACCCATGTTATCTATGCGAGAAAAGGGATATAAGAATTAAGCGCATAAGTAGTTTTATAGTAACACAAAATACTCCTATAGTATTTTAGGTTTATGTTTTGTTCTAAGGTTTTCGTTGTGGTATTGTTGGTAAGTTTTTAGACTTGTTGCAACCTCACAACCACACTTAGGCACATGCTAGTCACTACTCGAATAATATAGTTGATCAGGCTATATCTTCCCAGATTTGACTATATGTCTCTAAGTCTACTTGTGCTGCCCAACAATCGTAATACTTTTGTTCTGTCCTAGTGACACTGATTTTAGTATGAATGCAGGTATGTATACTTGGTTAAATATTTTATTATTTAAAAGTATAAACTCTTTATCAGAGTATTTTTAAATCCCACTGTGTTTATAGTTCGTATATCTTTTATGGGTTGATATACTCGATTCGCTATAAACAATGCTCTGATACCAATCTGTCACACCCCAAAACCGGAACGGCGGAATCGTTCGGGGGTGGAGGACGTCATGTATAGTATCACAACAATGAATAGTAGTAAACAAGCAACAACATCATCCATTGCATTAATAATATAATTTAATACAAGTGTGTTCTGTGAAGTGTAATAGACACTAGAATGTAAATCAAAATAAAAGATGAGTCTTAAACGAGCTCCGTCTTCTCAAAACCTGGCACCGGTACCTGTCTACTGGTGACCTGAGAATACAAGTTATTTTTAAAGAGTTTATCAGCTTTAAAGCTGGTGAGATCATAAGTATTTTAGTGTCTGTGTTTGTATGAAAGTGTTTGTAAGTATGTGATGAATAAGTTTGTAAATGTTTGAACTCTCCTAGAAAACCCTATGTTTTCTACTAAAAGTAGCCTTCTACCAAGGCATCAAATGATTGTAAAATGTTTGTAAAATGTTTGAACTCCCCTAGAAAACCCTATGTTTTCTTCTAAAAGTAGCCTTCTACCAAGGCATCAAATGTTTATATGTATGTCTCTTGTTAGAGTATGTATTTTCCCAAATCTGACTATCATTAACCAAAAATATAGTTTTTACATTACTGTTCATTGTGTGAAGATCACAAAGTGAATGCAATGGGGAAATAAAATAGTACTGTAGTGTTGTATTAAGTAACTACTGTTGTACTAACTACCTTAAACCTATTGTTATTTAAAGTACCATGTGATATGCCTGTACAATACTACCGACTAAAAACACGACGATGAAAGACGTCGGAAGGAATGACGTTTGGCACCCATAGACTTGCAAGTCCCACTGTACCGAGCAGCAAGGTGTAGGATAGTCAATCCAGTATAGATCTATACACAAACTCAACGCTCTCCACTTAAGGAGATTCTTGATACAAAACGAGCCATGACAGGTGATGTCATGCCCCGTTACGTGGCTCACATAACTGTACTAGTGTTCTTGTATATGTATTGTGTGTACTAGCTGTATTGTATGTTCTCTATCTGTCTAGTATGGATGTATGTTCTATCTGTTTCTCATAATAGTATGTTCTCCTGTATAATGTATAGTATGTACTAGCTGTATTGTAATGTATAGTATGTACTAGCCGTATTGTATGTTCTCTCTCTGTCTAGTATGTAAGTATGTTCTCCCTGTTTCTCATAATAGTATGTTCTCTTGTATAATGTATAGTATGTGTTGACTCATGTATGAACTGACTCATTTCATGCTTCATTGTTCTAGTAATAGTATTAGTAACTTCCTAAACTATACCTATTATATTTTACTAGCAATGTTGTTTGTATGTATGAACATGTTTGTATACCTTTGCTACCCAAAGGTATTGAATTGAAAGAACGAACTTCTATATCTATATACATATACATAATATATAACTAGGATTCAAACGACCTTCGGACAAACAACTGATACCCTAAGTCCACAACCAAACAAGGAACAGGAGGTAATGTGAGCTATCAGTCCTATGTCCTTTCAATCCTACTTATATAACTATATCTATATAGATATACATTTAACAAAATATAAGTTTAAAAGAGTTTAATAAAAGTATTTAACATGTAAAAGAGTTTGTAAAACAGTTTGAAGTAGTTTGTTTGATAACACAGTTTGAAAAGTAAGAAATCCACTTGTTTGGTAGTTATTAATCACATGTGATTGATATAATAACTATAATAGTTCAACTTGTATTCCCCCCCCCCATAAAAGCTTTTAAAATCGTTTAAAAGGTTGATTAAGGGGTATGAACTCACCTGTAGTGAGTGGTTTGGATGAACGGATGGTATAGGATGCTAAGTGTCAAGTGAAGACTTGAGCACACACACGGATCCTATTTAACATATATTGAAACATATATGTATCCAATTAGTCAATTAACAACTAATTAATCAAATAAAGACACCCTAAAACATGGATAACACTTTGATTCAAGTGCTAGGAGTACATTAGGGTTGCATCTAAGGGGTGTAGGGCCTCTCAAAGGAGTTTATGGTCCAAATGGTAACAACTCATGAGTTTACGGCCCATGGTCATGTCCACATGAGTTTACGGCCGTAAACTCATGGTATTAAGTACCATTTTGTGTTTTGAGGTCTTATAAGTCATAAAGAAGTATCCTTACTTCAAGTCTAAGCCTTAGGAAGCATTAGTGGCACAATGGCACCACTTTATAGAGTTTACGGCCCATAGACCATTCCTCATGAGTTTACGGCCGTAAACTCTATGGGTTCTTGATCTTTTTGATGTTTAAGGTCCTAAACACTTCAAGGAAGTGATCTAGACTAGTATCCAAGGCTAAGCAAGGGGCTAGGGCTCACTTTTCCCCATCTATTAGGGTTTAGGGCTCAAGAACATGTCTTGGCCGTAAACACCTTTGATCTTGTGTTTCTTTGTGTTTTCTAGTTGAATAAGAAGTGGAACTAGCCTTATAACACACAAGGGTAAGAATACTTACAATAAAGGAGCTTGAAAGGGAGTTCACGGCCCAAGAACACAAGTGTGTGTTGTTGGTGTTCTTGGTGAAATGAAGAATGAGAGTGTAATTATAATTATAACTAATTACTGGGGTTTGGAAGCGTACCAAAATTGTAGCAGGATCCTTTGTGCTTAGATTTAAATGTCCTATTGCACCACAAAGGTGGCATATTAGAATAGTCCCAACATTTGTGGTTGAAGTGATGCGTTGGATCCGAGTTCTGCAGAAACGGGTAGTGTGCCTGTTCTTCTTGCAGTCCTTGCAGTGCAACTGTCGGCAAACACCTAGATGATGGAAACTGCACTTTTTGCACTTCGATAGATTTCCAGCATACTGCTTTGCTGGTGTATGGGTAACCGGAATACTAGTAGGAACGGTGATAGGAGCAACAAATGTCGTTGCCGGAGGGGCTGCCACAAGTTGATGTCTTTTGGTCGTTCTTTGGGATGATTTGCACTTCTTGCTATCCCAGAACTTTCGTTTATTGCTCTTGGGTTTGATATTCAGAGTGCCATTGTAGTTTGACACTCGTTGTTGTACTTGGTTGTTACTTTGATTGGAATTTCTGATAACAATTTCGCTAACATTTGCGTTGTTTGTGTTAAGGTGAGTCATGACAGATGCTACGGCAGCTGTGACCGCAGCTTAGAAAGTCGCGGCATCTATCTGAAGGGTTGGTGTTTTCTTCGAAGGCATGATTCTGTTACACGATAGGAAAATGAGTTTGTGAGTGATTATGGTTGGCCCTGGATACATTCTAACCATTCAAAAGAATGTAAGTTTTTCGTTTTGTTAAATTGTTCTCGATGATTTGACCTACATCCCTATAATGCAGTACTGATAACGAGTAGAAGTAAACTTATAGAATGGTCACAAGACGATTGACATCCGAACTAAGCTATGTTTGGTTGGTGGGTAACATGTTCCAAGTTTCGAAAGTATTGAAAGTGATCCATGAGCTAAATTACCATAGTTCAATAATGTAACGAAAGTGAGATTTAGATAGAGTTCTAACGATAGTAGGATGAAAGTACTTGGACAAGGATTGTTACAGGGATTAGCCGACTGTCAATATCATAAATATTTAAGATGTAATAAGTTCGGGAAAATTGACCTTCGAGTAGGTCTTACATCATATCCGAAGTAGGAAGGTTTTGACAGAACAAAGACCTAACGAAACAGTACTTACAGTACAAGGATAGTTACATAGAAAAGTTCTATTTAGAGCATAAATAAGAAGACTATTCCTTAAACCAAAAGAAGGAAGGTAGATCATCCCTTACTGGTGACGGGTATCACTCGGATGAACACTTAGTTCAGCCAGCTGACGCTCCACATCAAGTAGGTGTCTTTCGTACACCCTCTGGCGTACTCGGAGCTCTATGACTTCGACTCGAGTTTCAGCTAGTGCTTGCAGCAGAGTTTCATTGTCTCTCCTAAGATTAAGTTCAAGATTGCGAATACTATCCGCATTGGAATTTGTGTCTGCCTCGAGTTCTACGGTTTCTTGAATGGCTGCTACATTCAGTTCAACATTTCAAGCCACTCGGAGAACCAAGATGGGAAGAATCCTGTCTGCGGATCCTCCTTCACTTACGTTGTAGAAGCTTTGGTCTCCGTTGTAAGGTAAGGGTTGGCCCTGCTCATGGCTCCACCTTTCCAAGTACTCAGCCCACAAAGGCGTCGGGCCTTGAAAAGCCGGACGAGGGTTAGGATTTGGGATTGGAACCACTGGGGGTAGATTCTCAACTTCTGGTTTGGGATCAAGATCCTCTGGAAAATCTTCTGTCAGGTCATCATCTAAGGGAATTTCAGGTTCTGCTTCTGGATCTGCATTTAGTCCTCCTCTATTCTCTTTGCCGCGAAAGTAAGGGTCACCGGGGAGGTGAAATCCAACCATTTATCTAGACGAGAAATAAGGGTAAAGAATTTATTTAGCAATTCTAAAATAAAGCGGTAAACAATTAAAAAGTTTCTATAAGAGAAACTTATTGCTAATCCTAATATGACTCTTACTGGTTCCTTCTATGAGAACATAGTGCATACCAATTATATACCACTTGAGTCGAATAGTCCTTCGAATAAATGATTCTACTCTAAGTCCACATCCAAACAAGGAAAAGGAAGTGAATCTTAGACCACATATTCTTAGTCTATGAAACCTAATTATATATAACCGTAATGTATGCACTTAGTACTCATAGAACTATCATCAAAAGCCTTTTGTTCTTATGAAGTTTCTTCTTTGAATGAATAGTGCCTAAAATACTCGTATTGTATTTTTCTTTATGTTTTGTTCTTACGTTCTTTTGTATATGAAGATGTATATGTATAGTTTGCTAAGTTTTAGACATGTTGCAACACCACTATCACTCCCGAACACACGTTCACCATATCTCAAACGAATATAGTTGATCAGGCTATATTGATCCGAGATATGATTACATAACTGCTTAGGTTTGACTGTAGTATCCAACATCTAATTACTTTTGTTATGTTCTAGTATGACACTGTTCTATAGTAAGTATGTAGGTATGTAATTATGTATACTTTTAGTTAAGTATTTTAGTACTTAAAAAGTATAAACTCTTATTTTAATCCCATTGTGTTTATAGTTTGTATATCTTTTATGGGTTGATATACTCGATTCACTATAAACAATGCTCTGATACCAATCTGTCACACCCCCAAACCAGAACGACGGAAACGTTCGGGGGTGGAGGACGTCATGTACAGTATCATAACAATGCAAAGTAGTAAACAAGCAACAACATCATCCATTGCATTAATAGTATAGTTTAATACATGTGTGTTCTTTCATAGTAATATGACACCAAAATAAGTAATCAAAATAAAAGACGAGTCTTGAACATGCTCTGTCTTCTCAAAACCTGGTCGACTGTACCTGTCTACCGATGACCTGAGAATACAAGTTGTTTTGAAAGCGTAGGTCAGCATTTAAGTTGGTGAGTTCATAAGTATTTTGTTTAAGAGAGTATCTTCCTTGATAATTGAAGAAGTTTGAATGATCTACTAGAAAATCCTATATTTTCTTATAAGTGAGAAGCAGTCTTAATAACCAAGACTGTAACCTGTAAGCAAATATGCCATGCATAGAATGAAGAATGTAGAGTTTTATGTTTAAGTAAAACTGGTTAAAAGGGTGTTCATCCCAAATTATGAACATGCTAATAATACCCCATTGTATATTTATTACCCCCTGAGCCTGATTGAGTTAAATATATATTACTACGTACAAGAGTTGTTGTTTCCACGGTTTGTGAGTTTCTCATAACCATACTAGACGTAGTACGAATGTCGACATTTGTCACCCCAGACCTGCCGGTCTAACTGTAGCTAACAGTTTAGGTGCGGGGTCGTCAACCCCGTATAGATCTATACACAAATTCGCGCTCTCCCTCCAGGAGACTCTGGTCAAAGATGGGAACTTTCGTTTGGTACAAACAAAGCCATATGTCTCACATGATTGCTAACAACAAGTTCATGAGTAATATAATGAAATACCTTTTGTATGAAAAGTTTATCCTTGATATGAAGAATGCATACTTCTAAATAAATCACATTTCTATTTATAAGATCATGTTGTAACCCAAAGAGGTAAAGAAGTGCTTTTCCATGATAACTAATTCATATGATAATCAAAACTACAGTATGAAAAGTATACCAAAAGATTTACGCGTACACATTTCTATTTATAGTATTCTCTGTTATAGTATTTTCCGTTATAGTATTCTCTGTTATAGTATTCTATGTTGTAGTAATCTCTGTTATAGTATTCTCTGTTATAGCATTCTCTGTTATAGTGTTTGTATATGATAGTATTTCTCTTAAACTATACCTATAATAGCTTACTAGTAATTTATGTAATTTGACTGAATGAAAGTATACCTTTGCTTCCCAAAGGTATTGAACTGATTGAATAGTACTTTTATATCTACATATGTATACATAATATTTAACTAAGATTTAGACGACCTTCGGACAACTAATCGATACCCTAAGTACACATCCATACAAGGAAAAAGAATTAAAGCGGGTTAGCAGTCCTAAGTCCTTTAAACATTATTTATATAACTATACATACATAGACATTGCATTTAACAATATGTAAGTTTAAAAGGAAGTTTTGTAAAACATTTGAAGAGTTTAATAATAAATATTGATGACTTGATGTCAATGTATAAAACGATTTAAAAGTAGTTTGTTTGATAAGACAGTGTAAAGTAAAAGAAATCCTTTGTTCGAAACACAGTTATAGAGTATATGAAATCATTTGCTTGAAACACAGTTATAAATCACATGTGATTGATTATATAACTAATATGTTTTCTACTTGTATCCCCCCCATAAAAGCATTAAAATCATTCGAAAGATAGATTTAAGGGGTATGAACTCACATGATAGAAGTGACGATGTGAAGAAGACGATGTTTAACTCGGGCCGCGCTTCGACTGGTAAGGAAGCAAGTTTCTCGGATACGTCGGGACTTCGGGTCTTGCGTCGTGAGTTAGAGGTGTTACCGGGGCTTCGGGGCAGTCTCGAGATGCTTAACACAGAGCAAAAGTAGCAAGGAAGGTAGAATTGAACAACCAAAACCCAAGACCTTCGGTTTCTATTTATAGGACTGATTTCTTCATTTCCACGTCGTGAACACTATTTCCACGTCATGGGCTTGACCGCCACTGCATGCGTCATCGCAAGTTGGCTCTGGCAGACTCCAGGAGGCGTCAGAAGACATTCCACGTCGTGGGCACTGTTTCCACGTCGTGGTCCCTAACAGTTTTGTGGTTTCGCGCCCCAAATTTCAGAAATTCATAACTTTCGCATACGAACTCCGTTTTCGACGTTCTTTATATCGACGCGTAGGCGAGATTATTCTCTACAACTCTCGTTTAGACTCTGTTGGCAAATTTTGAATTTATTTTTAATATATTATCAATATATTATTTATATATTATTTTTAGTAGGCTGGGACAGGAAAACTCCGTCATAAATTCATAACTTTTTCATCCGACGTCCGTTTTCGTCAGACTTTTTACCGTTGTACTGCTATTGACGAGATCTTCGATTCTCATTTAGGCTGTTTCGGCCCAAAAGTCTCTCGATCTCTATTTCGAGTTTTTAGTTGTCTATTGCTATATCCGGAACTTGGAAAAATCATAACTTCCTCATACGAAGTCAGATTTGGACGTTCTTTTTACGTACGTTTACGGTTTAATGATATCTACAATTTTCATTTAGACACCTAAGGTTAATAATTATTGTATTGAAACTTCGCGTTTTACGTTTACCAGTATTGCCTGTTTTGCCGCGAATCTTAGATTGGTCATAACTTCTTCGTTATAACTCGGATTTTAGTGTTCTTTATATTTCTGAAACCCTTGAAATGATATCTATCGTTTTATGCAACCCAATAGAAACTTTTGAACATTTTAATTTTGATGCTAATTTCATTAAATCAAAAGAGATTACAATTCCTGACTTTTTAGATCATTGCATTGATTCGAAATATCGGGTTGTCACATATATGACCCTCTATCATCAAATGATAGGGTCTCTAATGTATCTAACAGCTAGTAGACCAGATATTATGTTTTCTGTCTGTTATTGTGCCAGGTTTCAAGCTAATCCACCTAAACCTCATATGGTGGCTGTGAAAAATATCTTCAGATATTTGAAGCGGACCTCATCTCTCGGTCTTTGGTACCCTGCGAAATCAGGCTTTTTTGTTCAAGCATTCTCTGATGCCAATCTTGGTGGATGTGGTCTAGACCGAAAGAGCACAACTGGCGGGTGTCAAATCCTTGATGGAAAACTCGTTAGCTGGCAATCTAAGAAACAAACGTACGTGTCTCTTTCTACAGCCGAAGCTGGATACAAAGTCAACTTAGAGATTATGGCCTAAACATGAAAAAAATTCCCCTCTATTGTGACTTAGAAAGCACTATTCGGATATGTCACAACCCAGTGCAACACTCGAAAACGAAACATATAGCACTGAGATACCACTTCATCAAGGATCACGTAGAAAATGGTAACGTTGAGATCCACTTTGTTCGATCTGCTGACCAATTAGCTGACATCTTCACGAAGGCCTTACCTGTAGCAAGTTTTAATAAAATACTCCAAGGCTTATGGATGATGGAAGCTGATTCAGTACCAAAACCCCTTTCACCTCTTTAAAATTAAGCAAGCGAAATAGAGCGAACGCTCGGTCTATTTCGGTTCCAGATTTTTCGGGAAACGAAATGCACCGAACGCTCGGTCCATTTCGCCTCAGCTCTCTAAAGGTGAAGTTTCGGTTGTATACTCTGTACACTATGTATACTTTTTCTCAATTCATTTTATGTTTTTCATTTCTTTTCATAAAAACCAAAAATATTTTCTTTTCTGTTTTTATTGTTATTTTTTTCAGAAAAATAAAAATGATCAAAAATATTTTATTTTGTGTTTAGTTTTATTTCGTTTCTTTTTCAAATATAAAAGTAAAATACCAAAAATATCACACTGCAAGGACTCTTGGATAACTTCCACTGATGGAGCTGGGGCAGGTACAATTCTCTTTATCTTTGTACTAGCTAAGTGTCCCTAGAAGCATGCTGTTGTATGGTGTCCTAAGCCTCGACGACTCTAAGTGAATCCTTACTGATTCAATATATATAAATTGGTTCTTCCCTATACGGCTGTTAAAATCACTCAAGTCATGAGCTACCTCACTCTTATTATATTGAGTTAAGAGTTCTCTGCTCGGTCCTTACTATATAGCAGACGTACTTTCGGTTCTTTAACCAACTTCACACTTTTCTCTATCACATTTCGGTTCATAATAGTAACCCTTGAGACTCTCAGAATTTACCACTGAGGTTTATGGTTACACAACATCTTTGTTCATGATTATAGTTTCGTTTCACCACGTACTATGTGAAACCCAAAATCCAATACCTACAATGAATTGACGGTGAACAAGCACATGTTCTAGTTTTCACCCAAGTATTAACGAAACCACTTTAGTGAGAGGTACGAAGCCATCTCTTTTTATTTTTGAGCGGTCTTTCTGAAATTGTCTACCACCAAGACGTTTATGCCCAAAAGATCCATTTTATTTTTGTTTTTGAGATTTCTACAATATCACCAAGTCACTGAAACTTAATCACACCTACTTCTTTTATAGGCTACACCGGTCTCACAAGTACTTCATCCAACTTTCGGTCTTCTATCAAGTTCCGGAGTTCGATTGAAGCGAAAGCCACCCTAATAACCTTACACTGACAAGATGCCTTTCAATGCTTCTTAATAAGTGTTTGATCGTATTTTAACGGGAAACCACACAGACACTTCTAAGTCTCTCTTGACTTTGAAGGAAGAGATTCATGCCCAGGATCCACAGTTTTATGTCTTAATTGACATCACTTATATCCCACAAATACGTTGTTTTATTTCTTTTTCTTTGGCACACTCTTGCACGAAGATCACTATGATTTTCCACAAGTCTTGATCATGGTACTAATGGCTTTTTCTCAGATCTGGCATTTCGGTTCAATACCTTATGATATTTGACTATGTTTGGAGGTGAAGGCTAGTCAACACCAATGAAAGCGAAAGGGTGAGTCCACATTTCAAAGGGAATTTGATCAGTTTTAAAATCAAAGAGGCGGTGAATGGTTAAGATCTTAAAAGGCGGGTGAATTTGAATCGTTTCCTTTTCTCACGCCGCCTGACGCCATTGACACACTTTTCAGGGTAACAGTTGTCAAATCACGCTTTTTCAAGTGTCGATTCAGAAAATCGTTCAATCATCACTCAAGATTTTTCTCTCTCATGTTAATCGTATAAGGGGTTTTCTCACCTCACTTTTACCTCTTTACCACTTACAAAATCCTCTCGAGCATTAAACGGCGATTTCTCTCTACTGTTCATCTTCAACACTTCAAGCTTCAACAATGGTTGACTCATCTTCTGCTCAAGAACAAAGCACACACTAATCGCTTCTCACCATCAAGCCAAATCAAAATCTGATAATCGAACTCTCTCCTTTTCAGTACGATCCTTACATGCTTCAGCTGGTTGAATGCCTCAAATATTCACCACTTGTGATTGCTATAACCAAGGTGGAGTCTGTCCCTATGTCTTTCCTTTCTCAAGTTTAGTCAACGGCGTCATACGATAAAGCCAAGTAGAGGATTTTATTTGAGGCTTTGGATTAGAAGACTTCGATTTCAAAGGTTAGGTTTTGCTCATTGCTAAGGCTTATCATCGACGACTCCATGGTCAACCCAGATTCAATCAGCACGACACAGCTTTTCACCATGTTTTAGGATATGGGGTACACTAAAGTTCTTACCACAGTGACAAAGTTCAAGAAGTCATGTCTTCCTCCACAATGGAATGGTCTATTTACTCTTCTTTTCAAGGGTTTATCGGAGAGGGTTGCAGGGCCTGACGGGGCAAGCAAAGCATTTATGACTCTTCTCTATGGTCTTTACCACGGGATCAACATGGACTATGGGTCTATTCATTGGACTCAACTGGTACAAAGCCTTACCTCGTTTCTCGTTATTCTGAAATATCATGTGGCAGGTTTTGGACCCTTGTTACTCAATGGGCAATGGAGAAATTCCACATTCCAACAATGGCAGATTCTTTGATGTCATATATTGCCACGTTTCACACGACGAAGATTATTATTACCGATCCATCCAAATTTATGTTCATCGATTCGATTCCTGAGTCAATGTACTATTGTGTTTCTGGGGAAAAGCAAGCTCATTCGTGAATACAAGAAGCTTCCTCCTACGGGACCGAGGAAGCTATCCCCTGAAATGCAAAGATCACTGGATGCCGCTGATAAACCAGTAAAACGAGGGAAGAAGGCTGATCAACGAAAAAGGGAGAAGGAAGGACCATCATATCCAGCTACTCTGCCTAAAAACCGAAAGTCATAACATGCAGCTCCTTCCACTCCTAAGAAGCGAAAGATCAAGAAAAAGGTGCACAAGCCAAAGGCTCAGTCATCAAGTGATTCAGAATATGTTCCCTCCGACCAACAACCTGAACAAGAGTCAAGCGATAGTGAACATTCTCAAGAAGAGAGTTCGCTCAGAGGAGATTCGCCTCCACCTACACCGGCTCATCATTGTATCTGAAACTCACCTCCTTCCTCTCCTACTCGCTCTGTTCCTATAACTATTGCTCCATGCCCTCCTCCAATCTCTTCTTCAACAGCAACTTCTATACCAATCCCAACACCCTGATTCACCGAAATTTCTACCACTACCACTACTCCAACCGAACCTCAAGTTCGTGTCAATGTATCTGATACAGGGGTACCTACTTCAAGGACCGAACCCCGATTACCTCTAAACCTCTATCTCCACCTCACTCAAACGAATCTGACACTGTTATCGGTGGAGATAATGAAGACTTTGATTCCTTCTATTTTAGCCCCTACAGAGTTCAGAGTGATGATGATGATGATGCTCCTGTAACGAAACTACATTTAAAGGATCTTACCGAGAAACTTGACAAGCTTATTAGCTCTGCATCTTCCTCTTCTCCTACAGAATACTAAGAATCAACGGTCAAGGCCCTATTCTCTACTCTGGTTAAAGTGCATCAGGACTCGATTGACAAAGCTACCAAAGTTGTGGATGCTTCTACTACTTCTTTTCAGAAATCGATTGAAAATGTTGACAAAATAATCTCCGATGCTCAAGTGTTTTTGGACTCTCTCTAGGCAGCTTCTCAAAAGAATGCCAATATGGTGAATGCTACGATTATATATCTCACCACTACGCTTCAGGAGGCGCATAAGCATTTTGAAAGCATTAGATCTGGGATTCAAGCTGATAATGCAGAGCTTGTATCTTCGGTAAAGGCTGGCCTTGATCAACTCCAGACCGAGCTTGCTGTGGAAAACAAAGTAATGGATGAACTGGATCGTCGTACTGCTCAGCTCAAAACTCAGAACTTGAAGCTTACTCTGGTAACCAAGGAAATTGATGATCTCAAATCTAAGCGGGCAGTTATCAAAAGCTGTGTTGGTGATGTGCACTCTCTTTTTTCCAATCTCCTAGAGGCACATGATTCGATTCGTACTCTCACTGTCCGACGACATTTGGCTGAGAAGATGAGACCTGATCTTGAAATGTTAAGCCAAATAGAAAGTGTTCCGGATACTATTGTCCCTCCGAAAAAAGGAGGAGAAGCAAGTCAGGGTCAACCACAACAACCTCCAACAAGCAAACCAATTCAAATATTTTCTCAACCGAAAGTCACCACTGAACCAAAGGGTAATGAAGCTTCGGGTTCTAGTGTGAAGGACAAAAACAAAAAGATAGTCGGTGATAATGATGAGGAAGAAACTGAAGAAGATGCTCTCAAAAGAAAGCAACGTGATCGAGAGCTTGATGAAAATCTTCGCATCGCAAGAGAAGAAGAAAAGAGGGAAAGAAAATGAAAAGAAGCTCATGATGCATTGGAAAGTAGAAAAACTCTATTTCCTTGTGGACATTGGAGAAAGTCTTAAAAGAAGAAATCGAGTCTCCTAGCACTCACTGGCTTGAACCGGTCATCTCGTTTGATCGTAAAAACTCAAGAGACTCTCAGTTCGACATGCCTATCACCCGAAAGACATTTGTGTTTCATTGCTTTGAGCCAATCGTTGTTGTTCCTTCTCCTGACCCGAAGGTTGATTGATAATTACTTGACTACTATCTTGCATTTTCTCAGCCATAATACTTGACCTGGAGTGCACAAAAGATCACAATAGTCAAGGTATTGAAACCAACTCCAGCGGGAAATTTTATAAATGTAATGTTCAAAGTAACCCGAGGCTCTGACAACTCGGTTCATATGATTTCTCTTGCTGATCTGCCGAACTTAAACCCACACGACTGGATCCTCTTAAACAACATTTTGCTAACTGATCAACAGCAGTACGAGCCTATCATCGATCATATCAAGCAAATGTTAGTTTCTTACATTCATGAGGTTGCCAAGATGGATCAAGAGATCACCTCTGCCTTAAGGAATAAGCCTGCAATCAAACCAATTGGGAAGGCAAGTGATGTTTACAAGATGCAGATGGGAAAGATTGACCCGAAGTATCACACGGTCATGTTCACCATAGCTGAAGGCCAAAAGTGCTTGTTCCCTCTTGATGATAAAAACCTGTTCTCCACTTCTTCTATAGAGCACATTCTTGACATCACTCACAGGTGTAAGCTAAACAGTGATGCTGATAAGAAAAAAAATTTCGGATATGCTTCGGTGGTATATTGACTTCCGACAAACTCTTATTGACATCATACCGAAGCTATTCAAGACTGTGAAGAAATCTACTCTCACTCAACCGAAATGATCTCTCGCCTCAATTAACGCAAATGGAGAGAGTGTTGGGTCTAGGAGTTGCATGAATGGGCCTGTTACTTTGGTCCATTGTTATCACGGTTTGGGCCTGTCTAGCTGTGTTTATATCATTAGGGTTTAGTATATAAGATAGATGCATGCATCGTTCTCTGCACGTTTTTTCTCAATAATTATTCATTTATTGTATTGTAACCCTAGCACACCTCTACAGTTGGAGTTCTTAATCGAGCTCTTTTGAGGTGGAGCATATTAATCATTCAGCTCTTGTTTGATTCATCGTGTGTTCTTTACTTTTATTGTGTTTGACTGAATCTGTTACGAATCTAAACGATCATAGAGAAATTAATTCTCATTAGTATATGTATTTTATATCTACAAAATATGTTGGGTAAAACATGGGTAGATGAATGATGAGGGATGATAGTTGATATAGAGGAACATTGGCACTATGGACAGAATGCCCTATAGGTGAACATTGGCAGAAATGGACCTAGTACCCTATAGATGAGCATTGACAGTTGCGCCACAACCTGTAGATGTTTTTGATCTACGATGTAATCTACACATCCTAGCAGCTGCGCTCTAAGGATAGTATCGGCAGCTACGCCTAATAGAGAACATCATAACCCTGGCAGCTGCGCCTAATAGAGAATGTCACAATTCTGGCAGTTGCGCCTAAATAATAATGTTGGCAGGTGTGCTTAATAGATAATATTGACAGCTATGTCATTGGCAACGATGGACTTCGCGCCTACTCCTTAGTAAAATCCTTAGGACTAAAGAAGATAATGGGGATGGGTAATTGGGTTGATTGTTTAATGATTAAACATAATTACATTCATTTACACTAGTGATCTACACCGCAAGATTAAAGAGGTGTAGATCACTAGTGTAAATGAATGTAAGTTTTGTTTATGCTTATGTTTCTGTATTGACGATGACATCCCAAAGTTTTAAAATGAATAAAATACATTTCTTCGGAAATGCTTTGATAACATATTTATCATGTTTTTCTGGGAACAAATTCCGCAACACTTTTCTTTAAAAAGTTACTCTGATTTTAAAATAAGCATAAATAATTTTTTTAAAATGACCGTGAATTTGGGGATGTCATAGTAACTATAAGGGTAACTTGGTCATTACAATATGCATACACTTATAGGAGCCATTATATCGGAGTCCGTCACCCCATCGTTTTAGTTCCCCAATTATCTTCTCTCTGTATTTGGTCCCAAGAAATTAAAACATTTCGATCATTTTCCCTAAAACACTATAATTCGTCAATCTTTTTCTCAACTAGATAATGCAAATCGATGGTTGCATCCACCTCAATAACAATGGCAACAAGATCACAAACAAGAAGATCGCTCGACGAAGTACCAAAGGATGCTATTACCAAGATAATGGTGCTTCTAGGGAGAAACTCATATATTGATGTCTTCAAATGTAGGATTGTATAAGTTTCTTCAACAACCTTTGTATTATATGTTTCAATTTTGTGCGTGCATTAAGCATTTGAAATTTAATTTGTGTATAAACGACGCATTCAAGTTTTATTTAAATGTGTGTACATTACATAGTTCCAAAACCTTCAAAGATTGTTGTGAGATAGATGAAATGTACAAGACCTTATAGACCAATAGTTTAACGAAGGAAAGGTTTTGTGGGAGGATTGGCCAGTGTCTAGTCTTATAGAAATGCAGAGCCCAGAGGAACCCTAACATTTAATTTTTTTATGGAATTCTACCTTATTTAATTTATAATATTCTACAATGTTTGTTAATTTCTTTTCATTGGTCTTAATTTATTATAAGTCTTTATTATTGTCTTTCAGAACAAGCATTTTATCTTAGTGATGATGCTGGAAAAAAGATTCTTGAAGAGGCATCTAGGGCAGGACAAAGAGATGCTACATATGCTCTGGGATGCTTATGTTGGCAGAGGGCCAACGTATGAAAAAAATAAGCCCTGCAGTTGTTGAGTGAGGCGTTCCCATGTTCATCACCAAGAACTCAGATTGTCAAACAAACCATGAGGGAGGTTGAATGCCTTTTGGCTAGGGACAAGAGAAGGGAAATCATATTACATGGCTTCCTTCTCACATTTATACAACATCACTCTGAAAAGGGATCAAGGTTTTCTCACGGGAACCAAATGGTTGTTCGAGTGTAAAGTTTTTTTTTGTGGGAAGCATGTTTCATAAGTTCGGTAGGAATTTTGGGAAGGGGTATGGGGATAGGGTTAGGCTATAAGTAGTTGGACAATTTTTATTGAAAACTACTTCTTTTTGTGTTTAATTTGAATGTATAAAACTTGTAATATATTATGTTTTGTGGTAATCAATCATATTTTATTGGTTATATTCATATTGTTGTTTTCGTTGGGTTTTGAGCACTATAACATCTCTATGGTGCACATACAGCCCTAATGCTTTGGGTTTAAGTTTTCTCTAGTTATACATGCAATCTTTCTTTTTCCAAAGCATGAAGCCTAACTAGAATACAACATTTATATTTAAAACATAAAAACAAGTTAGATGATTATCTCTTGGTTGTTGCTTGTAGAACTTGGCCTTACAAGAGCTTAGTACCTCAAATGTGATGCCTTAAATGTTTCACAAAACACCAAGAACAAATGGAGGATTATGAGAGAGGTTTAGGAGGCACGAAAATCAGCTATACTCTTCTTAGAATACTTGTGTGTCCGATTTTAGGGCTTAAAGGTTACATATATAGTGTAGAATTCGAAGGGTCACTTGTAAACCCTAATCCATTCACTTTAGGCTTTTGATCCAATAATTCATTTGGACTAATCACTTCATGGACTCTCACATAAGGTTACTCCATCACTAATCAATCATGGATCATTAGCCCAAACTATATGTATCACTGATTTACATAATCAACCCCTGTTAATTTAATCAGTCTCTTTTGATCACTAAATTAATTCCAAATTAATTCTTGATCAATACCATTTAAATAATATGATTTCTCAATTAATATATTATTCTTATAATATATTAATAAATCACAAATAGCCTCTTTCTCAAATATCCTTCCTATCAAATTGCTCTGGTGAATGCAACCCGCTGTCAACTCTGATCAATAACGCGTCCTTTAGATAAGGGATCATATAATCCTCTGTTCTTAAAGATATCGTGTGGACAAAGACATGGAATGAAGTCATACTCATTGTCCAACAGTTTGTTTCCTGATTTCTGATTTGTTTGACATAGAACTTAATTGAACACGTCAATTGAGTTCTAACTGGGCCCAACACATAAGTGAAAACAAAATCATCGAGGGGCCCAAGATATCGCTTTTATTCTTCTTAGGATAAATGGAACAGATAAACTTCGACTTATATGCTTGTACTAATTACTTGTTAAATTATACACAACAACATGTTTTATAACATCAAGTTACTGATGCATTTTCATACTGTCAATGCACAACCGACTCGTAATTAACAACTCATATATCTTGGTTTGAAGATCATACAATATTATCGTCTCACAATCACTTGTGATAAATTCCATGAAGTGATTCATGTGAGCGTAGGTCTAATCCAATACTCAAATATTATTTCAGGAGCACTCATGAATGTTATAGAAAACTTTTGTTATGTCTAAACACTTTAGACAATCTACAAGCCAATTCATGACAGTCTTTCCTGAGTACCTACTTCCAAAGTATGATCAACTGTGGAAAATTTGAATAATATTATTATTCTGGAAGTCAAAAGATGCAAAATGAAACAATAGTAAACGATTGACACAAGATAGTAACTTTACTCATAAATAAAACTCCTTTTATTTAATCATCAAATGTCAATTAAATTTTATATATTATAAGTTTCTAAATAGCTATCTAATCACTAAAACTAATATAGTTCTTCAGTCCAATACTCCTAGCATGATGCAAGTGATTAACCCTACTCAGTCCCTTCGTAAGGGGATCTGCTGGGTTCTCCTATGATGATACCCTCTTTACTACGAGGAGTCCTTCTTGTATCCGATGTCCACTGAAGTGATATTTTCCGTCGATGTGCCTAAATCTTCCATGATACCTTGCTTCCTTGGTTAAGGTGAATGAAATCTCGCTATCATAGAAAATCTACATAGGCTCCTTTACAGTTGGTATAACTCCAAGGTCTCCGATGAAGTTCTTTAGCCATGTCGCCTCCTTCGACGCTTCACTTGCTGCTATATACTCTGATTCACACGTTGAATCAGCTACAGTCTCCTGTTTGGAACTTTTCTAGGTTACTTCTCCTCAATTTAGGGTAAATACCTAGCCCGACTAAGAGCATAAATTATCTCAGTCGGTCTAAAAAATGGCGTCATTATACCCTGTCACTCTCAAGTCATCACTCCCACCGAGGGTAAGGACCCAGTCCTTAGTCCTCAGCAGGTACTTGAGAATGTTCTTTATCGCAGTCCAGTGAGCTCTACCAGGATTCCCCTGATATCTGCTGACCATGCTCAAAGAAAAGGCCACATCAGGGCAAGTACATGTCATAGCATACATGATCGAGCTAACTGCAGAAGCATATGGTATTCGACTCATTTATTCTATTTCGGCATCGATACTCGGGCACTGAGTCTTACTCAGTTTGGTATTACTCTAGATAGGCAATTCTCCTTTCTTGGAATTCTCCATGCTGAAACGTTTCAACACCTTGTCCAAGTAGGTACTTTGACTAAGTCCTATTAGTCTTTTACTCCTATTTCTCAATATCCTTATCCCTAGAATGTAAGCAGCTTCCCCGAGGTCCTTCCTATGAGCAGTATGTCATCAACATATAAAATTATAAAGATAATTATACTCCCACTAGCCTTGACATACACATGACTCATCCTTGTTTCTCGAAAAACCGAACTCTTTGACTTTCTCATCGAAACAAAGATTCCATCTGCGAGATGCTTGTTTCAATCCATAAATGGATTTCTCAAGCTTACGCACTCTATTAGGGTACTTCGCATCAACAAAACCCTCTGGCTGACTCATGTAAACATCTTCAGCCAACTTCCCATTTAGGAAAGTAGTTTTGACATCAATTTGCCATATTTCATAATCATGAAATGCAGCTATGGATAGCATAACCCTTATAGACTTGATTTTGGCCACTGGTGAGAAGGTCTCGTCATAGTCAACTCCAGGAGTATGAGTAAAGCCCTTCACAACCAATCGCACGTTATATGTGTGTACATTCCCATCCATGTCGGTGTTCTTCTTGAAGATCCATTTGCACCCGACCGTCTTACGACCAGGTACATTGTCAACTAAGTTCCAAACTTGATTGTCATACATGGATTGAATCTCACTGTCCATAGCCTCTTTCCATTTTGCGGACTCGGGGCCCAAAATGGCTTCCTTGTAGTTATTAGGCTCATCCGAATTTAGCAGTGTACTACCACTAATAAATGTATCACCATCTGTAGTAATATGGAAACCATAAAACTCAGGTGCCACTCAAACTCTACTTGAACGTCTCAGAGGTAAGGACTCATCAACTGGTTTAACATGAGTTTCCTCCTTCGATTGATTGCTAGTGTTTTAGGTTCCTTCCTCACTTAACTCTTGAAGCTCTTCAAGGTCAATTTGTCTCCCACTGTCCTCTTGGCATATGAGCTCTCTCTCGCGAAAGACTCCTCTCCTCGCAACGAAGACAACATTGTCACTCGGTCTATAGAAGAGATATCAAAAGGATTTCTATGGGTAGCCGATGAAAATACAACACTCACTATGAGGTTCGAGCTTGTCGTGAGTCTCTCGTATTACGAAAGCCTCATAGCCCCAAACCTTGATATGCGCTAACGAGGGAACCTTCCCTGTCAACATTTCATGAGGTGTTTTGGCAACCTTCTTAGTTGGGACTTGATTAAGGATATGGGCGGCAATCTCTAAGGCATACCCCCAGAATGAGATAGGTAACAAAGCTCGAATCATCATGGAACAAACCATATCCAACAAGGTTCGATTGCGCCTCTCAGCCACACTATTAAGATGTGGTGTCCTTGGTGGCGTCAATTGTGAAACAATTCCACATTCCTTAAGATAGTCGTGGAACTCAATACTAAGATATTCACCACCTCGATCAGATCGGAGCATCTTTATTTTCCTGCCCAACTGATTCTCCACTTCTTTTTTAAACTCCTTGAACTTTTCAAAAGTTTCTGACTTATGCTTGATTAAGTAGATATACCCATATCTGTTATAATCATATGTAAAAGTCACATAGAAGCGGTTAGCATCCCTTGAGGAGGATCTGAAGGGTCCACACACATCGGTGGGTATGAGATCCAACAAACGTTTTCACAAGAACCAGTGAAAGGTGACTTGGTCATCTTTCCAAGTAAACAAGATTCGCATGTGTCATCCGACTTTAAATTGAATGACTCCAACACTCCATCCTTTTGGAGTTGGGCTATGCGCTTCTTGTTAACATGTCCAAGACGACAATGACACAAGCATGCTTTGTCCAAACCATTGGACTAATCAGTATGCAATACATTATTTCCTAAGTTGTCTACAACCATTATAGTTTCATATATACCATTACAAGGCAATGCATCATGTCACACCCCAAAACCAAGAACGGCGGAAACGTTCAGGGGTGGAGGACGTCATGTAAAGTATCATAACAGTGCAAAGTAGTAAACAAGCAAAAACATCATCCATTGCATTAAAAGTAAAGTTTTAATACATGAGTGTTCTCTCATAGAATTAAGACACCAAAATATGTAATCAAAATAAAAGATGAGTCTTGTCTGTGCTCCGTCTTCTCAAAACCTGGTCATCGTACCTGTCTACTGGTGACCTGAGAATACAAGTTATTTTGAAAGTGTAGATAAGCAAAAAGCTGGTGAATTCATAACTATTATGGTGTCATTAATTCGAAAAGCTGTTATAAAAGACTTGTAAACGTTTAATGAAACATTTAGTATAAGTGTGAAAACCCTAGAAAATCCCATATTTCCTACTAGTATAAAAAGTAGTCTTCTACCAAGACCCGAATGCTTTGAAGGTTTGCATTTCTATATCAATGAAGATTTTTCCCTGTACAACTATTATTATAAAAATATAGTCTACCTCATCGTTTATGTGAATGTGTCACAAAATAAAAGTAATAGGGAAAATTATATAATCATTGAAATCGTATCCTTTTGCCTTAGGATAATCACGGCGTGGAAACTCGCCGAATAGTACAACCGAGAACATCCGTCGATGAACAGGCCCCGCTGTAGCTAGCAGCCAGGTGTAGGATGGTCAGTCTCGTATAGTATATATATAGTATTTCTCTCTATATAGATATAGTATTTCTTTCTGGATAACATGTAATAGTATCTCTTCATATAGTAGTATAGACTCATGAATGAACTGACTCTTATGTAATTCCTTGTAATAGGAATAGTAATTTGTATCCACTAAACTATACCTATAATAGTTTACTGGAATGTAAATTGAATGTCCAAGTAGGTTTATACACCCTTGCTACTCAAGAGTGTTGGAACCGAAGAAAGAATGAAAGTTCTCATATCAATACATATATACATGAAACATAAGTGTATAGATATGGTTTTTAACAGTAAATTGAAAGAAGTTTTGTAAAACATTTAAGAGTTTTGAACAATAAATAATAATGACTTGATGTCAGTTTATAAAATAATTCAAAAGTAATTTGTTGATAACAAAGTAAAAATAACTGAAAAAGCATTGTATTTATCACATTTTGAAGTATGTGAAATCAGTTGTTTGAAAACACAGTTACAAATCACATGTGATTGATTCTATAACTTCCTGTTTTCTACTTGTATTCCCCCCATGAAAGCATTTAAAATCATTTAAAAGATTGATTAAGGGGGTATGAACTCACCTGTAGTGAGTGGTTTGGATGAACGGATGATGTAGGATGCTAAGTGTCAAGTGAAGACTTGTACACACACAAAGATCCTAGTTAACATATAATCACACATATATGTGTCCAATTAGTCATAAAACAACTAATTAACCAAATTTAAGACATCCTAAGACATGTAAAACACTTGATTTAAGTGCTATAAGTCCTAAGGATTGCATCTAAGGGTGGTAGGAGCTTGTAATTGAGTTTAGGGTTCAAGGGTAAACTCCTTTGGAGTTTACGGTTTTGTGACCAAATCTTATCGAGTTTACGGTCGTAAACCCATGAGTTTACGGCCGTAAACTCATGGTATTTTGACCATTTTGTGTTTTGAAGCCATAAAGATCATAAGAAGCATTCCTACTTCATGTTTAAGCCTTAGGAAGAGATTAGGGCACCATTTCACTCCTTTAGGGAGTTTACGGTCCTTGGACCACTTCTCCTTGGGATTACGGCCGTAAACCCAAATGGTTTATGGTCTTTTGATGTTTTCAAGTACTAAGCACATCAAGGAAGGTGTCTAGGCTAGTTTCCAAGGCTTGGTAAGGGACTAGGGCCACTTTGGCCCCTTTGTTAGGGTTTACAGTCCAAGAACATCTTGGACCGTAAACACCTTTGATCTTGTGTTTCTTGGGTGTTTTCTTGATCATTAGAAGTGTGACAAGTCTTATAATACACTAGGGTAAGAGTACTTACTAGGTAGAAGCTTGAAAAGGTGCTAAAAGTCTAAGAACACTAGTGTGTGTTCTTGGTGTTTCGTGGTGAAACTTCAAGATCTACACTTTTGGAATGATTTCACGAATGGAATCATGTAAGATCACTAGATTAAGTAAGATAATAACTTTTTAGGGCTAGAAACACTTACAAAGTTGAAGATCTTGAAGAAAAGTCGGATGATACTTGAGAGAGAAATGGGTTTTGGATCTTGAAAATGTGAAAAGTGGTAAATAATGACTAAGTGTCATATTTATACCCCCTTTTAGGGTTTACGGCCGTAAACACCTTTGATTAGACCGTAAACTCCAAACTCTTGGAGTTTTGGGACATTATTGTTGCACAATAAACCCTAGGGCATCCTCTCTCCTGTTATCTCCTGAAGTACTAATCTTAAAACACTCAAACTTATTCCAAAAAGCTTGAAAATTAGCAGAAACAGTTCTGACTTCTATTGAAGTGAATGGTTGTATAGAATAGAAATTTCGGGTTGTCACACATCAAAATAAAGAGTACCATTATAAAAACCATTAATAGAACCAATTTCATTATTAAACGAAAATCTAAAACCTTGTTCATACAAACCATGAAAAGAAATAATGTTTCTCGCCGTATCTGACGAGTAGCAACAATTAATCAAATATAACTGTAAACAATTATTAAGCAATAAAGAATAAACTCCAATCTTGGTGACATGTGATGATTTCCTATTCCCCATGATCAGGTTTATCTTCCCATGCTCTACATCCCTACTTCTTTTTAGACCCTGCAAATAAGAACAAATGTGAAAATCATAACCTGTATCGAGGACCCAAGAATTAGCATGTGATGAGTTATTAGATAGAATAGTGTAAATACCTACGAAGGTGGGCATGATCTTCCCATCCTTGATGTCCTGCAAGTATTTGGGGAAGCTTCATTTCCAATGCCCTTTATCATGACAATAGAAGCACTCTGCTTCTTTCGGATTGGAAGAGGGAGTAGCAGAACCACCTTTGGTCCCACTAGAAGAGGATCCAACGTGGGACTTTCCCTTATGGTTCTTTGTAGGAGCTTTCCTTTTCTTCCCTTTACCATGTCCAATTGGCAGGACTGGGGCAGCAGCACTAGGAGTATGTACAATCGATTTTCCTTTCAAACTACTTTCAGCAGTTCTAAGAAGGCCTTGAAGCTTTCTTAGTGTAACTTCCTTCTTGTTCATATGATAAGTCATTCTAAACAGATCATAACAAGAAGGTAAGGAGTGTAGGATAATGTCGATAGCCAACTATTTATCAAAATTGACATTCAACTTCAGCAAGCGGTCCACATATCTTTTCATCTTCTGTAAGTTGGTCGTGATGGACTCTCCATCCTTCATTTTGGTTGTTATCATGGAGGAAATGATTTCATACCTTTCCTGTCGATCACTTTGATGGTACCTTTTCATCAAGTCTTGGTGCATCTCAAAAGGCTAGAAGTCCTCATATGACTTCTAAAGCTCAGGAGTCATAGTGGCTATCATGATGCACGACACATTTCTCGCGTCCTTCTCATGAGCCCTATGCTCAACTATCTGTTCAGGAGTGGTAGTAGATTCATCAATCTCCTTAAACTCTTTGTCGAGGACATACTCTTTTTCCTCGTATCGAATGACCATGTGGATGTTTCGAATCCATACATTCAAATTCAATCCATCAAAAATGACCCTCCCACATAAGTTCATGAGGGAGAAAGAGCAGGAAGGGTTGGAGCCAACATTTTTTGGGGTAGACATCTGAAAAGAAAGACAAAGTTTAGATAAAAATTCTTAATATAACACGCAAATGAAATATTAAGGCTAGGACGCAACACAATATTTCAGAATTCGGAAGAGGGATGTCGTAATCCAATTGCAAATTATTTGAATGTAGGTTGTAACGCCCGTGTTTCTAGGCTAGGCATTAATATTGACGTAATAGTCTAGGTTAACCTTTGTAACTCATTCTGAAGTAATAAAGAGGAATTATGTGAATTATATGCTTATTTGCTTAATTATTATGATTTAATTAATTAACGAAAAAAATAAGCGTTGAAAATAAATATTGGATAAAGCCAATATCTATTAAGAAAGTTGTAGTGGCCGAAACAAGGATTCCGGAGATATAAAGAATACCGAAATCCGAGTTATAACGAAGAAGTTGTGACGTGTCAAAGTTTCACGACAGAACCGGCACGACGCTGTGTGACGTACAAAGCGAATTTATGATAAAGTACTTTTTAGCCTTAGTGATCTAAACGAAAGTCGTAGTATTCGTTAAACCGAGAGTTTTGATAAAAATAACGTTAAAAGCTGACTTCGTATGAGGAAGTTATGGTTTTTCTAAGGTTCGGTATAGGAGTAGACAGCTAAAACTCGAATTTTAGATCGAGTGATTTTTAGCCGACACAAACTAAACAAGAACCGAAGGTCTCGTCAATAGTAGTACAACGGTAAAAAGACTGACGAAAACGGACGTCGGATGAATAAGTTATGAATTTTTAACGGATTTTCCTGTCCTGGTCTGTTAAAAATAATAATATTAAAATTAAATTCAAAAATAGCCGATGGAGTCTAAACGAAAGTTGTAGAGTATAATTTTACCTACGCGTGTATATAAAGAACGTCAAAAACGGAGCCCGTATGCGAAAGGTATAGATTTTAGAAGTTTGGGACACAAAAATTGAGAAAAATGCTAAAACCGAGGAATTTCGCATGGCTCAACTTCGGCCACGTCACCCTCGCTAGCAGCATGCCGCATGTCCAAATTGTTGAGTCATTCGAGGCCAGCTGGCAATGCGTGTCGCACCCTCCTCGCACCGAAGGCTCGGCCAATCAGAAGTCGCCTCGTGCCTTCCCCGTGTCTCGGTCTGGCATCACCTCGTGTGCAGCCTCGCATCCGATGCGTGTCCCTCCCCTCCGGATCCGAGCCTTGCATCTGCTCCCGCATGGAGTCTTCTCAACCGTAGATCTTCGTACTCGCCCTATAAATAGAAGGGTGCGAGACTTCTCGGGTATATTTTAGAAAATTGCCCTTTTCACCCTAAATTCCATATTTCTTTCATTTCAACTTCCCCCAAAGCCCTGGAATTATACCCAACACCCAAAACACGTTCTCGAGTACCTGAAGAGCCCGAGAAATTTATCTTTTCGGTTTTGAAGGTCCACCCTCGCAGAGCCCGGTTTTTCATTAAAACTCTCGGTTTTATCAGAAACGATTGTTTTAGGAAACGAAGTGCTGCCCAATTATCGTTAAATCATGTGAGTGTAGAGTCACTTTCATCATACACATAGATATGAAGTATTTTCTATAAAATACGTGCTATGTGTAATTATATTGATTGTTTATTTGAGATGACTGCAGAATAGATGTTTTATACAAGTTTTAAACTGTATATGTATTTTTACCTACAAATATGTTGGGTAAAACATGGGTAGACGAAATAGTTGATGTTAGTTAAAATGATGAGAGGCCTCGATGTTGTTGGTGTGTTGTTGTTGTAGTCATCTAGCGGAGTATAGATGACGACCACAGACCTTTCTAGACAGTCCAGTGGAACGCTAGCAGGTTCGCAACCTGTAGGTGTTGGTGAACTATATGTTCATTGGTGTACTCCATCCCCCTCATGGTTGCCTTAAGGACATGTATGGTTGAGGAGTCCCTTTAGCAGTAGTGTCCATCCCGATGATAATCCTTGGGCTAGGTCCCTTGTGATATGTTCACCAGGCTCCCAAGCCTGACCCACTTAGCTTTTTATATTACAGGTAGTGGACCCCGAGCATAGTCGGATGATGATTAGAGAATTTTGGATTATAGGCCAGTATTTGTAAATAACTGTTGTAAGGCTTATAATGTCTTGTTTATGCTTTTGATCTGTATCGGAACATGACATCCCGAGAAATTTAATAAATTTATTACTATTTCCGCAACATCTTTTAAAAAGATTACTCTGATTTTATTTTAAAAGCATAAATTAAATTGGTCTTTTCTGGCCGAGAAATTGGGGATGTCGCAGTTGGTATCAGAGCATTAGTTTAAGCGAACTAGGAATTTGTAGGGTTTCTAGACTTAAACTTAGAATGCTTAGTGATAATCGTGAGATGAGTGTCTACCATATTTTAGACACGAGCACTAGTTTACTTTAGGAAAGATGCCTAAAATTCTTTTATGTGCTAAATGCAATATGTTTGCCATATATGCCATTAATTGTTTGGATCTATGGTCTGTTGCCGACCGAATCTGGAAACCTTATGTGTTTAGGATTCTAAGCGTATGATTACGATGTTAGAACAAGCTTGTAAATGTTTCGGAGTGATAAGGAGAATTTAAAAATTATCGCGGATAAAGATCTAAATTCGCCTTATTCGGTGTATAGATTATAATGGCAAGAACCCGAAGTGGAGCTGGTGATGGAAACAGAAACCAACAACCTCAACCCAAAGTGATAGAACAAGTGCCAATAGTAGAAGCTGCACCAGAACCCATCATAATGGCTGGAGTACAAGCCATGATTCAGACAACGATGGATGAACAAAGGGAGGAAATGAGGCAAATATTGTTGAACAACAGGAGTGAACCTTCAATTCCTGTTGAACAACCTGAATTAAATGACAGTCAGTCTGGGGAAGGAAACAACAGTAGATCTGTTGGTCAAAGTGAACCGCTTGTGGTTGGGAGAAATAACCACGAGGATAGAGTTGAGAGAAATGGATGCAAGTATAAAGACTTTATGACTTGAAATCCATCAAATTTTACTGGAAAAGAAGATCCCGTCGGAGTAATGGATTGGATCTCGGAAATGGAATTGGCTTTCATGACATGTGGTTGCCAGGGCAAGTTACAAACCACATTTGCAGTGCGCCAGTTCCGAGGTGGTGTTGTTCGCTGGTGGAACACTATGGGGAAAACCCTAAGCCCTAATGAGCCACTGCAACTGACTTGGGAAGAGTTCTTGGTGCATATCAAGCGTAAGTACTGCTCGGCCTAAAATGTGCTTGAGCTAGAAAACCAATTTCTAACGTTGAAGAAGGGAAGTATGATCATTGATGAATACACAAATAACTTCACATACAAAATGGAGTTTGCTTTGCGTATTGTCCCAGATGAGCTGACGAAGATAGACAGGTACGCAAAGGGACTTCCATGGGAGTATGTATTGCCAGTGCGTCAGGCACTTACTTTGGAGGCATCTATTTGGGCTGCCAAGTCTGTTGAAGATATGATTAAGGGGAGAGCCGCCAACAAGGTTGAAGTTGGCGAAAAGAGAAAGTTTGAAGGAACTTCAGGTTCCAACAAGAAGAGCAGCTTCTCGAAGTCTGGTTCGAGAAAATTCGGAGGAGGAGCCGAAGCCAAGTGGTCTGACAAGTGTAAGAAGAAACATGCTGGGAAATGTAGCGATAAAGTCACTTGTTACAAATGTGAAAAATCAGGGCATTATGCCAATGAATGCACCTTCAATAAGAAAGTCTGTTATGGGTGCAATGAAGAGGGGCACATTTTGAAAGATTACCTGAAGAAGAAGGATGCAACAAAGCTAAATCTTCCACCAAAGCCGAAGGCGAGAGCCTTTCAGATGACACTTGAAGTTGCGAAAGAAGAAGTTGATGTCGCTTCAGGTACCTTTCTCGTAAATGAATTGCATGCCCAAATTTTGTTTGATTCGGGAGCCAATTACTCCTTTATTTCGCATGAATTTGGTAGAAAACTAGCTTTGCCTGTTGATAGACTAGTTAATGCTTTAATAGTCGAGGTTGCTAGTGGCAAGTTTGTACCTGTTAGCCATCGTATGAAAAACATCTTCATTGACTTGATTGGGAATAAGTTCCACGAGGAATTATTGCCTATCGAGTTAAATGGTTTCGACATCGTTCAAGGAATGGATTGGCTTAGCGCCAATGATGCCGAAATATTGTGCAGGAAGAAGATAGTAAAAGTAAAACCGCCAGGGAAAGAGTCGTTTATGGTGTATGGAGACAAACGCAGAGTAAACTCTGGAATCATTTCCCTAATAAAAGCCAGAAAGTGTTTGGCCAAGGGATGCACATCATATCTAGCATTCGTGATCGATTCTAAGAAGGAAAAGAAGGAGGTGCAGAATATTCTGGTGGTGTGTGACTACCAGGATGTCTTTCCGGAAGATCTTCCCGGATTACCCTTTGATCGACAAGTAGAATTCTGTATCGACATGTTACCAGGAACGACGCCAATAGAAAAAGCTCTGTATCGACTAGCACCAACAGAGATGAAAGAACTGATGACACAACTTCGGGAATTATTGTACAAAGGTTTCATTAGACCTAGTTCGTCACCCTGGGGAGCTCCGGTGTTATTCGTAAAGAAGAAGGACAGGGGTATGAGAATGTGCATAGATTACAGAGAGCTGAATAAGGCAACAATAAAGAATAAATATCCATTCCCAAGGATTGATGACCTGTTCTATCAGCTGTAAGGCTCAAGCTATTTTTCAAAGATTAACCTAAGGTCAGGATATCATCAGTTAAAGGTGAGAGAGCAGTATATCGAGAAGATTACATTCAGAACACGATATGGACACTACGAGTTTTTAGTTATGTCATTTGGACTAACCAATACTCCAGCAACATTCATGGATTTGATGAATAGGGTTTGTAAACCATTCCTCGATAAATCTAAGATAGTGTTCATAGATGACATTCTGATTTACTCGAAAAGCCAAGAGGAGCATGGCAAACACTTGCGAGAAGTGTTAGAAGTCTTAAAGAAGGAGAAGTTGTATGCAAAGTTCTCCAAATGTGATTTTTTGATTAAAGAAGTCCAATTCTTGGGTCACGTGGTCAACCAAGAAGGGAAAATGTTTGATCCAGCAAAGATTGAAGCTGTGATGAAGTGGGAGCAACCAAAAAGTCCCACGGAGATCCAAAGCTTTCTAGGATTAGCTGGATATTACCGAAGGTTTATCCAAGGCTTTTCTTCGATCGCTACTCCATTAACAGCTTTGACCCACAAAGGAGCTATTTATACTTGGAGTGATAAGCACAAAGAAGCATTCGAGTTGCTAAAGAAGATATTATGTGAAGCCCCGATTATTTCTCTACCCGACGAAGTTGAAGACTTTGTTGTCTATAGCGATGCGTCTGGTGTTGGGTTGGGTTGTCTTTTGACCCAAAGAGAAAAGGTGATAGCGTATGCATCTCGACATTTGAAAGAGCATGAAAAGAACTACCCCACTCATGATCTGGAGTTGGCAGCGGTAGTATTTGCTCTGATCATAAGAGTCTCCAATATCTCTTTAATCAGAAAGAATTGAATATGAGGAAAAGATGTTGCCTAGAGTTACTCAAGGACTACGACTGTGAGATACTTTACCACTCCGGTAAAGCCAATGTTGTTGCTGATGCTCTCAGTGGGAAAGTCAGTCTTGAAAGAAAAAGGCCAAGGGCGTTGAGAATAGAAGTTTTCTCGACAATTGTGGAAAGTATAAAGAAAGCTCAAGAAGAAGCTTCATAGAAGAATGACCGATAGGAAGAACGTTTGGGCAAAATGTTAGTGTTCGGCATAAACAGTCACGGACTGAAGGTATTCCAAGATCGGATTTGAGTACCTACGACAGGAGGATTAAGAGATCTTCTGATGGAAGAAGCTCACAAAACCATGTACTCATTCATCCCGGCAGCACTAAAATGTATAGGGACCTAAAACCCTATTACTGGTGGCCGACGATGAAGCTTGATGTTGCAAAGTATGTGGCCAAGTGTGTAACATGTGCGAGAGTGAAGGCATAACATCAGAAACCACATGGGAGTTTAGAACCTTTACCTGTACCCATGGGTAAATGGGAAGACATCACTGTGGATTTTGTCACTAAACTGCCCAGAACAAAGAACGGTCACGACATGATTTGGGTGGTCGTGGATCGCTTCACTAAGAGTGCGCACTTCATAGCTTCCAATGAGAAATGGTCTATGGATAAGCTTGCGAATTCTTACGTGAAGGAAATTGTGAGGCTTCACGGTGTTCCCTTAACGATTGTATCAGATCGTGACAGCCGTTTCACCTCAAGGTTTTGGAGAAGTCTACAAGAGGAATTGGGTACCAAGTTGTGTTTGAGTACAGCTTACCATCCACAGACTGATGGTCAGAGCGAACAAACGATACAAACACTTGAAGATATGCTGAGAGCATGTACCCTGGAATTCCAAGGTAACTGGGATGAGCATTTACCTTTGATAGAATTTTCCTACAATAATAATTTGCACTCGAGCATTAAGATGACACCTTATCAAGCTTTGTACGGAAAAAAGTGTCATACACCGTCTTGTTGGCTTGAGGCTGGGGAAAAGCAGTTTATGGGACTAGAGATAATCCATCAGATTGTTGGAAAGTTGAAAGTGATTAGGGAGAGAATGTTAGCAGGTCAGGATCGTCAAAAGAGCTATGATGACAAGAAAAGACGACCGATAACTTTTGAAGTTGGAGATTCGGTTTTGCTTAAAGTCTAGCCTTGGAAGGGACTTATAAGATTTGGAAAAAAGGGAAAATTAAGTCCAACGTTTATTGGACCGTTTAAAGTTCTTTAGAGGATTGGGAATCAAGCTTACAAGCTAGAATTACCAGAAGAACTAGATGGTATTCATAACACCTTCCATGTGTGTTATTTGAGGAAGTTCATGGGAGATGTACCTGACATAATTCCAATTTCTGAATTAAGAATTGATGAAAATAAGAAGTTAATTGAAGAACCAGAGGCAATCGTTGACCGTAAGACTAAAAATTTGCGACGCAAGATGGTCGATTTAGTGCTTGTGCGTTGGAAACATACGAATGGGCCAAATCTCACCTGGGAAACGGAGAGTGACATGATGAGTCGCTACCCACATTTGTTTGCTGATGTGTGATTCCGAGGACAGAATCATCCTAAGGGGGAGAGAATTGTAACGCCCGTGTTTCTAGGCTAGGCATTAATATTGACGTAATAGTCTAGGTTAACCTTTGTAACTCATTCTGAAGTAATAAAGAGGAATTATGTGAATTATATGCTTATTTGCTTAATTATTATGATTTAATAAATTAGCGATAAAAATAAGCGTTGAAAACAAATATTGGATAAAGCCAATATCTGTTAAGAAAGTTGTAGTGGCCGAAACAAGGATTCTGAAGATATAAAGAATACCGGAATCCGAGTTATAACGAAGAAGTTATGACCTGTCAAAGTTTCACGACAGAACCGGTATGACGCTGTGTGACGTAAAAATTGAATTTACGATAAGTGCTTTTTAGCCTTAGCGATCTAAACGAAAGTCGTAGTATTCATTAAAATGAGAATTTTGATAAAAAGAACGTTAAAATGTGACTTCGTATGAGGAACTTATGATTTTTCTAAGTTTCAGTATAGTAGTAGACAACTAAAAACTCGAATTTTAGATCGAGTGATTTTTAGCCGACACAACCTAAACGAGAATCAAAGGTCTCGTCAATAGTAGTACAACGGTAAAAAGACTGACGAAAACGGACGTCGGATGAAGAAGTTACGAATTTTGAACGGATTTTCCTGTTCCGGTCTGTTAAAAACAATAATATTAAAATTAAATTCAAAATTAGCCGACGGAGTCTAAACGAAAATTGTAGAGCATAATTTTTGCTACGCGTGCATATAAATAACGTCAAAAACGGAGCCCGTATGCGAAAGTTATGGATTTTAGAAGTTTGGGACACAAAAATCGACAAAAATGCTAAAACCGAGGAATTTCGCATGGCTTAACTTCAGCCACGTCAGCCTCGCTAGCAGCATGCCGCATGTCCAAATTGCTGAGTCATCCGATGCCAGCTGGCGACGCGTGTTGCACCCTCCTCGCCCCGAAGGGTCGGCCAATCAGAAGCCGCCTCCTACCTTCCCCGTGTCTCGGTCTCGCATCACCCCGTTTGCAGCCTCGCATCCGACGCGCATCCCTCCCATCCGGATCCGAGCCTCGCATCTGCTGCTACGTGGAGTCTTCTCAACCGTAGGTCTTCGAACCCGCCCCTATAAATAGAAGGGTGCGAGACTTCCCGAGTATATTTTAGAAAATTGCCCTTTTTCACCCTAAATTCCATATTTCTTTCATTTCAACTTCCCCCAAAGCCCCGATATTATACCCAACACCCAAAACACGTTCCGGAGTACTCGAAGAGCCCGATAAATTTATCTTTTCGGTTTTGAAGCTCCACCCTCGCAGAGCCCGGTTTTTCATAAAAACTTCCAGTTTTCTCAGATACGATTGTTTTAGGAAACGAAGTGTTGTCCAATTATCGTTAAATCATTAGAGTGTAGAGTCACTTTCATCATACACATAGATATGAAGTATTTTCTATAAAATACGTGCTATGTGTAATTATATTGATTGTTTATTTGAGATGACTGTTGAATAGATGTTTTATACAAGTTTTAAACTGTATATGTATTTTTATCTACAAATATGTTGGGTAAAACATGGGTAGAGAAAATAGTTGATGTGAGTTAAAATGATGAGAGGCCTCGATGTTGTTGTTGTGTTGTTGTTGTAGTCATCTAGCGGAGTATAGATGACGACCACAGACCTTTCTAGACAGTCCAGTAGAACGTTAGGAGGTTCGCAACTTGTAGGTGATGGTGAACTATATGTTCATTGGTGTAATCCATCCCCCTCATGGTTGCCTTAAGGACATGTATGGCTGAGGAGTCCCCTTAGCAGTAGTGTCCATCCCGATGATAATCCTTAGGCTAGGTCCCTTGTGATAGGTGCTTAGGGACCTAAAGTGAGGATAACGGGAATGGGTAATCAGGGTTATTGTTGGTTGATGAATTTAGTAAATTTATTATTATTTGTGGGTTGAAACCCTTATATGCTCACCAGGCTCCCAAGCTTGACCCACTCAGCTTTTTATATTACAGGTAGTGGACCCTGAGCATAGTCGGATGATGATGAGAGATTTTTGGATTATAGGTCAGTAGTTGTAAATAACTGTTGTAAGGCTTATAATGTACTGTTTATGCTTTTGATCTGTATCGAAACATGACATCCCGAGGTTTTGATATAAAATGAAAATATATATTTCTTTAAGAAATGTATTGATAAATTTTTATCATGTTTTGTTTTGGGGAAAATTTCGCAACATCTTTTAAAAAGATTACTCTGATTTTATTTTAAAAGCATAAATTAAATCGGTCTTTTCTGGCCAAGAAATTGGGGATGTCACATAGGTAAATGACGATTTACCAATTTCCACCATAAAAACGAAATTTGAGGATTAAGTTTTAAATGAATTGAAATTCCTAGATTCTTTTGAGATTCATTGAACTTTTCACTGGCATGTTTAAATCTCGATTATTCCCTTCAAGTTTGTGACTGGGATACCGAGGATGACAAACAAGGTGTGAATAACCATGCAAATGTGCTTGGTACTCTCGATTTCATTTATCACCTAATCAATGTGCCGGTTAACCACAGACGCTCCATTGATCTTTGACAAACATCAAGTTACCCTTTTCCACCCTTGTTAGTCCCAAATTAGTGTGCCGGTTAACCACACACGCTCCATTAACGACTTGACAAGGTGAAAAGTGTAATTTCATGGAATAGCACCATTTTCACATTTTTCCCAAAGTAACAAAGTTTGAGAATTTATAAAAGTTTAGTTACTTTATAATATCGTTATACTTATTAAAGAGAATTAATGTCATATCCTACCCGTTTGGCTAACGACCCTCCACCAGTCAAGGAAGCGGTGGGTGAGAGTGGACCCCCATTCAATCGGAATTTTATAGGCAATTTCCTTATACCCCCCATATAGACCAGCTTCGTGAATGAGGCCTACTAACGGTAAGAGTGACTTATCTTATACATATATATAAGTATTAATCCTTTAATATTATAATAGTATAAGGGTTGAATTTTAAACTTTTAAAATCCTAGGGTTTAGAATTTAATGTTTGATAAATGAGCCTTTCCAAATTCTAAAACTTGAGGGCAAGTTTTGAAACTCTTCAAAACCTCTTGAATTTTAGAATTGAATGTTTCATAAATGATAATTTTCAAATTCCATAACTTGAGGGCAAGTTATGAAACTCTTCAAAACCTTTTGGGTTCCAAAACTTGATGGCAAGTTTTGTAACTCTTCAAGACCTTTTGAATTCCAAAACTTGATGGCAAGTTTTGTAACTCTTCAAAGCCATTTAGATCAAATTTTAAACAAGTAAAATAATCACATATTTTATCTCTTACTAATTTGACCTAATTCAACTCACATAGAAAGATAATTTCAAATCAAATAATATAAATCATTAGATTATCATATCAACTAGCAATTATCTTAAAATTTTGTCAATTATCTTTTAATTAAATGAGGATAATCACTACCATATCATAAAAATCGGATTTTATGATGCAAAACAGTTCGTGGTAATGATCCCAATCCAATTCTGGCAAAAAAACTCGAAAATCTGCAAGCAGAAGATCCTACTCGTCGACTACACGAACTGGACTCATCGAGTTGTCAAGCTATGAGTGAAATCGTTGAGTCAGATAATTGGACTCGTCGATTCCATCATTCAGAGGCCAGAAATGAGACTTTTTCAGCTTTGAAAATTTAACCAATGCATCAATATAACAGAAAACACCCTAGGCTCTGATACCACTGTTGGGTTTTGAGCACTATAACATCCCTATGGTGCACATACAACCCTAATGCTTTGGATCTAAGTTTTCTCTAGTTATACATGCAAAGTTTCTTTTTCCAAAGCATGAAGCCTAACTACCATACAACATTGATATTTAAAAGATAAAAACAAGTTAGATGATTACCTCTTGGTTGTAGCTTGTAGAACTTGGCCTTACAAGAGCTTATCACCTCAAATGTGATGCCTCAAATGTTTCACAAAACACCAAGAACAAATGGAGGAGTATGAGAGAGGTTTAGGAGGCACCAAAATTGGCTATACTCTTCTTAGAATACTTGTGTGTTCGATTTTAGGGCTTAGGGGTTACATATATAGTGTAGAATTCCATGGGTCACCTGTAAACCCTAATCCATTCACTTTAGGCTTTTGATCCAATAATTCATTTGGACTAATTACTTCATCGACTCTCACATAAGCTTAGTCCATCGCTAATTAATCATGGATCATTAGCCTAAACTATATGTATCACTGATTTACATAATCAACCCCTGTTAATTTAATCAGTCTCTTTTGATTACTAAATTAATTCCAAATTAATTCTTCATCAATACCAATTAAATAATATGATTTCTCAATTAATATATTATTCTTATAATATATTAATAAGTCACAAATGACCTCTTTCTCAAATATCTTTCCTATCAAATTGCTCTGGTGAATGCAACCCAAATGGACCATGCTACTATCGGGTCAAATACATATGAATTATAGTTATGGGCTTACACACCTAATCCAATAGTTTTTGGTAATTAATATTACATGTGAATCTATATATTAAATACTATATCTGTTTGGGAATTTAGCTAGATATATATATGATGGGTTTTGAGCATTACAACATTCATATGGTGCACATGCAACCCTAATTGCTTTGGATGTAGGTATTTCTCAAGTTATACATGCATAATAATTCTCCAAAGAAAAACCCTAATCTAGCATATATATTTTCGGACTCAGTGAATAAATAAGAATTAGAAGAATACCTTTCTTGTTGATTGCTTGATCTTTACTCATAAATAAATCTCCATTAATTAATCATCAAATGTCAATTACATTTATTTATTACAAGTTTCTAAACATCTATCTAATCACTAAAACTAATATCATCCTTCAGACCAATGCTCCTCGCATGTTGTAAGTGCTTAACCCTGCTCGGACCCTTTGTGAGAGGATCAGTTGGGTTCTCCTATGACGATACCCTATTGACTACAATGAGTCCCTCTTCTTCCTAATGTTTGATGAAATGGTATTTTCTGTCGATGTGTCTGGATCTACCATGATCCCTTGGTTCCCTGGTTAAGGTAACCGCTCCTTCATTATCACAGAAAATTTCCATAGGCTCCTTTATGGCTAGTACAACTCCAAGGTCTCCAATGAAGTTCTTCAACCATTCTCCTCCTTCGACACTTTGCTCGCTGCTATGTACTCTGATTCGCACGTTGAATCAGCCACAGTCTCCTGCTTGGAACTTTTCCAAGTAATCGCTCTTCCATTTAGGGTAAATACCCAGCCTGACAGAGAGCGGAAGTTATCTCTGTCGGTCTGAAAGCTGGCGTCATTGTACCCTGTCACTCTCAAGTCATCACTGCCACCAAGGGTAAGGACCTAGTCCTTAGTCCTTCGTATGTACTTAAAAATGTTCTTAACTGTAGTCCAATGAGCTCTACCTTGGTTTCCTTGATATCGGCTAACCATGCTCAATGCAAAAGCCATATCAGGGCGAGTACATTTCATAGCTTACATGATCGAGCCAACGGCGGAAGCATTTGGTACTCGACTCATTTCCGTTATCACGGCATCGGTACTAAGACTCTGAGTCTTACTCAGCTTGGTATTACTTTGGATTGGCAGTTCCCCTTTCTTGGAATTCTCCATGCTAAAATGTTTTAACATCTTGTCCAAGTAAGTACTTTGACTAAGTCCTATTAGTCTCCTACTTCTGTTTCTCAATATCCTTATCCCCAGAATATAAGTAGCTTCCCCTAGACCCTTCATAGTGAAATACTTCCCAAGCCAGGACTTAACCTCCTGCAAGGTCGGGATGTCGTTTCCTATGAGAAGTATTTCATCAACATGAAAATTAGAAAGCTAACTATACTCCCACTAGCCTTGACATACACACAGGAATCATCCTCGCTTCTCGAAAATCCAAACTCTTTGACTTTCTCATCGGAAAAAAGATTCCATCTGCGAGATGCTTCCTTTAACCGATAAATGGATTTCACAAGCTTGCACACTCTATTTGGGTATTTCGCATCTATAAAACCCTCTGGCTGAGTCATGTGAGAAGGTGTCATCATAGTCCACCCCTGGAGTTTGAGTAAAGTCCTTGGCAACCAGTCATGCCTTGAACGTATGCACTTTCCCATCCATGTCGGTCTTCTTCTTGAAGATTCTATTGCAAACGACCATCTTAAGACCTGGCACATTTTCAACCAAGTTCCAAACTTGATTGTCATACATGGATTGAATCTCGCTGTCCATTGCCTCCCTCCACTTTGTAGACTCCGGGCCTCCCATGGCTTCCTTGTAGTTGTTAGGTTCATCCAAATTTATTAGTGTACTATCACTGATAAACGTCTCACCCTCAGCAGTTATATGGAAACCATACAACACAGGTGGAACACTAACTCTACTGGAACGTCTCAGAGGTAAGGACTCGTCAACTGGTTCAACAGGAATCTCTTCCTCAGGTTGAGCGCTAATTTTGGAGGTTCCTTCATCGCTTGACTCTTGAATCTCTTCAAGGTCAATTTTCCGCCCACTGTCCTCTTGGCATATGAGTTCCCTTTCGCGGAAAACCCCTCTCCTTGCTACGAAAACCACATTGTCACTAGGTCCGTAGAAAAGATATCCAAAGGATTTATGTGGGTAGCTGATGAAAAAACATCGTTCACTACGAGGTTCAAGCTTGTCATGAGTCTCTCGTCTTACGAAATCCTCGCAACCCCAAACCTTGATATGTGCCAATGAGGGAACTTTCCTTGTCCACATCTCGTGAGGTGTTTTGGCAACCTTCTTAGTTGGGACTAGATTAAGGATATGGGGGGCAACCTCTAAGGCATACCCCCAGAATGAGATAGGTAACGAAGATCAACTCATCATGGAACAAACCATGTCTAAAAAGGTTTGATTGTGCCTCTCAGCCACACCATTAAGTTGTGGTTTCCTAGGTGGTGTTAATTGTGAAACAATTCCACATTCCTTAAGATAGTCGTGGAACTCGATACTAAGATACTCACAACCCCTATCGGATCTGAGCATCTTTATCTGCCTGCCCAATTGATTGTCCACTTCTTGCTTAAACTCTTTGAACTTTTTAAAGGTTTCTGACTTGTGCTTGATTAAGTAGATATACCCATCTCTGCTATAATCGTCGGTAAAAGTCACATAGAAATGGTTAGCATCCCTTGTGGTGGATCTGAAGGGCCCACACACATCAGTGTGTATGTGATCCAAAAACCCTTACCTCTTTCACAAGTACCATTGAAAGGTGATTTAGTCATTTTTCCAAGTAAACAAGATTTGCACGTGTCATCTGACTTTAGGTCACATGACTCCATGACGACAATGCCACAAGCATGCCTTGTCTAAACCATTAGACGGATTGATATGTAAAACATTATTTCCTAAGTTGTCTGCAAACCATCATAGTTTCATATACACCATTACAAGGCAATGCTTCAAAATATAAAGTACCATTATATAAAGCATTAATAGAACCAACTTCATTATTAAATGAAAATCTAAAACCTTGTCTATACAAACCATGAAAAGAACTAATATTCCTAATCATTTCTGATGAATAGGAACAATCATTAAACTCTAAACCTAACCCACTACTAATCACTAAAGAATAAATCATGATCTTGGTGACAGGCGACTTTTTCCTATTCCCCATTATCAGGTTCATCTTCGCATGCTCCACATCCCTACTTCTTCTTAGTCCCTGCAAATCAGAACAAATATGAAAACCACATCCTGTATCAAGGACCCAAGAACTAGCATGCAATGAGTTATTAAATTGAATAGTATAAATACCTGCGAAGGAGAGTTTTATCTCCCCATCCTTGATGTCCTGCAAGTATTTTGGGCAGATTTGCTTCCAATGCCCCTTGTCGTTAAAGTAGAAGCATGTTTCTTCTTTAGGATCGGATGAGGGAGTGGCAGAAGCTGTTTTACCTTTAGATCCATTTGAAGAGGATCCATCATGAGACTTTCCCTCGTGGTTCTTAGAGGGAGCTTTCCAATTCTTCCCTTTTCCATGTTCTATAGTGAGGACTGGGGTAACAACAGTAGGTGTGGTCTCGGCAGCTTTGCCTTTAAGTCCACTTTCAACAGTTCTTAACAAACCTTGAAGCTTGCTCAAGGTGACTTCCTCCTTGTTTATATGATAAGTCATCTTGAACTGATCATAACAGGGAGGTAAAGAGTGTAGGATAATATCAATTGCTAACTCTTCGTCAAAGTTCACATTCAACTTGAGCAGACGATCCAAATACCTTTGCATCCTTTGCAAGTGGCTCGTGATGGACTCTCCATCTCTCATCTTGGTTGTTATTAGCGACACAACATTCTCGTACCTTTCTTGACGCATACTTTGATGGTACTTTTCCATCAAATCTTGGCACATCTCGTAAGGCCAGTAGTCCTCGTAGAACCGTGGAGCTGAGGAGTCATAGTGGCTACCATAATACACGACATCTTTGTCGCGTCTTTTTCGTGAGCCTTATACTCAGCTATTTGTTCTTCAATAGATTTGGTTTCATCTATCTCTTTGGGCTTTTCATCGAGGACGTATTCTTTCTCCTCGTATCGAAGGGCCATGCGAATGTTACGAATCCAATCATTGAAATTGGATCTATCAAAGGTGACCCTCCCACAAATGTTCATAAGAGAGAATGAGCTTGAGGAGTTGGAGTTCGATCCAAAAGCGTTGTTTGGGCCAGACATCTGAAAGAAAAGAGCAAAGTTTTGATTAGATAAAGATTCCTTAATATAACACCCAAATGAATTATTAAGGCATGGACCCAACACAATAATTTACAATTCGGAAGAGGGATGTCGTAATCCAATTTCAAATTATTTGAAGGTAGGTAAACGACGATTTACCAATTCCACCACGAAAAACGAAATGAAGAATTAGGTTTTAAATGAAATGAAATTCCTAGATTCTTTTGAGATTTATTGAACTTTTCAATGACATGTTTAATCTTGATTATGCCCCTCAAGTTTGTGACTGGGATACCAAGAATCACAAACAAGGTGTGAATAACCATGCAAATTATCTTGGCACTCTCGAGATCATTTACCACCTAATCAATGTGCCGGTTAACCACACACGCTCCATTGATCTATGGTATTTCTCGAGCTACCCTTTTCCACCCTTGTTAGTCCAAGTTAGTGTGTCGGTTAGCCACACAAGTGATGGGTTTTATGCATAAGAACAATCCTATGTGCTCATACAAACTCTAATGCTTGGATCTAGGTTTCTCTATTATACATGCAATGAATCCAAGAGTTACAAACCCTAATCTAGCATACTATTCCATAGCAAAAACAGCAAGAAATCCCGATATTGCCTCTGTCAGACGATCCGACTCGCCTAGCCACTCACGGACTCGCCGAGTCCATGAAGTGACTCGCCAATTCCGGTCGAACAGAAGCCAGAAAAATGATTTTCAGCATGTAAACAGTTATAGCATCACATACAACAGAAACCAATCAAGTCTCTGATACCACTGATGGGTTTTATGCATAAGAACAATCCTATGTGCTCATACAAACCCTAATGCTTGGATCTAGGTTTCTCTATTGTACATGCAATGAATCCAAGAGTTACAAACCCTAATCTAGCATACATGATATCAAAATTAACATATAACATCAGATCTAGATGTTTACCTCTTCAAATAGTAGCTTGAATCTTCTTCTTTGGAGCTTAGAATCACAATTGTAATTCCTCTAATAGATCACAAACACCACACAAGCAAGAAGGAAACTTTGAGAGAGAGGAGGATGCTAATTTTCGGCCTAGGGTTTTATCTTGGGAAGAAGTGGCCGAAAATTGCAAGCAAGGGTCTCCATTTATACTATAGGCTGCTAGGGTTTCAGTCTAAACCCTAATGGATACTTTAGCCACCAAGTAGCCCAAGGAACCTTCTGGAATAGGGCCCTTGGACGAAAATATGATGATCCCTCATCATAAATTTCGTTCCCCTTAGTCCATTACGTTTCTCAGCCCAAAACTCAACTATCACACATTTGACAGTTTATGCCCCTTTATTTAATTAATCTCTTTTAGTCACCAAATTAATTCCTAATTAATTTATGACTAATACTAATTAATTAAATCTATGATTTCTCCTTTAATATATTATTCTTATAATATATTAATAAACCATAATATCCTCTCTCTTTTTTTAAATTACCTTGTCAAGTTTCTTTGGTGAAGCCAACCCAAAAGGACCATGCATAACCGGGTCAAGTACATACCAAATATAGTTACGGGCTTCGACATTAATCCAACAGTCTCCCACTTGGATAAGTCTAGTAACTATATCTCACATATGATTTCAGAATCCGGTTAGCAATCGTAGCTCTTATACGCTTCTTTCAACTCTGATCAAAATCATGTCCTTCAGATAAGGGATCGTATAATCCTCTATTCTAGATATCATGCCGACAATACTTATTGTCCAGCATTTGTTTCTCGATCTCTGATTTGTTCGACATAGAATTCAGTTGAACACATCAACCTCATCCTGACCGGGCCCGACACATAAGTCAAACCAAATCATCAAGTGGCCAAGATATCGCTTTTATACTCTTAGAATAAAAGGAACAGAAAACTTCGACTTATATTCTTTTATTATCTGCTAGCTAAGTTATACACAATAATACGTTTTATAACATCAAGTTACTGATGCGTTTTCGTATTATCAATGCATAATCAACTAGCAAACAATAACCATATCTCTAGGTTTAAAGATTATATGATATTATCATCTTGCAATCACTTGTGATAATTTTCATGAAGTGATACTACCAAGTGCGGGTTTATTCCAATGCTCAAAACATATTTCATAAGCACTCATAAACTTTGTAGTAGACTTTTGCTATGTCTAAACCTTTTAGACAATCTACAAACAAATTTATGACAATCTTATTTTATATCTAATTCCAACATATGAGTGATTGTAGACTGTTCGAACAATCTTATTATTCAGGAAGTTAAAACATGCAAAATGGAAATAACAGATAAACAATCAACACAAGATAGTAACTTTCTTATAAATAACACACCTTTATTTAATCATCAAAATGTTGAATACAAAATTATCCATTACAAATTTCCTACCTATCTAATCTAAACTAATATCGTCCTTTAGCCCAACACTCCTAGCGTGCTTCAAATGCTTGACCCTACTCAGTCCCTTCGTAAGGGGATCTGCTGGTTTATCTTCTGACGATACCCTCTTCACAACGAGGAGTCCCTCTTCCACCCGATGTCTAATAAAATGGTATTTCCTGTCGATATGTCAAGATCTGCCATGATCCCTTGGTTCCTTGGTCAAGGCAACCGCTCCTTCATTATCACAGAAAATTTCCATGGGCTCCTTTATGGATGGCATAACTCCAAGGTCTCCTATGAAGTTATTCAACCATATAGCCGCCTTTGACGCTTCGCTTGCCGCAATGTACTCTGATTCGCACGTTGAATCAACTACGGTCTCTTCCTTGGAACTTTTCCAAGTCACTGCTCCTCCATTCAGGGTAAAGACCCAGCCTGACTGTGATCGGTAATTATCCCGATCCGTCTGAAAACTAGCATCACTGTACCCTCGCACCCTTAAGTCATCACTCCCACCGAGGACTAGAAACCATTCATTGGTCCTTCGTAGGTACTTAAGAATATTCTTGACAGCAATCCAATGTGCTCTATCAGGGTTCCCTTGATATCTGCTGACCATGCTCAAAGCGAAGGCCACATCAGGGAGAGTACAGGTCATAGCGTACATAATCGAGCCAACTGCGGAAGCGTAAGGAACTCGGCTCATATCAGCTATCTTTGACTCTGTACTCGGGCTCGGAGTCTTACTCAATTTGGTATTGCATTGGATTGGCAACTCCCCTTTCTTGGAATTTTCCATACTAAAACGTTTTAGTAACTTTTCCAAGTACGTATCCTGACTAAGTCCTATCAGTCTCTTACTTCTGTCTCTCACTATCCTTATTCCCAGAATATACGAAGCCTCTCTGAGGTCCTTCATAGCGAAACACTTCCCAAGCCAGGACTTGACCTCCTGCAAGGTTGGAATGTCGTTTCCTATTAGCAGTATGTCATCGACATACAATACGAGGAAGCTTACTATACTCCCACTGGCCTTGACATACACACATGACTCAACTTCGCTTCGCAGAAAGCCAAACTGTTTGACCTTCTCGTCAAAACAAAGATTCCATCTGCGAGATGCTTGCTTTAACCCATAAATGGATTTTTCAAGCTTGCACACCCTATTGGGATGCTTCGCATCGACAAAACCCTCTGGCTGATTCATGTAAACATCCTCAGCCAACTTCCCATTTAGGAAAGCGGTTTTTACGTCCATCTGCCAGATTTCATAATCATGAAACGCAACTATTGCGAGCATTACCCTAATAGACTTTATTTTAGCAACTGGCGATAAGGTCTCATCATAGTCAACTCCAGGAGTTTGAGTAAAGCCCTTCGCGACCAATCGCGCTTTATAAGTGTGCACTTTCCCATCCATGTATGTCTTCTTCTTGAAGATCCACTTGAACCCGACTGTGTTAAGACCTGGTACATTATCAACCAAATTCCAAACTTGGTTGTCATACATGGACTAAATCTCGCTGTCCATTTCCTCTTTCCATTTAGCAGACTCTGGGTCTGCCATAGTTTCCTTATAGCCATTAGGTTCGTCCAGATTTACTAGTGTACTATCACTAATAAACGTATCCCCGTCAGTAGTAATATGGAAACCATAAAACTGGGGTGGAACACTAACTCTATTGGAACGTCTAAGAGGTAAGGACTGGTCAATTGGTTCAACAGGAGTTTCCTCCTCAGGTTGAGCGCCAGTGTCAGAGGTTCCTTCATCTCCTGACTCTTGAAGCTCTTCAAGGTCATTCTGACTCCCACTATCTCCTTGACTTATGAGTTCTCTCTCTCTGAAAACTCCTCTCCTAGCAACAAAGACAACATTGTCACTTGGTCTATAGAAGAGATAGCCAAAAGACTTCTGTGGATAGCCGATGAAATAACACTTCTCACTACGAGGTTCTAGCTTGTCTAGAAATGAATCCCCAATTAAACACCCAAATGAGAAATTAGGGCTAGGATCCAACAACATTATTTACAACTTAGAAAAGGTAAGTGAATGACAATTCACTAGTTCTCACCATGAAAAACGACAAGAGATTAAGTTTTAAATGTATTTGAATGTTCCTAGATTTCTTTTGAGATTCATTGAACATTTCAATGGCATGTTTAAATCTCGATGTGCACTTCAAATTTGCGACTGGGATGCCAAGGATCGCAAACAAGTTGTGAATAACCATGCGAATCAACATGGTGCACTCAATGTCTTTATAATCAATGTGCCGGTTAGCCACGCACGCTCCATTGATCTATGATAAACATCGAGCCACCCTTTGTCACCAATGTCCATCCAAAATTAGTGTGCCGGTTAGCCACGCACGCTCCACTAACGTTTGACTGGGGTACAAAGTGTAATTCCATGGAATAGCATCATTTTCACATTTTACCCTAAAGTAACTAGGATTGGGAATTTATAAAACAATGTAGTTACTTTAATATTTCCATTATACTTATAATGAGGAATTAAGTGCCTTATCCTATCCGTTCGGCTAACGACCCTCCACCAGTCAAGCAAGCGGTAGGTGTGAGTGTACACCCATTAAGCGCCATTTTATAGGCTGCAACCTTATACCCACCTTATAGACTGGCTTCGTGAATAAGGCCTACTAGCGATAAGACTAGCTTATTCTTATACATATATATTATTTAATCTTGTAATAATATAATAGTATAGGGTTGAATTTTAAACTTGTAAAATTCTAAGGGTTTGAAATTTAAATCATTCAAAATTAACCTTTTAATCACAAAATTTAAATTTCAAAACTTGAGGACAAGTTTTGAACTTTTCAAAACACAAGGGATCAAATAACAAATAATATAAATCAAACAATTAATTTAGTGATTATCTATATTTGACCTAATTCAATTTCTTGCAAGATAAGTTACCCAATTAATTCAAATAATCAATTTTAATCATATAAGGAATTTATTATCTAATCAATTGGTAAATATCTTTTGTTTTTGGCAAGGATAGTCTCACAAAATCATTAAAATTCGAATTTTATCAGTAAACACAGATTAGGTAACTATTCCATAGCAAAAACAACAAGAAATCCCGATATTGCCTCTGTCAGACGATCCGACTCACCGAGCCACTCACGGACTCGCCGAGTAGGGCCGACTCGCCGAGTCCATGAAGTGACTCGCCGATTCCGGTCGAATAGAAGCCAGAAAAACGATTTTCAGCATGTAAACAGTTATATCATCACATACAACAGAAACCAATCAAGTCTCTGATACCACTGATGGGTTTTATGCATAAGAACAATCCTATGTGCTCATACAAACCCTAATGCTTGGATCTAGGTTTCTCTATTGTACATGCAATGAATCCAAGAGCTACAAACCCTAATCTAGCATGCGTGATATCAAAATTAACATATAACATCAGATCTAGATGTTTACCTCTTCAAATAGTAGCTTGAATCTTCTTCTCTTGAGCTTAGAATCACAATTGTAATTCCTCTAATGGATCATAAACACCACACAAGCAAGAAGGCAACTTTGAGAGAGAGGAGAATGCTAATTTTCGGCCTAGGGTTTTCTCTTGGGAACAAGTGGCCGAAAATTGCTTGCAAGGGTCTCTATTTATACTATAGGCTGCTAGGGTTTCTGTCTAAACCCTAATGGATACCTTAGCCACCAAGTAGCCCAAGGAACCTTCTGGAATAGGGCCCTTGGACGAAAATATGATGATCCCTCATCATAATTTTGTTCCCCCTTAGTCCATTAGGTTTCTCAGCCCAAAACTCAACTATCACACATTTGACACTTTATGCCCCTTTATTTAATTAATCTCTTTTAGTCACCAAATTAATTCCTAATTAATTTATGACTGATAATAATTAAATAAATATGATTTCTCCTTTAATATATTATTCTTATAATATATTAATGAACCATAATATCCTCTCTCTTTCTTTAAATTACCTTGTCAAGTTGCTTTGGTGAAGGCAACCCAAAAGAACCATGCATAACCGGGTCAAGTACATACCAAATATAGTTACGGGGTTAGACACTAATCCAATAACATGCTCTACTAACGAATTGGCAAGGTGCAAAGTGCAATTTCATGGAATAGCATCATTTTCATATTTTTCATTATACTTATTAATGAGGAATTAATGTCCTATCCTACCCATTCGGCTAACGACCCTCCACTAGTCAAGAGTGCAGTAAGTAAGAGTGGATACCCCATGGCGGTCATTTTATAGGTCGCTTCGTCTATAAGTGATTAACCGAGTATTAGAATCGAAATCAGAGTAAAGATGAACACGAGAAGTAAATAAGGTCTAGTTTAAGCTATCATTACCTCCGATGAACACGAGTACGAAATCATAATAGAAACTGGGAAAAACTCTATCATCTACTCTATGTTCAGCTCCTATTTATAGGAGGCTGAAAGTACAAAAAATACTAAGGCTAGACATTCACGCTTCATACAAACAGATGCCTTAGTAAATACATAACGTACATACGAAAAAGACAATTACACAGATTCGACATATTACAATAAAATTCGACTCTACAATCTCCCCCTTTGTAATCATGTCAAAAATTCTCAATTCGTGAGAATCTGTGCTGCAAAATGCATCATCCTTCGTATCTCAGAATACCATGTGATAACCTTCCTGAACTCCACCTTGTCAGCATCATTGTTTTTTCTTGCAATTATTCATACGAACAATGAAGTTCGTATATTGTGAAGTGGTATATCTTTCGATCTCTGATGTCTGGAACAAAAACCTCTTTGCTTTGCCATTCTTGTCTTTTCCAGCAAATACCATTCCAAAAGGCTTTAAGCAAATCTCCCCATCAGCATACTTCTTCAATTCAACTTGAGTCTTCGACAATTCGATTGCAACTTTCACTTCCTTTCCCATTGCCGATGCTAACTCCACATCAGTCAATGCCAGACAATCATAGTAATTGTCTATGAAGATTTTGATATGCCCAAGACCAAGCGTCAAAACTTCTTTGTCAGTCCCCTGAAGTTGCGAAACCTCTAAGTCCTTCAGAATCAATGCAACTTGAATCAGATCATTAAAGTTTATTAGAGGAAAATCAGCAACTGAGAAATCACAAACTTGAGTTCGCTCTTACAACATGATACCGAAAGTTTTGTATCATATTCTCGAACATCACATCCTTCGTTATGCTGACAACTTTCTTGATCTTCACCAAAGACCATATCTCGTCCGGTTCTTTCCTAATAACTGCATGAAACCTAAGTTTCATATGAATAAAATCTTCCTCATTGTCGAACTTCTCAACAACCTTGTACTGAGCCATTATAAACATTATTTCGTTTACAGGGAAATCAAGCTGACTCATATCAGTGTTAGTGATAGAGTAGCTTTTCTTCGGCTTCTTCTCCAAAGCATACATACGATTGTAAGACACTCTTGCTTCAATGTTCTCATAACTGTACAACTTCTTCGGATCTCCCTTTTCCATACCAGGTGGATCACTTTCACGAAGTCCCAGTATGCTTTGTATTTGCCTTTGCTTCTCCATTTCAGCTTCAGTTTCATCCTTTTTCTCTTCCTTCGACTTTTTAACCACAATCACTTTTCCTTTATCTTTTACCCCTTCTGAAACTTGTGGCTTTGACGAACTTGAGCTTCCTCCTTCTGTTGTCGAACCAATAACAATTCCCTTCAGAATGGATCTTGTTGTTGTCTTGATTGCTTCTGTTGTATTCGTCTTTGGAACAATAGGAACTGTGACTTGAGAAGATACAACTTTCGTTTCTTCACCAGTAGTAGTAACATTCTTCTCAATCTTTTTCGGCTTTTCTACCACTTTTGTAACTTTCGGAGATTTGCTTTCTGGAACTTTCTTTTCTCCCCATTGCACCCCTGTGACAACAGGTCGGGCACCAGTAGGTAACATATGAGCAAACTTCAAAATAGAAGCCACAACCTTCTGAATGGCTTGTTCCAAAGAATGTAACTTCTGAGTTAAAAACTCAGGAGTTAAAAACGATGTAGGAGCTGGCTTCGACACTAACTCATTTAATTCCCCAAGCAAAATACCCATCTTTTCGAAATGCTGAGCATCAGCTTTATCCTTTGCATCAAACTTTGGAGTTAAAGCTTGATACCACTCAACAATCGTTGGAACAGCATACTGGAGTGTCGAATAATTTGAATTCAGCTCATTTAGTTCTTTGGAAACCTCAGCCTTCAGGTCTTCAAGTTTTCTATTTACATCTTCTCGAACCGTCTTGACATATTTAACAAAAACAACATGTCGTTCTTTTGTTGTCAAGCGAAGATATTTGAGTTCAGAGTTAAACGAATCCGTCTGAGCTTTGACCCGCAATTCGCTATTCTTATCCATAACATCCATTTGTTTTTGCATGCGACGCTCCACAGCTTTGAGCATCACATCTACTTCAATCCCATACATTGAGTTCTTTGCTCCTGAATCAGCTTGTGATTGAAGAATGGCATTGAGTTTTCGATTTAGGATTTTGAACTGCTTAACAGACATCAACATATGATCTGGTATATCTTCTTCTTCAAAATCGGAATGAAGATCATCAAACGTTCCTCCGAAACCTCCTCCATCTGTTTCATCATCGGAAGTTGGTTTTGGTGGATCGGTGGATTGTGATGGAAAATGTGTAGTAAAGGGTTGGTTTAAGACATGATCGAAAGTTAGTGAAGGGTTTGTAGTAGAAACAGGTGTAGTAAATGGTGGAAGTGAAACAAAGGAACTGGTAATAGGTTCAGGATTACCTTGAGAAGATAGAGGAACACTCACCACAGCATTTGCATCCGTATTAGAGACGTTTGCAACAATTGTATAAATTGCAACCTTTACAGGAATGGGTTTGGATACAAAATCTCAATTGGAATTGTTGTTGGTGGAGTCGAAACAGTTTCGATGATGAGTGGTTGTGAGACTTTTGGAGAATTGGAACCCAAAGGAGATTCTGGAACTATCTCACTATCGGATGACTCTGTACGAACAACCATCTTTCGTTTCTTCCTCTTGTTGATATGCTTCGCCACATCCTCAACTCTTTGCTTCTTGGAGGACGGGGAAACAAGTGCAGGAATTTCACGAACTTTCACCCCTTGGCGGTTAAGCTGAGGTTTACGAACATTTGGAGACTGATCTTTGGATAAGTTCGTTTATGATATGTGAAATTATGTAGTCTTTTGAACACTCCAGATTTCGAAGGAATGAATTCCTTCGAAGATCCAGGAACCACTTTCTCCTGAGGCTTCTTAGTTTCACTTACAATCGTCTTAGGAGACTTAGTATTTGATTGTTTCTTGGGACTTTCGTGAACAACAACCTCTTCAGGAACCTTATTTGATTTCTTCGACTTCTTAGATGACCCTTCATTACTGGTTTTCAGCAAGACTCCAGTTTCGATTGAAGGATTAATATGTTGCAAATATGCCACCAACACAGAATTTATGGGATCAACCTTCTTTAACATCCCATCAGGAATTCGAGCAACATTTGGGAATTCGTCTGAATCATCAGCAACATTCTTTGGAAAGTGATACTTTGCGAATTCTGCCTTAGCCTCATCAGCAGGAACATCAATACCTTCTTTCTCATACACATACTGCAAAATCAAACTCCGGTAACGTGCACACGAAATTCCTTTCACCACATTTGTGTTCTTCAAGATCTTGATAAGTTCCTTCCAAATCTGAGTGGCATAATCAACATTGAGTTCATAGTACAACCCTGCTACCATACCATAAACTTTCATTCTCCCCTTATCAAGCCCCACACTTCGCCCATTAAGCAACGAAGGTATATTCCAAACAGAAAATTCCAGATGCACGGAAGACCAGATTTCTTGAAATCACTGATCTTAACGAGTGGAGGTTAACGACCCATCTCGTTAAACATGAACATCACTTGATCAGCAGTAGGTTTAAAGAATGGAGGGGAATTTGGAATTACCAAGATTTGAGTAAACAACTTCTTCGAGAGACGAATTTGCTTTTCATTCACCAGATTGAATGTGATAAGATTAGTGGCTTTACTGTAAGAAGCAGTGGAACCAGCCATTGATAGCCATGACAACGGAACTTCAAAAGCATTAAACATTACAGTTGCAAGACCTGAATGTTTAAGAGCAACAATCAGCATCTTGAGTTTTTCTGGATATAGTGACACATCTCCTTCAACCTGATAGTTGGTACTTTGGATCTTCATCAGTGGTTGAGAAACAACTTCTTCAGTAGTAGAATTTGGATCAGCCGCCATTGTTTAGGGTTTTGAGAACTTCTTGAAGAACAGAGAAAATTAGGGCTTTTTGAACTTCTGAAAATTTGAACGTGTAATTGTAAAAGGAGAGTAGAATTTCCTTTTATATGTAACCCCTATTGAATTCCAAACGTTTTATGGAAAGAGTAAGCCACGTCTGTACTAGAAAGTCGCACCACTAGCCGTTAAACGCGCCATGTCAGATAAAGTTCCTTGAAAGTCGGGGGACATTGCCAAACCGTCACATCAGACTGTTCGTGAGTACCAAGTGGATAAGATCGAAAACCTTCAGCATGGAGGTTAGGCTCTTTCATCTTTGGGATTAAAGACGAAGTCATTTGCTAGACTTTCTAAAACTCCATCTTGTGGATTTCCAAAGACTTGCTCTTTCGGAAGATGTCTTGTCCACTTTTCCAATGGTGGATATGTTGGATCAAAGTCTAAAGGTGTATCTTCAAACATTTCTTCATTTTCGGATCCTGCAACAGAATTATTATCATTTAGTTCATGAAATTCATCATTTTCATCAAGATTTATGGTTTCATCATCATTATGCTCCCCTTCGACATAATTGTCATTCTGACGCTCCCCCTCGAAACGTTCATTTACACTGCTATTCTCCCCCTCGAAAGGATGCTCCCCCTCAACATTTGAAGGAATATTCAAGTGCTCCCCCTCCACTTGAGCATCACGTATACTTTCGCAATTAGCAGTAGTATCTGATGTGATTGTCGAATCATCAGTATGGTTCGAAGATTCAGGAGTTTGATTATCAGCAACATGGACTTCAGCATCAGCAGCCCTGTCTGGAACACCAAAAATTAAATCATAATCAAAATCAGATGAATTAGAACTTTCAGATTCATCATCTAATTCATTAAGAATTGGTTTTTGTTTGAATTATTTTTCAACTTGTTTCACATAGTAGTCATCAAAAGTGAGGTTAAACGTTTCTTCAACTTCTCTTGTTCGTTTATTCAATACTCTGTATGCAACCGAATTATTTGAATATCCCAAAAATATTCCTACATCAGCCTTAGCTTGAAATTTTGAAAGATTATCTTTGAGATTCATGATAAAACACCTGCAGCGAAATACATGAAAGAATTTGACATTACGTTTTCGGTTATTGATGATTTCATACGGAGGTATATTGTAACAACGATGAATAAAAGATATATTCTGAGTAAAGCATACTGTCGAAACTGCTTCTGCCCATAGATATTGAGGAAGATACGCATATGTCAACATTGTTCTTGCTGCTTCGCAAAGAGACCTATTCCTCCTTTTAACCACACCATTTTGCTGTGGTGTATATGGCGATGAGAAATTATGTGAAATTCCTTTCTCAGTTAAGAATGAATCAAGAACATTATTTTTAAACTCCGAACCATTATCACTTTTGATTTTTCGAACTTTCCTTTTCAGACTTGCCTCAATTTTCTTTATAAACTCGATCATTGTTTGAGGACTTCAGATTTTAACCTGAGAAAATACACCCAAGTGAATCGTGAAAAATCATCAGCAATAACCAAAATGTATCGTTTCTTGTTGAGAGTTTCAACAGTTGATGGTCCACAAAGGTCAATATGAAGAAGTTCCAGGGATTCAACAATTTTCGAATTTATGACAATTGGATGTCCTTTGCGATGTTGTTTTCCTTGTTCGCAAGTTTCACATAAAGTATCATTATCAAACTTCAGAACAGGTAAACCTCGAACAAGATCATCTAGCTCCAATTTATTGAGATTTCGAAAGTTTAAATGTGATAAACGTCGATTCCATAGCTAGCTGACATCAGATGAAACTTTCGAAAGCAAACAAACTGAAGGTTTCCCAACAATAGGTTTGATGTCAATGGTGAACATATCGCCATATCTTTTTGATTTCAGCAAAACTTCGTTCGTATCAACCTTGGAAATGATACTTCCTTCTTCGTTAAACACAACTTGATTACCAGTGCCCACAACAAGTTGTGAAACACTTATCAAATTATGTTGAAGACCTTCGACATAGGCAACACGATTGACAGTAAATTGTCCATTCGTTACTTTCCCATATCCTTTTACTTGACACTTGTGATTATTCCCGAACTTCACAACACCAGCATTGTCCAAACTTCGAAAATCTCTCAAATTCTCATTTCTTCCAGTCATGTGACGTGAACAACCACTATCAATGTACCATTTCTCATCATATTGCTCGTCACACAATACCTGCATTTATTAAAAGAATTTAGGTACCCAAGGCTGTTTGGGTCCTTGGCCATTAGTTTGAAAAAGCGAATGAAATTTAGAACCTAAAGCCCAATTTCAAACTTTAGTTTTGAAAGAATCAATTAAGTCGACATCATCAATTAAAGGTGCCGAAACATAATTTTTCGATAGTTTTGGATTTTCACTGATTTTCTTCTTATGTTTCTCAGTGTGACTTTCCTTTGGGATTGGTTGCCATTTTTTAACTGGAATATTTGATTCTTTCGAAGATGAACTTCCTGATGAAGTATCATTCAAATACAGGTCATAGGCCTTCTGAATTTGATGTTGAGAAAACTTTCCCGATTGATACGTTTTCCCTTTGTGTTCGAGCCAATGTTTGATTGTTTGCACCCCAGACGAACCTCTTGTATACGAAACTTTAGTGACTTTGTGTGCAGAAGGATTCGGAAAATTTGGTTTTTGTGGAATAAACTTTGCAGATTTTGTGGGTGTTTCATGCACAACTGTTTAATGGTCTGCAAACTTTTAAACGTTTTCAAATTTTCGACCATTCTCAAATTTTCAAACATTCTCAAATTTTTGAACATTGTCACAATGACGAACATTCTCAATTTGTCGAACATTGTTAAATTTTCGAACATTCTCAAATTTTCGAACATTCTCAAATTTTCAATTTGTTCTATTTGAAGAAAATTGGTTTTGTTTGTTTGTTGGATTTGAAAACTTTTGTGGGTTTTGTGATTGAAAATCCTTTTGTTGCACATTTGTTTGAAAATTCTTTGAAGATGTTGATTTTGAAGATTTTGTTGAAGATTTTTCAGTATCAGACGAAATTGGTTGAGCGGGATTTTCCTTTTTATGTGAACAAGTTGAAATCTTTGTTTTCACTGATTTAGGCAACTCGTTTTCAGACATTTTCTTGGTTGGTAAGTTTGATTGCTTTTCATTGGACACAACTTGCCAAAAAATCCTTTTTCGTGCCTGTCTTATCGAAATTCCTTTTTCTTTCGAAAATTTTTCAACAAGATCCTTAAATTCTTGTGAATTAAGTTTCACATTTTCATTTGTTTCATTAGATTCTTGCTTCAAAACCTCTTTTGTAATTTCTTGTTTATCAACCCATTTTCTTTGTGGTTTTTGTCTTTGAAAAACATACGAATTCTTTGTTAGATTGTTTCCGACAGTGATTTGGTTTGAAAAGAATCATTCGTCTGATGTTTTCTTGTTATCTTCTTCGACCATTTTTTTGACCTCAGGTTTGATGTTATCAACATTTCCAGTAGTGAGAAACACTTGATTCGGAAATACAACATCATCTGTGCACTTAAAATTTGGATACACAACAGTATTTATTTCCAAATAATGAGCTCCTTTGTCAGATACGATTTTGTCGAAATTTTCAGTGTCTCCATACACTTAATCAACAACAACCCTTGGAAAGGATGTTTCATTCGAAACATTCTTTTCTGGCTCAGAATTGTTCGAAACATTCTTAACTTTTTCTTCATTCTCATCATTACTAGTACCGGTTTGACTGTCTCTTACACTCACATTATCGAAGTCACACACTTTGGAAGTAGAGGGTCTATCAGTGTCATCCTTAACCATCGAATCATCACAAATTTCTTTACCTTTTGACTTAGATGTGACATTAATGACAGATAACTTAGAATAATCAATACTTTCCTCCTCCTCGATTTCACTGATTTCGCTAAAACTATCAGAATTATCATCGACATCAGCGAAATTTGATTGAGAGTCAAGTTTCGAATTCTCAGTTCTTTTCAAAATTTTGATTTGTTCACTTTTGGTCAAAGTATCATTCACTATCTCAACAAGTTCATCAGCATTCAAATATTCGCCTATCTTAACAATACCATAAGCAAATCGATTATCAGGCACTTTATCGAATTCTGCTATAGTTTTATCACAATCATAAGACAAACTATCAACTTTGTCTCTTTCGAAAACCAAAAAAGGCAACAATTTCCTATGCTGTTCTTTGCTAATGTCAAACGAATGATGCAATGAAGTCAATTTTGCATATAATCTTTTTGCAGAATTACAGTAGATATTTCTTTGTGCAAGTAACATTCGAACATCTTTGTCTAGATTTTCCCTATCATTATTTACATTATTCAATTGTAATTCCAAATACTCTACCCTTCTTCTTTTCGAATCTAACAATTTCTTGGTCTCTAGCAATTGGATGTTCAGTTTCTTAGCTTCATTACTAGCAGACAGCACAATTGTATCAAAGTAAGCAACAGTATCATCAAATGCAATTATTTCATAATCATAAGCTTGTAAAGGAATGTTAAAAGACTGAAGAATAGTACGTACCTTGGTTGTCATTGGTGATTTGTCTCCTGATTTGGTCATGAAACAGCGACCAGTCACCTTTTCGTCCTCATCCTCTTCAAACTTTGCGAATATAGCACCATGCGTCGGATTACGCATCTCTTCATCGTCAGATCCTGAAGACCAGAGCTGATAAGTGCCATCCTCCTCACCTTCGCCTTTAGCAACCAAAGATAACCCCTTCGTTTTCGCATGAACTTCTTCCAATCTTTCAACATAATAAGCTTCGTCCTTGACCCTATTCTTTTTCTCCTCTTTCTTACGAAGCATACAATCATTAGCCATATGATTCACTCCGTTGCAGTAATGACAGTCAATGCCTGAATCTCCCTTAAGCTTCTTCTCACTTTTGGCTTCAGTTGCCTTCACATCATTCTTCTCAAATTTCTTCTTCTCCTCACCCAGAGACTTATTCACGAAACTTCCTTTCACATCACTCTGCTTCATCTTAGGATTGAAAGGTTCCTTGAAAAACTTTTTAACTCGGTTGTTCAAGTAAAATGCGACCGCTTCATCATCAGAATTATCTTTCTCAATAGTTTCTTTCTCAGACACTTTCGAAACTAGAGCTAACGGACCATCCAAACTCTGTTTTGACTCTTCAGCCATCTCGTTCACTTCACTTTTGTGAGTTTTCAACTGATTATACACATCATTCAGAGATGAAGTATCGAAGCTTTGTTGATTCTTCACCATCATGCTGACACTTCTCAACTCGTTACGAAGTCCCATCACAAAAGTGAGATTGAACTCTATTGATGACCTTATGATTCCATAACGATTGCACCTATAGATGAGTTCATTAAGACGATCATAGTAAACTTCAACCGTTTCACTCTCCTTTTGTCTGAACTCTTTCAGCTTCACAAGACATTGTTTAACAGAGTTGATCTCCGTTTTCTCGCTCCCCTGATACTTTTCCTTAAGAGTATTCTAGATATCTTTTTGCAGTTTTACAACCACGGATATAATTGTAAAAAACAGGTGGCAAGGCACCTCGCAATTCCCTCAAACAACGCTTTTCATTGTTCTTCAGCCTAGTGAGTTGATCAGAAACTGCAGGTGTTGATCCAAATGATCCAATATGTTGAACATTTGGTGGAGGTTGAGCGATTCCAGTTATGCAGCTCCAGATTTCCTCGTCCAATCCGTTCAAGTAATCCTCCATTCGATCAGCCCACAGATCATAGTACTCCGGGATTAACATAGGAATCTTCGTAGAAGATCCTAACAGATGAGAAAATGAACTCATTGTGTTCATATTGAAATTCGTCATTAACGTACGGATGAGATTTTTCAGAAAAACTTGAAGAAACTTGAAATTGAATGACTGAAATGATCAGAAACTCAAAAACGATTACTCGATTACTCAATTCAAATGTAGAATCAAATCAAAAATGTAGATCAGAGATGATTTTTAGAATCAAACTGTGCGGAAACTTTTGAGACAAATTTGCGACTCAAAAACTAGTGATTCAATTGAAAATCAGATCTTTGCAATATAGATTCCTGCTCTGATACCAATTGTAGAAGTGATTAATCGAGTATTAGAATCGTCAGAGTCCTTCATCGTCAGACCCCAGAGTTCTTGCTCTAGCTTTTGTACCTCGCCCCTCGGGTAGTATTCTGCTAGTATCAGAACTTTTAGGTCTTCCCAGCTCATGGTGTTGGCTACTGGGAGAGTCAATTACTTGACATAGCGGTTCCACCACGAGAGGGCTCTAACCATGAATGTGCATGCTGCGAATTTTAATTTTCTTACCTCTGGGCATGCACATATTTCGAATACTGATTTTGTCTTTTCGAACCAACATGTTAGAGCAATGACACCTCCAGTACCATCAAAAGACATGGGTTTACAATTTGTGAAGTCTTTGAAGGAACATTCCCTCATATGTCCCTGACTATCTCCCTGGCTAGCGTTATTGGTACCACCTTCTGACCCACTGGCACAACAAGAAAAACACGATTTTGCTATGGAAGGAATCCGTTGCGAAAAGCTGAAATTCCGTTGCAAAAAACGAATAGCGACAGAATTTGCAACGACCGATTTCCATCCCTAAAAACGCCGTAGCGAGGGTTTGCAACGGAAATTATAATTTCGTCACAAATGTGACAACGGAATGAAATCCGTGGTAGGTGATATTCCGTCGTGTATTCCGTAGTAGGATTCCATCACACAATCTGTGGTGGTTATTCCATCACAAATTCCGTGGTGGTGATTCCCTAGCAAATTCCATGGTGGTGATTCCCTAGCAAATTCTGTGGTGATGAATCCCTAACAAATTGTGTGGTGGTCATTCCCTAGTAAATTCTGTGGTGGTGATTCGGTAGCAAATTTCGTCGTGCTGAATCCCTAGCAAATTCTATTTGATGACTTCCTAGCAAATTTTGTGGTCATGAATCCCTAGCATATATCCGTGGTGTATATTATATACCAAATTACATATGGACCGATGGATAATTAATTTATAAATTATATCCAAATTATTTTGTAGTAATATATGAACAACAAAAATAACAAAAAAAATCAAAAGATTATATCATAAAATAATACAATAATTAATTATTACATGGAAAAAGGAAAGTTGCTAATCTAAAATAAATACTATACAATAAACATATATCAACACTATATGACCTACTAGTGTTGTTGTTTTGTAAAGACATTAATCAGATCCATTGTCATTTGAAGTTGTTTTTCAAGATGCCCGACCCTTGCTTTGTTTTCTTCTTTTTGGGCGTTCATCATTTCTTTAAGCTCGTCTTTTTGATGTTTTGTTTAGCAAGAAGATCCCTCATTTCTTCTATTTCATCATTTTTTTTTCGGAATGTAAGATACATCCGTTTTACCGTTCCTATTGCGAACCGCCTTTGCAAAAGAGGCTAATCCATAAAGTCTTATTTTTTTGTCATGACCACCAACAACATCATAAAATAGCTTGTCCTCCTCAAATTCAAAACCTTCAGCTTCCAACTCTTCCCGTTTTTCTATATAGGCCGCCTACAACATAAAAATAATATAAGTTAAAAGATATAAAATTTATAAATGATATTATGAACTAGCTACAATATAAAATTTTAACATTGAAATGAATATTACATGAATTTGTCTATCTTTTTCATTTGTGAAAGTGACTCTATCGTGATTCTTCGTGTGTGTATATAGGAACAATTCACTAAGGGGTGGAACACATCCTAATTTCCTCTTCTGCATAAATACCATATAAAATGTCACATATACAGATAAACATATATAAACATTGATACAATGTACCATTAAAAAATTTACCAAATCAGAAGCTATCTTCAAATGACTTGCGGATCCAGCGTTATGTGTAGGTTTTGCTACTCCATCAGCCACACCGTTACGCCTATTTTTCTTGTTCTGCTCAGATTTTAGCTTGTATTTATCTGTATTCCATATTAATTGCCAGGAGTTCCAGACTTCCTGTGGAATATGAGTTGGTTTAAAGCCATGTTTGTTTATTTTTGGGCTCCGCAAGTTGAAGAGATATTGACCATAACTTTGTATTGCTTTCCTTGCCCAAGCTTGCCTCACCAGCGAGTCTATTGTTTCATCCCGACAACATTTTTTCTACACATTAACAATATAAACATAAGTTTAAGTGTAAATGTTTACCAAACAACAATTTATCACATATAGTTAATTACCTGAAACTCCTCCCAATATAATTCGCGCATTTCTTTGCTTACTTTTCCCAAAGCGTACCCTTGTGGATCTACTCTTTGTAAAAAGGACCGACTAATAAAGTGTGAACAAGGGCCTGGTGGCATTAGCCTGCAAGTAATCATGTGATGTGTTAAGTTATGAATTGATATATACGTGTAATCCAAAAGGTTATACATAGAAAAAGTTATAATTAAGATTTGATTGCTAACTCACGTTTTTTTTTCCAAACATGAACAATTAACGCATCTGGTCCACAATCTTCATAGGAATTGTTTTCACCTTCTTCACTTTCCACTACAGATCCATTCATGGTTGGTTGTGTTGGTAATGGGGTAGATTCTGGGATAAGTGTTGTTGATGGGTTATATTCTGGGGTAGGTGTTGGGATAGATGTATATCTTCAGGATGTGGTAGTTCCTTTACTTAAGGAGGGTGTGGTAGTTACTATAGTTGTGGAGGTTGGTAGTGTAGATGCAGGTTTTGAGGTTGTGGTAGTAGATATAGGTGTTGATGATGTAGTAGTGGGTGTCGGTGTTGAGGATGGTTTAGAAGATGTAGGTGCTGAAGTTTTTGTTATTGATGTAAGTGTTGAGGATTGTATTGTTCTAGTTTCTGAAGTTTTAGTTGTATTTTCTAAGGACGGTGTGGATGTTGTAAGTGATGTCGAGCAAGTGGTAGTCATGGTTGATGTTAATGATATAGGTTCAGGGGTTTTGTTGGTAGATGTTATAGGTGCTTTGGATGTGGTTGTTGGTATTGGGAAGTCGATTTCTTCATCTTGTAATTGTCTTTTTATGAAATTTGCAGCTGAAATCCTATTGCGTTTCATAACCTGTGGTGCGATGAATTTAGTTGGCTTCATACCGGATGCTCCTTTTGCTTTCGAGTTCGACATCTTTCTTTCTTAAAAATTAACAAAAAAATGTAGTGAGTACCAATGTATTAAAGATGATAAACTACTGATGAGAAGAGAGAAACAAACAATTCAAATAAATTATATATGAAGGCCTACTACGCATGCAAACTATTGAATACAATCAAAACCAATTTACTTTAAATTTAAGATGATAATATACATGAAGATGATCAGAGAACAAGAAACGATCATCATGATAACAATAAATTAAATAAAAATAAATTTTAGATGAGTGACAACTTCTATCGCCAAAGTCAGTGCACAAACGTATAATGAACAAAGATTTCGATCAATTAGCCACCGGAGATGATGATTACAGAAAATGTATACCCTATTTATAATCAGTAAACTTACCCTAATATGCAGCCTAAACGTGTGTAGGTTGGAGGGAAAGGAATTGCAAAATATTTTGAAGCTCCGCTAATTAAAAATTCGAACTGTGTTAATTACCGCTAAATATTTAGTAATTCAAATTTATTAAAGTAGTTCCAGATTGATAGATAGGGTATATACATCTAGCTAACATCAACAAAGAACCTAGACTAACGAGCTGTTCATAGTATAATTTTAAATTAAAATTATAAACGACGATTAAACATTAATAAACTATATATCTTTATGCGTTTATGTTTAAACCAAAATTTATATATAAAAGACGTACGGGTCATGTCAATATATATGGTAGTTGCTTATGGTGTCATGGTATCACCCATGGATGACATATGTGTCATTGGTCAACATGGTAGTTGCTTATGGCGTCAATGGATGACATACTGGTTATTGGTCAACATGGTAGTTGCTTATGGTGTGATGGTATCACCCATGGATGACATATGGGTCATTGGTCAACATATGGTAGTTGCTTATGGTGACCATGGATGACATACGGGTCATTGTTCAACGTGGTAGTTGCTTATGTTGTCCATGGATGACATATGGGTAGTTGCTTATGGTGTCCATGGATTAAATACGAGTCATTGGTCAACATGGTAGTTGCTTATGGTGTCCATGGATGACATATGGGTCATTGGTCAACATGGTAGTTGCTTATGGTGTCCATTGATGACATACGAGTCATTGGTCATGTAACATACGCGTTCAGTTATCGTGTTTTGTTAGTTAAAAAATGAATATTATTAAATAATATATGATTTTGAGCAATGAGTTCTAACAAGATAGTTTTATGAGAACTGAAGTAAAACTATGTTTAGAATCATTCGAGAAGTATTGGAAGTCTTATGAGATTCAATTAAATTAACGAAAATGTAAAATTTAAGTTGGAAATAATTGAAAATGATGTTACTGAAGGTTGTAGATTATCTCGTTAGAAACATTTAGGAGAAAACCTCATCGAAATCCGAGTTATAACGAAGAAGTTATGACTTATTGAAGTTTCGTGACAAAACCGGCACGACGCCATAAGACGTAAAAAGTGAGTTTTCTATAAACTACTTTTTAGCTTTTATGATCTAAATGAAAGACGTAGTATTCGTTAAACCGAGAACTTTCGTAAAAAGAACGTCCGAATCTGACTTCGTATGAGGAAGTTATGATTTTTCTAAGATTCGGCATAACAATATACAGCTAAAAACTCGAAATAAAGATCGAGTGATTTTTATCCGACACAAGCTAAACGAGAATCGAAGATCTCGTTAATAGTAGTACAATGGTAAAAAGACAGATGAAAACGGACGTCGGATGAAGAAGTTATGAATTTAACATTAAATTCATAATTTGCAGAGTATAATCTCACGTACGCGTGGATATAAAGAACGTCAAAAACGGAGCCCGTATGCAAAAAATAAGAATTTTTGAAGTTTTAAATAAAAATTCAAGACTTATCAGAAGCCGTACGCCCAGCATACTCGGACTAGGTCAAAAGTTGGCCACGTCGCCTCTTTCTTCGGACGGAGGACACCTATCACCCGTGGATGACACGTCCGAGACCCGGGAACCGAGCAGGTGCCACGCCTCGTACGCCCAGTGTACCGAAGTACGCCCAGCGTACTCCGAGGCTTCGGCCACCTATAAAAGGGATGCGAGACTCTCCAGTTTTTTTTTACAATTTCCACTCTCTTTCACTTTCTACTTATTCTCTAGCCACTCTAAACCACCCCGAAGCCTAGGGAACCTCCCTAACACCCGAAGCAAGTCTCGAAGCCCCGATGATCCTGAGAAAATATTATTTTCAGGTTGAAACTCTGCCCGCGCAAGGCCTAATTTTCAACAAAAATCCCCGGTTTCGTCAAAGAAAGTCATTTTTAGAGGCGAAATGCTGCCCAAATTATCATTTTATCATTCGGTTATTTCACGGTGAGTTCAATATAGGGACAATTGTATGTTATGTGCTATATGTTCAATGTGCTTTCCTGTGTTATTCTGGTTTTATACCTTTGGCTATGTAAATCATGACTCGTATAACTTCTGATATTGGCTTTGAGCCTTTGGCCATGTTGAGCATGCCTCATATTATTTTGGTAACTGAGCTATACCTTTGACCACGAAGTGAATGACTAAGCATCACTTGGGTACTGGTAGGTAGCCACTGACCATGAAGTGAATGATTAAGCATTCTTTTGGCGTTGGCAGAAGGCTAGGTAGGGATGAAAAGCCTGTAAAGTGCTAGCAAAATGTTTATTCAGAAATCATTTAGTTTTCCATGCCACATAGGGAAAAGTCTTATTGATGTATATCAAGTTGAAATTGTTATGTCTCATTGATTGTAAATCTTTGAATCAGATTATTCGTTGATATGGAAAGCATGTCATATGATACTCATCTGCCTTTGTTGTTCTTTGTCCCCCTTTGTTTCTATCATGTTGATATATATATATATATATATATATATATATATATATATATATATATATATATATGGCATAACGTTATATTGTAACTATTATTTAACTCACTAAGCGTCACCGCTTATCCCTCTCAGTGTTTAATTACTGCAGGTGATATGCATCCAATATAGTTATGTACTGTTAGAAGATGTAGAATAGATAATAGTATAGCTTTTGTATTTAGTGTATAAATTCCTGGGAATTTATGTAATATATATAAAACTTTGTAAAAACTCGTTAGTCGGTTTGTATCCAGTCTTTTGTAATAAAACCATATATGTAAAATATTTTTATGAATATGCATGTAGCATGTTTGGAATAATATTGTAAAGTTTAGAAAGGGGTTCTTTCAGTCATGGTATAAGAGCAGTAGTTTAAGTGAACTAAATACCACAGATTGGTATTTAGACTTAAACCTTGGGAAGTTCAATATATGAACGGATTCATTAGGAGTATATGGATACAAACCATAGGAAAGAATTAAGTGGAGTATTGAATAATGATAAATCTTAATATTTTAAAGTACTAAGCTACTTCAAAATTTTTAGAGCATTAGTTTATGCGAACTAGGAATGGTAAGGATTTCTAGGCTTAAACTTGAATTGCTAAGTAATGATGGTTCAATTTGTGCCTAGTATACTGTAGGTTGAATACCTCACATTCTATAGTGTGCACTAGCATAATTTAAGGGAGATGCCTAATATGATAATGTGTGCTAAAAGATAAATAAAATACCCGAAAGCGCGAGCACGACTTGGAGAAACATGGTGTCACTCTTTCGAAGCATACACTGTTAGATTAGGTGTCTAAGCCAATAACTATTATTGGTATGTACTTGAACCGAGAGTATCATGGTCCATTTGGGTTCCATGGCAGCGGAACAATTTGGATAGACTTTTGTGAGAAGAGAAAATTTATGATTTATTAATATATTATAAGTTCTAATATATTAATATTATTTAATTAGTATTGATCAAGAATTAGTTTGGAATTAATTTTGTGATCAAAATAGACTAATTAAATAAATGGGGATTGATTTGGTAAATCATTTATTCTTATAAAGTGGGCTTATGATCCATAGTTCTTCATGTTGGACTAAACCCATATGGTGACCCATGGATACTCCATGGAGGTTAAAACCCATGGATCATGAGGAATGTGGAAATTCATGAGTTACATGGTGTGACCCTAATACGCACACTATATAAGAAGCCTTATAGTTCATGAAATTGGAACTAAGGAGTGACTACTAATAGACACATGAGGGCCATCCGATTTTGAGTGTAAATAATCTTCTCTCAAGTTATTCCAATTGTTGGTGGTGTTGTGTGAACCATTTGAGTTGCAACACTTGGGGCACTAAGCTCTTTAAGGTCCAAGGAATCAAGCTACAACAAAAGGTATGTCATTCAACTATATTTCATATTGTATATATTCCATAATATGCTAGTTAGGATGATACCTTGGAACATTGATATTTGCATGTATAATAGTGAAAACATGTATCCAAGGTATATAGGGTTGCATGTACACCATAGGAGTGTTAGAATGCTCAATGAGCAATGATTTGGTGCAATGGAAAAGCATATAGGGTTGCATGTACACAAAAGGTATGTCATTCGACATGACCCTTGTTGATCTTACCTATTTGCTTGTTGCTGCTGAATGAGCAATGATTTGGCGCACTGGAAAAGAAAATTTGATTGGAAGATCTACTCCCCAAACTTCCATGGACATTGACAATTGAAACATTGTAATTCCAGAAAAGATTTCTCTTTCCAAGAGAAGGGGCATTGGTTGCGAAGCTGCCCTGACTACTTGAAAGATCTGAGAAAAGGTAGATTCAAAAAGTTTGACTCTGCTTCAGGTAAGTCTACTGTCTAACTCTATTAAGTTCCTATTTGAAGATTCTTAATACATGATGTAATGTAATTACATTTTGATGTTTTGAAGAATCAAAGAAGAGAAAGGAAGCTTAAAGGAAGAGTATGCTGAATCTAGTCGCGAAGATGGATTTCAATCGCATGGTTCGATGATCAGATTCTTGAGCTGCTGCTTGAAGAGTTATCATAGATTGCTTAGGAATATATAACAACATAGTTTTCATATGTATTTGCATTGTAAGGTTAAGTTTTTCCGCAATTTTAAAATAAAAAGAAAATTTTTGATTTTATTTATTTTAGGTATCCTTACAATGGGATTTGTGAAAATTGTTGTTTATATGATTCCATTGATGGCAATATTGGAAAATGGATTTGATTCTTTCGTTTGTGGTAGTGTCGAGAATTTACCAAATAAGGAAAGATTCTCATCACCCAAGTTTCAGTTGGATAGAAACTTGAAATCATGCATTTTGTATTGTGTGATGAATGAGAACCTTTGTCCTTAGGAAATTAAGACTAATTCCTTTTTCACATGTATATGTGAGTCAAGTGAAGGACTAGGGAATCAGGTACACTGGGTGTGCACTGGTCAGGTCCACCACAGAGAACTATAAGACTATTCGTCATGTTTTACTAAAGTTTAGTAAATATGGTTATTCTTACAAGTTTAAGTATAATTCTGAATCATTGGAAAAGTTCAATGTAAGGCAGAACGAATGAGAAGAATCAAATTAGGCAGAAAGATAAAAGTTTCTCCAATCTTAAAAGATGGGAGAGTACTTTAGTATCGTGTTTTATGATCCTCTAAGGATATCTTAGTGCATTTGTATGGCTAAGAAGATGAATCGTGAATTGTTTAAATGGTTAGATCAAGAAGATAAATCATACTTCGTTCCAAAATCGAGTCTTAGAGTAACACTCCAAGATCGAGCCTCGAGTGACATAATCTTAAGAAAGGTTTATAACACTTATCAAATGTAGTGTAAATTTTTTTCTACTCTTGTACATTTGAAATTGGTAAGTTGTGATGTTTTAGATAAAACAAATACCAACTAAGGCCAATTGTGTGAAGTGTTTGTATTGATAAGAAACCTAACTGAATCTTGAATATTCGTTTCTCAAGTAATGTTCCTTGACAAAGTGACTCCTATATGTCAAGAGGTCAGTGGGAGTCTTAAAGATCTTGACAAGTTTCAAGAACTAATCAAGAAAAAAACCTATTGTTAAACACTAGCACACGACTTGAGGTTTGTGACCTATCATGTTGACATATTCTTCTTTATATGCCCATTCCACTTAAAGTTGCCTATGCATATGAGTTCTGAGAGTTTTCAATTGGTTGCATAATTACCGGGAAGCAATGGTAGGCCCTTGTGCTGCCAAGTGGCAAGAAATTAAGAATGAACAAGTTCAGTCCATATGAGTTTGGATTTGTCACTACCTTGTCTTGTGATTATGGTTTTGACAAATTCACATGGATAGAAACACATACACCATAAAATCTAAGTGTCATAAGGTTTCTCTCCGATTCATGAAAATGATGGTGAGGAAACGTTTTCAGTAAGTAGATTTTAAGGAGATAGAATTATGATATTTGCATTCTCAAATTCGATTATGATTACGACATCCCTTTGAAATAATTCGAATTGTGAGAAATGGCAAAGGTCTAAACATTTCAGACTTATGGTTGTAAGTTCTAAATATGTTTAGACACACATGTGAGCTATCTAAGGAAAGGTCTATGTTTTTGAGAAGCCTAGATAAAGTCTTATTGAAGCATCTCGTATCAGAATCTGAACTTTGGTAAGAAAGTCAATAAGTATTGATTTCTAGAAGTCCAACTCATTTCTGGGTACATGTCAAAGCTAGTGGAAGCATAAGTGTTATGCTGGTAAGATAGTAATTATAATGCTAATGGGAGCATAATTATTATGGAAAGTTTTGCAAGTTAGCAATGTTAATTATAGAAAACAAAAGTTTCAAATCACAAGTTGCAGGGTTTGAAAAGTTGTTTTGCTATAATTAAGGGAGAGGAATTCATACTTCATTTCAATTCTAAAAGCTTAGATTGAGCTTTAAATCAACTTTTGTCAAATATATATATGAATGTTATGTTGGAATGGTTCAACATAAGGAAATTATATATGGAAATGTTAATTGCGTTCTCAAATTTTGATTATGATTACGGCATCCCTTTTCATAATTCGAATTGTGAGAACATGGCAAATATAAAAATTTATAGCAAAATATTGATCAAGTATCGTGCCTTTATGTTAGACATTATGAATTGTGTCCCATATGCTTCGGGTATAGGATCGATTGCATATGCTATAATATTCTTGTGTTCTAATGCCTAGGGCATTAAGAGGGAAAAAGGAATAGTACTAGATTTGACTAAAGTGGTTAAACAACTGTTAAGGACAATCTAAGGTTCGCCAAAGATTGGTCGCTTTAGGACAGTTGGAAGTATAGTAATGGAAGGACCATATTGACATTATTATGAATAGACAGGACTCTATTAATAATCAATTGTCATATGGCAATTATGCAATGTTTCCATATTGGAGTTGAAGAATAGATGAGAAAGTTAGAAACTTTTATGCAAGAAGGATGTTCAAAGGAATGTACTTTGAATTTGAGACTTTATTTCCATGGAATTTACCTGTGACAATCTCCAAAGGAATATTTTGTAATATCATTGGTCAAGTCTCTGTGACTTTTGGTACCTAGACATTACAAAAGAATCATTGAATGATAGTTTAAAATGTAACACTTTCTAGCAGGGACAAGAATTTGGAATTCTTACACTTGCAATAAGGATTTGAAATTGTGAAATGAGCATCATTGAAATGTTTTTCAATTGATCTATTTCACAAAGTAAGGACCATAGACAAACATAGTGTGAATGCTTGGAGCATGGCATAACTATTGTTTAAACAAACATAGTGTGCATGCTTGGAGCATGGCATGTCTATGGTTTTAATTCAAGTATTAAGTTGATTATTCGAAACATTATACAATGAATAATGAGTAATCAATATGGGACTCAAAAGTTTTGGGACCATATAGGATTAGTATTATTCTTGTGTTTCACTTTGCATGTTTTGACTTCCCGAATAACTAGGTTATTCAAACCATCCACAGTCGATCATACTTTAGAAGTAGGTATTGAGGCAAGACTCTCATGAATGGGTCTGTAGAGGTGTGTGTTGGTCATAGCACAAGTTTGCTACAGTGTTCATGAGTGCTCCTGGAAAAAGATTCGAGTATTGGATTCAAACCACGCTCATTTGAATCACTTCATGGATTTTATCACAAGTGATCATGAGACGATAATATCTTATATTCTTCAAACGGAGACATGTGAGTTGTAGTTGCAAGTCGGTTGCACATTGACATATCTAAACGCACCAGTAACTTGGATGTTATAAAACATATCGTTGTGTGATGTTTGATGAGTAAGTACAAGCGAGCATTTGGGTCGACGTTTATCCGTTCCTTTTTGTCACACCCCCGAACCAGACCGCGGAAACGTCTGAGGGCTCGTGTGACTTAAATTGAAATATCATCACAATGAATATACATGAAACATAACATAAACATCCCCATGCACTAATACATTACAACTGTCATCGTTCGCATCCAGTACATTGCTTACATTACATAATCCATAGCATAAATTTTTTGAGAGTCACAAAACATAACATCCTAACACACTTGGTAATTTTCATCAGCTTATCTGTTACCTGAGAATACAAGTTATTTTGAAAACGGTCGACATATATAATGTTGGTGAGTTCATAAGCAGGTTTGATATGAAAATGTTTTGTGTAGTTTGTAAAACCCAGAAAATCCGATATTTTCTGAAAAGGCAATTGTTTACGAATTAGGTGTGATGATCCATAAGTACATGCGTGAATGATTTCAAAACGTGTAAAAGTGATATGTTTCTCATAATGAATTATTTTATTGAAAATGCAAGTGAATAATTTTGTTTCCCCGGAAAACCCGATGTTTTCCGATAAAATAGAAGGTTCGTTTTGTATTATTGTATCATCACAACGAATGAATATGATTTCCCATGATTACTTTGATGGTATTGGATCTCTATGTGAGTCGTTATAACTATGCATAATAATGAGTAGTTCGTCTGTCTTGGCATTCTTGCGAATGCCGGTATTGAAATTAAGACTTTGTCACACTAGATTGGCCGAGTCAAACTATAGCGAACAACTTAGGTGTGGGGGAGTCACCCCCGTATAGATCTATACACAAACTCTCGCTCTCCCTCCAGGAGACTATGATTATAACTACAGACTACGACCAACACTTATTGGTGTTGCCCGTTATTACTCACTAAATCCAAATGAAGTTGAATAACCTTGTTTAACGACCTGATTTTTGTTTACTTGAATAGAAGATAAGCCTAACAGACGAAGAGAACAGGACTACGAGGGCCCACTAATTACGTATGTTATTAAAGGCTGTCGAGTATGCGAAGGACTCGTTCGCCCATCACGCATATGATTTATTTGGAGCTTACTAGCAATGCAAATGGGCCACTACGGCCCAATAGCATGTAAAAGCCATTGAGGGTCCATTGGGCATGTAATTGGGTCACCTTAGGCCCAATAAACATGTGTATTTATGTTGGGCCCAAAAATCATGATATTGGGCCACAAAGGCCCAATAACACGAAAGAAGGTATTTGAGTCCTACCACTGAATCGTTTATGTTTTATCGAGTTTAAGTTCGTATTGTTGATATCTTTGTTGTCTACTAAATGTTTATTCACAATGTTTGAAAAGAACTAACTTAACGTACGAATTATAAACAAGTTTTAGTTCTATAAAAATGGCACTTTTAGTCCCTTTTTATGAAAATTTACATTTTTGGTCCTTAAACCATTTTTCTTGACATTTTCCACCCAAACTTTATTTGAATAGAAATTTTAGCCCAAAACTATTGCATTTGTCATTTCCAGCCTTTATTTGTAAAAAGTTCACATTTTTGGCCCAAATTCCGTAAGTTTTACAATTTTGACCCCAAAATCAAAAAGTTTACATTTTTAGTCCAAACTTGGTAATAAACTCATTTTTTACCCCTGAAAAAGTTTATTTACATTTTAGACCCATAATTTGTTAAATTTTCCAATTCAGCCCCTCAAAACCTCATTTTTTCGCAACTTTGGGCCCAAAACCCATTAGGCCCAATTTTAAGCCCATTAAGCTAAAATTTATGTTTTTGACCCTTGAAAAGTGTTATGTTCATAGAAATCAGCTTTTATACAAATAAACAACTTATAGCCTTCATAAAACCGACAATTTACAATTTATACCCAATCTTTGTTATTTTGGTAAAAATGACACTTGTAAAGTTCTTTTGGTTTTGTTTTTCACTTTGTAAACTTAAGGACCCTTAGATCTATGATGTATGTTGTTTATTATGTTTTTGTTTATGATTCTTTCACTCTTCTTGCTATTGATCTCGATATAACACAAGTATTACACATTATCACAACCAAAAACTAAGAAAATCATACATAAGATGCAAACACACATAGATCATCACATAATACTTGTATTCTCCCCCCAAAAATAAGTAAAAACCGAAAACAAGGGGGTATGAACTCACCTTTGCTTGTTGTTCTCGGTTTTGAAGAAGATAAGAGGAAGGTGATGACATCTTTCGGCCTAGCAAGCTTCTTGGAGGAATTTTCGAGTTCAAGAAGATTCCAAGTAGAAAGAATCATGAAATGGTGTTATAACTATGCATAATAATGACTAGTTCGTCTGTCTTGGCATTCTTGTGAATGCCGGTATTGAAATTAAGACTTTGTCACCCTAGACTGGCCGAGTCTAACTATAGCGAACATCTTAGGTGTGGGGGAGTCATCCCCGTATAGATGTATACACAAACTCTCGCTCTCCCTCCAGGAGACTTTGATTATAAGTATAGACTACGACCGATACTTATTGGTGTCGCCCGTTATTACTCACTAAATCCAAATGAAGTTGAATAACCTTGTTTAACGACCTGATTTTTGTTTACTTGAATAGAAGATAAGCCTAACAGACGAAGAGAAGAGGACTACGAGGGCCCACTAATTACGTATGTTATTAAAGGCTGTCGAGTATGCGAATGACTCGTTCGCCCATCACACATATGATTTATTTGGACCTTACTAGCAATGCAAATGGGCCACTACGGCCCAATAGCATGTAAAAGCCATTGAGGGTCCATTGGGCATGTAATTGGGTCACCTTAGGCCCAATAAACATGTTTATTTATGTTGGGCCCAAAAATCATGATATTGGGCCACAAAGGCCCAATAACACGAAAGAAGGTATTTGAGTCCAACCATTGAATCGTTTATGTTTTATCGAGTTTAAGTTCGTATTGTTGATATCTTTGTTGTCTACTAAATGTTTATTCACAATGTTTGAAAAGAACTAACTTAACGTTCGAATTATAAAGAAGCTTTATATATATATATATATATATATATATATATATATATATATATATATATATATATATATATATATATATATATATATATATATATAAAATCATGCATTATAAACTTGTTATTTTTAACCCAAACATTTATAATTGATTATTTGGCCCAAAACAAATCCGTTGATCATTGTGGTCCCATTTTCTATAAAAATGGCACTTTTAGTCCCTTTTTATGAAAATTTACATTTTTGGTCCTTAAACCATATTTCTTGACATTTTCCACCCAAACTTTATTTGAATAGAAATTTTAGCCCAAAACTATTGCATTTGTCATTTCCAGCCTTTATTTGTAAAAATTTTACATTTTTGGCCCAAATTCCGTAAGTTTTACAATTTTGACCCCAAAATCAAAAACTTTGCATTTTTAGTCCAAACTTGGTAATAAACTCATTTTTTACCCCTGAAAAAGTTTATTTACATTTTAGACCCATAATTTGTTAAATTTTATAATTCAGCCCCTCAAAACCTCATTTTTTTGCAACTTTGGGCCCGAAACCCATTAGGCCCAATTTTAAGCCCATTAAGCTAAAATTTATGTTTTTGACCCTTGAAAAGTGTTATTTTCATAGAAATCAGCTTTTATACAAATAAACAACTTATAGCCTTCATAAAACCGACAATTTACAATTTATACCCAATCTTTGTTATTTTTGCAAAAATGACACTTGTAAAGTTCTTTTGGTTTTGTTTTTCACTTTGTAAACTTAAGGACCCTTAGATCTATGATGTATGTTGTTTATTATGTTTTTGTTTATGATTCTTTCACTCTTCTTGCTATAGATCTCGATATAACACAAGTATTACACATTATCACAACCAAAAACTAAGGAAATCACACATAAGATGCAAACACACATAGATCATCACATACTACTTGTATTCTCCCACCAAAAATAAGTAAAAACCGAAAACAAGGGGGTATGAACTCACCTTTGCTTGTTGTTCTCGGTTTTGAAGAAGATAAGAGGAAGGTGATGAGATCTTTCGGCCTAGCAAGCTTCTTGGAGGAATTTTCGAGTTCAAGAAGATTCCAAGTACAAAGAATCATGAAAATGTGTTATAACTATGCATAATAATGACTAGTTCGTCTGTCTTGGCATTCTTGCGAATGCCGGTATTGAAATTAAGACTTTGTCACCCTAGAGTGATCGAGTCTAACTGTAGCAAATAGCTTAGGTGTGGGTGAGTCACCCCCGTATAGATGTATACACAAACTCTCGCTCTCCCTCCAGGACTCTTTGATTATAACTACAGAATACGACTGACACTTATTGGTGTCGCCCGTTATTACTCACTAAATCCAAATGAAGTTGAATAACCTTGTTTAACGACGTGATTTTTGTTTACTTGAATAGAAGATAAGCCTAACATACGAAAAGAAGAGGACTACGAGGGCCCACTAATTACGTATGTTATTAAAGGCTGTCGAGTATGCGAATGACTCGTTCGCCCATCACACGTATGATTTATTTGGACCTTACTAGCAATGCAAATGGGCCACTACGGCCCAATAGCATGTAAAAGCCATTGAGGGTCCATTGGGCATGTAATTAGGTCACCTTAGGCCCAATAAACATGTGTATTTATGTTGGGCCCAAAAATCATGATATTGGGCCACAAAGGCCCAATAACACGAAAGAAGGTATTTGAGTCCAACCATTGAATCGTTTATGTTTTATCGAGTTTAAGTTCGTATTGTTGATATCTTTGTTGTCTACTAAATGTTTATTCACAATGTTTGAAAAGAACAAACTTAACGTTCGAATTATAAAGAAGCTTTATATATATATATATATATATATATATATATATATATATATATATATATATATATATATATATATATATATATTTAAAATCATGCATTATAAACTTGGTATTTTTAACCCAAACATTTATAATTGATTATTTGGCCCAAAACATTTAGGTTGATCATTGTCGTCGCCTTTTCTATAAAAATGGCACTTTTAGTCCCTTTTTATGAAAATTTACATTTTTGGTCCTTAAACCATTTTTCTTGACGTTTTCCACCCAAACCTTATTTGAATAGAAATTTTAGCCCAAAACTATTGCATTTGTCATTGCCAGCCTTTATTTGTAAAAAGTTTACATTTTTGGCCCAAATTCCGTAAGTTTTACAATTTTGACCCCAAAATCAAAAACTTTGCATTTTTAGTCTAAACTTGGTAATAAACTCATTTTTTACCCCTGAAATGGTTTATTTACATTTTAGACCCATAATTTGTTAAATTTTCCAATTCAGCCCCTCAAAACCTCATTTTTTCGCAACTTTGGGCCCAAAACCCATTAGGCCCAATTTTAAGCCAATTAACCTAAAATTTATGTTTTTGACCCTTGAAAAGTGTTATTTTCATAGAAATCAGCTTTTATACAAATAAACAACTTATAGCATTCATAAAACCGACAATTTACAATTTATACCCAATCTTTGTTATTTTTGAAAAAATGACACTTGTAAAGTTCTTTTGGTTTTGTTTTTCACTTTGTAAACTTAAGGACCCTTAGATCTATGATGTATGTTGTTTATTATGTTTTTGTTTATGATTCATTCACTCTTCTTCCTATAGATCTCGAAATAACACAAGTATTACACATTATCACAACCAAAAACTAAGGAAATCACACATAAGATACAAACACACATAGATCATCACATAATACTTGTATTCTCCCCCCAAAAATAAGTAAAAACCAAAAACAAGGGGGTATGAACTCACCTTTATTATGTTTTTGTTTATGATTCATTCACATATGATTTATTTGGAGCTTACTAGCAATGCAAATGGGCCACTACGGCTCAATAGCATGTAAAAGCCATTGAGGGTCCATTGGGCATGTAATTGGGTCACCTTAGGCCCAATAAACATGTTTATTTATGTTGGGCCCAAAAATCATGATATTGGGCCACAAAGGCCCAATAACACGAAAGAAGGTATTTGAGTCCAACCATTGAATCGTTTATGTTTTATCGAGTTTAAGTTCGTATTGTTGATATCTTTGTTGTCTACTAAATGTTTATTCACAATGTTTGAAAAGAACTAACTTAACGTTCGAATTATAAAGAAGCTTTATATATATATATATATATATATATATATATATATATATATATATATATATATATATATATATATATATATATATATATATTTAAAATCATGCATTATAAACTTGTTATTTTTAACCCAAACATTTATAATTGATTATTTGGCCCAAAACAAATAGGTTGATCGTTGTGGTCCCATTTTCTATAAAAATGGCACTTTTAGTCCCTTTTTATGAAAATTTACATTTTTGGTCCTTAAACCATATTTCTTGACATTTTCCACCCAAACTTTATTTGAATAGAAATTTTAGCCCAAAACTATTGTATTTGTCATTTCCAGCCTTTATTTGTAAAAATTTTACATTTTTGGCCCAAATTCCGTAAGTTTTACAATTTTGACCCCAAAATCAAAAACTTTGCATTTTTAGTCCAAACTTGGTAATAAACTCATTTTTTACCCCTGAAAAAGTTTATTTACATTTTAGACCCATAATTTGTTAAATTTTATAATTCAGCCCCTCAAAACCTCATTTTTTTCGCAACTTTGGGCCCAAAACCCATTAGGCCCAATTTTAAGCCCATTAAGCTAAAATTTATGTTTTTGACCCTTGAAAAGTGTTATTTTCGTAGAAATCATCTTTTATACAAATAAACAACTTATAGCCTTCATAAAATCGACAATTTACAATTTATACGAAATCTTTGTTATTTTTGCAAAAATGACACTTGTAAAGTTCTTTTGGTTTTGTTTTTCACTTTGTAAACTTAAGGACCCTTAGATCTATGATGTATGTTGTTTATTATGTTTTTGTTTATGATTCTTTCACTCTTCTTGCTATAGATCTCGATATAACACAAGTATTATACATTATCACAACCAAAAACTAAGGAAATCACACATAAGATGCAAACACACATAGATCATCACATAATACTTGTATTCTCCCCCCAAAAATAAGTAAAAACCGAAAACAAGGGGGTATGAACTCACCTTTGCTTGTTGTTCTCGGTTTTGAAGAAGATAAGAGGAAGGTGATGAGATCTTTCGGCCTAGCAAGCTTCTTGGAGGAATTTTCGAGTTCAAGAAGATTCCAAGTACAAAGAATCATGAAATGGTGTTATAACTATGCATAATAATGACTAGTTCGTCTGTCTTGGCATTCTTGCGAATGCCGGTATTGAAATTAAGACTTTGTCACCCTAGACTAGTCGAGTCTAACTGTAGCAAATAGCTTAGGTGTGGGTGAGTCACCCCCGTATAGATGTATACAGAAACTCTCGCTCTCCCTCCAGGAGACTTTGATTATAACTACAGAATACGACCGACACTTATTGGTGTCGCCCGTTATTACTCACTAAATCCAAATGAAGTTGAATAACCATGTTTAACGACCTGATTTTTGTTTACTTGAATAGAAGATAAGCCTAACAGACGAAAAGAAGAGGACTACGAGGGCCCACTAATTACGTATGTTATTAAAGGCTGTCGAGTATGCGAATGACTCGTTCGCCCATCACACATATGATTTATTTGGACCTTACTAGCAATGCAAATGGGCCACTACGGCCCAATAGCCTGTAAAAGCCATTGAGGGTCCATTGGGCATGGAATTGGGTCACCTTAGGCCCAATAAACATGTGTATTTATGTTGGGCCCAAAAATCATGATATTGGGCCACAAAGGCCCAATAACACGAAAGAAGGTATTTGAGTCCAACCATTGAATCGTTTATGTTTTATCGAGTTTAAGTTCGTATTGTTGATATCTTTGTTGTCTACTAAATGTTTATTCACAATGTTTGAAAAGAACAAACTTAACGTTCGAATTATAAAGCTTATATATATATATATATATATATATATATATATATATATATATATATATATATATATATATATATATATATATATATATATATATATAAAATCATGCATTATAAACTTGGTATTTTTAACCCAAACATTTATAATTGATTATTTGGCCCAAAACATTTAGGTTGATCATTGTCGTCGCCTTTTCTATAAAAATGGCACTTTTAGTCCCTTTTTATGAAAATTTACATTTTTGGTCCTTAAACCATTTTTCTTGACGTTTTCCACCCAAACTTTATTTGAATAGAAATTTTAGCCCAAAACTATTGCATTTGTCATTGCCAGCCTTTATTTGTAAAAAGTTTACATTTTTGGCCCAAATTCCCTAAGTTTTACAATTTTGACCCCAAAATCAAAAACTTTGCAGTTTTAGTCTAAACTTGGTAATAAACTCATTTTTTACCCCTGAAATGGTTTATTTACATTTTAGACCCATAATTTGTTAAATTTTCCAATTCAGCCCCTCAAAACCTCATTTTTTCGCAATTTTGGGCCCAAAACCCATTAGGCCCAATTTTAAGCCCATTAAGCTAAAATTTATGTTTTTGACCCTTGAAAAGTGTTATTTTCATAGAAATCAGCTTTTATACAAATAAAAAACTTATAGCCTTCATAAAACGGACAATTTACAATTAATACCCAATCTTTGTTATTTTTGGAAAAATGACACTTGTAAAGTTCTTTTGGTTTTGTTTTTCACTTTGTAAACTTAAGGACCCTTAGATCTATGATGTATGTTGTTTATTATGTTTTTGTTTATGATTCAGTCACTCTTCTTCCTATAGATCTCGAAATAACACAAGTATTACACATTATCACAACCAAAAACTAAGGAAATCACACATAAGATACAAACACACATAGATCATCACATAATACTTGTATTCTCCCCCCAAAAATAAGTAAAAACCAAAAACAAGGGGGTATGAACTCACCTTTGCTTGTTGTTCTCGGTTTTGAAGAAGATAAGAGGAAGGTGATGAGATCTTTCGGCCTAGCAAGCTTCTTGGAGAAATTTTCGAGTTCAAGAAGATTCCAAGTAGAAAGAATCATGAAATGGTGTGATTATGAGTGATAAGCTTAACATAAAGATAAAGCTAAACTTCTTGAATAGAGGTAGCTTACCAAAATGATGAACTTTGATGACAACGTTTTGCATACACACAAGCACACACAAATTTTTGAAGAGGAAGGATGATATTTTACTTGAAGTTCTTGAGAGGATTTTTAGTGAATTGAAAGGTGTAAATGGAGGTGGTGGTAAAGGGTTTCGGCCAAGGAGAAGAAAGAAAGAGATGAATGCATAGGAACATGAGAATTGCTTGGGTGTATGTTGAGTAATGGTGTAATTATCCCTTAAACAATAATGATGTGTGAAGTGCCCAATTATCCTTCTTCTTTCTATTTTTTTACACATGGTGATGGGCCGAGGGGTTGTTGGGCTAGGAGAAAGGATGAAGTAGCTTGGCCCAATTCTTTCCTTGGTTCGAAGTTTATGAGGCTCAAATAAAACGAATCACCCCTTTCCAGGGAGAGACTTTTAACAACATCCAATCCCCGACTCGAAATTCCAAGGGCTTTCGCCGTTTATTAGCGTAGCTCTTTTGTCGGTCTCGTGACGCTTGAAGTCGAGCTCTGATTTGAACTATCTTCTCTATCGTTTCACGTATGATTTCTGGTCCTGTTAATTCATTGTTTGGTGTCTGTCCTCTTGCTAGCTGAGTGTCGCCTATCTCAGTCCAACACAACAGTGATCTACATTTATGACCATATAATGCTTCGAAAGGAGCAATTTTGATGCTTGTGTGATAACTGTTGTTGTATGAAAACTCAATTAAAGGTAAGTTGGTATCCCACGACCTGCCAAAGTCTATCACACATGCTCGAAGCATATCCTTAAGCGTTTGAATGGTTCGCTCACTTTGACCATCCCTCTGTGGTTGGTAAGCATTGCTCATGTCGAGTTGTGTTCCCATAGCCTTTTGAAGTGATTGCCAAAAGCGTGAGGTGAACCTACTATCCCGATCTGAGATGATAGATTTTGGCACTCCATGGAGTCTCACGATTTCCTTGATGTAGGTTCTCGTCAATCGTTCCATCTTGTATGATTCCTTTGTCGGCAGGAAATGAGCGGATTTTTGTCAACCTGTCGACTATCACCCATATGGTATCCAATCCTTCTGTAGTCTTGGGTAATTTGGTCACAAAGTCCATAGTAATCCTTTCCCATTTCCACTCCGGTATTACCGGTTGTTGTAATAGTCCCGAGGGCTTTTGATACTCTACCTTCATTTTAGCACAAGTGAGGCACTTGCTAACATAATTGGTAATCTCTGCCTTCATGTTAGGCCACCAATAACATTGTTTAGTATCCAGGTACATCTTATCTGATCCCGATGGATGGAGTATCGTGTCTTATGAGCCTTATTCATGACTACCTCTCTGAATCCCCCAAGTTTAGGGACCCAAATTCGGTTCATGAAATAATATGTTCCATCCTCTTTGATTTCGAAGTTCTTTTCCATTCCACATAACGCCTCGCTTGTTCTGTTTTTGGTCTTCACGGCATCGAACTGGGCTGCTTTAATTTGCGAGGATAGATGTGATTGAATGGTTATTGAAAGAGTTTTCACACGACGATTTGAGTATTCTTTCCGACTCAAGGCATCAGCTACCACGTTAGCCTTGCCTGGGTGGTACTTGATTTCGCACTCATAATCGTTTAGCAGCTCAACCCATCTTCGCTGCCGCATGTTTAACTCCTTTTGATTTAAAATGTGTTGGAGACTCTTGTGGTCAGTGAAAATAGTGCACTTCATACCATAAAGGTAGTGCCTCCAAATCTTCAAAGCAAAGACCACGACTCCTAATTCGAGATCATGGGTGGTATAATTTACCTCATGTGTCTTTAGTTGTCGGGATGCATAAGCTATCACCTTCCCACGGTGCATGAGTACACAGCCTAAACCCTGATTTGAAGCATCGCAGTAAACTATGAAGTCCTCAGTTCCCTCTGGTAGGGATAGCACTGGTGCACTACAGAGAGCTCGTTTCAGAGTTCGGAAGGCAACCTCCTGCTTTTCCGTCCATTCAAATGGTACGTCCTTCTGTGTAAGCAGGGTAAGTGGCTTGGCTGTCCTGGAAAAGTTCTAAATGAATCTTCTGTAATAGCCTACGAGACCCAGAAATTGATGAATTTCTGTGGGTGTCATTGGGACTGCCCATCCTTCAATGGCTTTGATCGTAGAAGGGTCCACATGTATCTCTTCTTGACTGACAACATGACCCAAAAAGTTTACGCTACGGAGCCAGAACTCACACTTAGAGAGTTTTGCGTATAACTTTTCGGTCCGTAGGGTTTCCAAGATTTGCTGGAGATGTCTACTATGCTCCTCTTCGCTTCGAGAATAGACCAGGATATCGTCAATGAAAACGATGACAAAGTTGTCGAGGAATGGTCGGCAGACTCGATTCATCAGGTCCATGAAGGCGGCAGGGGTATTCGTTAGACCGAAGGGCATTACAACAAATTCATAATGTCCGTAGCGGGTTCGGAAAGCGATTTTGGGAATATCCTCTTCCCGGACCATGAGCTGGTGGTAGCCGGATCGCAGATCTATCTTAGAGAAGTAATTTGTTCCTTGGAGCTGGTCGAATAGATCGTCGATTCGTGGAAGTGGGTAATGATTTTTGATAGTGAGATTATTCAGCTCTCTATAATCGATACACATCCTAAAGGATCCGTCCTTTTTCTTAACAAAAAGTACCGGAGCTCCCCAGGGTGAGAAGCTAGGTCGGATGAATCCTTTGCTCAAGAGTTCGCTGAGTTGACTTGGCAATTCTTGCATATCCGCAGGAGCCAACCTATAGGGCGATTTGGCAATGGGGGTAGCTCCTGGCACAAGGTCAATTTGGAACTCGACTTGTCTTTCTGGGGGTATCCCCGGAAGATCTTCAGGAAAGACATCCGGGAAATCACAAGCCACTAGGATGTCTCGAATATTGATCTCTTCCTTGGACTTATCCACTATGTGAGCCAGAAACGCCAAGTCCTTCTTTTGTAGACACTTATGTGCCTTAATGCACGAGATGAGACGAAGGTTCGTACTAGGTTTGTCTCTGTATATAACTAGGGTTTCGTGGTTAGGGAGGTGAAGGCGAACGACCTTCTCGCGACACATAATTTCGGCATGATGGGGGCTCAACCAATCCATGCCGATAATCACATCGAAACTCCTAATAGTTACATGAATCAAGTTTATTTGAAAGGCGTTAAGGTTAGGGTACATCTTACGTAGATTTCCACGGTTGATTCTGTTTTCCCATTAGCCATTTCCACCGTAAAGGTTTCATTAAGCTTCTGTGGTTGTTGTTTTAGCAAATGTTTCAATTTATTACTCAAAAAACTTCGCTCTGCCTCGGTATCAAACAGAATGCATGCATATGTGTGGTTAAGGAGAAACGTACCAGTAACAACAGCGGGATCCTGAACCGCTTCTCCTTGACCCATGGCCAGCACTCTCCCTGCTCCTCCATTCCCTTGGTTGTTGATATTGGGGCGGTTCTGACGGAAATGCCCAGTCCTTCCACATCCATAACAGGTGTGGCTAGCCCCAGCGTTGTTGTCGTTGTTGTTGTTGGTGGTGTTGTTGTTGTTGGTGTTGTTGTTGTTGTTGTTGCGGTTGTTGTTGTTTCCATGTTGCTGGTTCTAGGGAGGATAGGTCCTACAGTATTTTGCCGTGTGACCCTTTCGGTTGCAAATAGTACAATGCATCTCCCTGCATTCACCGTTGTGATGGAGATTGCACTTGTTGCACTTTGGGAGATTCCCAGAATACTGTTTAGGGGCACTTGGGGTGGATGAGGCTGGAGCATGTGGTGTGGTGGGAACTTGAGTGGTTGCAGCATTAACTATCACTGTTTGTTTTTTCTTTGACGACTCTGAGCCTTGTCGTCCCTTCCACTTGTTATTCTTTCCTTTCTTGTTGTCACTCTCCTTCTTGCTTTCAGTTTCCACTGACTTCTCGCCCTTCTTGGTGTTGTGGTCGTATAACGTCTTGTCCAACCTCTTGGCACTGTCAAAGGTTTCTAGATTTGCAGAAATCATGTTTCCTTGAATTGGGGGAGTTAATCCCCAGATGAATCGTTCGATTTTCTTCCCTTCAGAAGTAATCATGCCAGGGCACAATAGGGACAGTTCGCTAAACCTCGATATCTAAGCATCGATGTCGGAGTTTTGGACTGTGAGTTCCCATAACTCTTGCTCCATTTTCTGAACTTCGCCATGCGTACAGTACTTAGCCATTAGAATTTCCTTCAATTCCATCCAAGGCATGACATTAGCCACCGGAAGAGTCATAGCCTCCACATGTCCATTCCACCTGGTGAGAGCTTGATCAGCAAATGTACATGCTGCAAAACTTCACATTGACTTCTTCAGGGCATCCGCATATATCGAACACTGATTCTACCTTTTCAATCCATCTCTTCAGGGTTATCATTCCTCCTATGCCACTAAAGGTTCGTGGCTTGGCGTTGGTGAAATCTTTGTAAGAGCATGCCTTGATAGGTCATTGGTTCATCCCGTTGTTTAAATTCCCGCCCCCTGCCCGTTTCCTCGACCATTGTTCCCATTGTGATTTGCGTCAGTGCAGCTGTGACTGCAGTAGATACAGCTGCTTGAAACGCAGCTGAGTTGATTTCCGGTGGTGTCGGTGGTTGATTGTTTCTGCGGTTTGGTCTTTGCGGCATCTTGCTGTTATGGAACAGAAAGCTGTTGAGTACGTATTGAATTAAGTCGGGAATTTCGTGAATTGATTGCGCATCTAAGTGTTTCCATATATTTACACTAAGCATTAAGAATATAAAACACATAGCATATCACAACATCACAAATAAACACATAATATTTTCCACTAATAATATCCGTACTTTGATACATAAAATTTTTGCTCTAAGGAGCATACATAAGGGTACAAAGTTTGGCAGCATAACGACTTTATGAGTAGTGTAATCACTTAAACATGGAGTTGGTAGTACATGACATGGTAAGCATAAGAGAACATAGCACTAGTAGGGTAAAGCTGGTCCTAAACACACTAGGAGGCGCCCAATGGTGGTAGCGAAATTATATTCCGAAATGTTGCGTCAACAACTGGGCCATCTCAGTCATCTCTCCAATGACTTCATCCCTTTCCAGTTCAGCCTGCACCGCTCGTGCTTCCATGACAAATAGTTGTTGCCGTAGTGCGGCAGCCTCAACCTCCGGAGAGCGATACTCTCCTACGGGATTCCCTGGTGGGGCAGGGTGGTCCTGATGAGTCTCGTCGGCAGGTGGTATGGCGGAGGCTTCGTCTGTGCCTCTTTCCTCTTCCATGTCATCATTGGTCCCATCAAACTTATAGTCCGTGTCCGTGTACTCGTCGGGCACAATGTCGTGTGTTGCCCCTTGTCCTTCCTCGGGGTCGTCTTCAATCATTCCATGGTCCACCAAGACTTGGTGAAACAGAATGCCTTGATGCTTCTCGTCCATGGTGACTGTGATGAGGAACACGTAAGGAGGGTATATAAAGAAACTATCATTATTTCTAAGATATTTTTCATTGTTATAAAATTGGATTGATGTTCTCCTCCTGTTTAACAAGAGGGTATGCCTTAGGTTTGCTGACCATCACGATCGCCCCAGGGCATGCGATAGTTGTATTCCGAAGAAATGTAGTTGATCATGCTACATTTATCCCTAATACAACCGTAAACAGTCTTGGCTTAACCGAGACGTCATTTTCCAATCATCTTCTTTGATTTGTTAATATGTTCATTTTTCTAAGTCGCACAAGTAAGAGTGTGTATTAGTATATTTTATTTGTTTTGTTCAGAGTTGTTTAGTCCCTCTTTGCGTTTATAGTTGCATATCAATGTGTGGTTAGATATGCCAGTTCACTATAAATAGAGATCTGATACCAACCTGTCACACCCCCGAACCAGACGGCGGAAACGTCCGAGGGCTCATGTGACTTAAATTGAAATATCATCACAATGAATATACATGAAACATAACATAAACATACCCATGCATTAATACATTACAACCGTCATCGTTCGCATCCAGTACATTGTTTACATTACATAATCCATAGCATAAATTGTTTGAGAGTCACAAAACATAACATCCTAACACACTTGGTAATTTTCTTCAGCTTATTTGTTACCTGAGAATACAAGTTATTTTGAAAACGGTCAACATATATAATGTTGGTGAGTTCATAAGCAGGTTTGATATGAAAATGTTTTGTGTAGTTTGTAAAACCCAGAAAATCCGATATTTTCTGAAAAGACAATTGTTTACGAATTAGGTGTGATGATCCATAAGTACATGCGTGAATGATTTCAAAATGATTAAAAGTGATATGTTTCTCATAATGAATTCTTGTATTGAAAATGCAAGTGAATAATGTTGTTTCCCCGGAAAACCAGATGTTTTCTGATAAAATAGGAGGTTTGTTTTGTATTATTGTATCGTCACAACGAATGAATATGATTTCCCATGATTACTTTGATGGTATTGGATCTCTATGTGAGTCGTTATAACCATGCATAATAATGACTAGTTCGTCTGTCTTGGCATTCTTGCGAATGCCGGTATGGAAATTAAGACTTTGTCACCCTAGACTGGCCAAGTCTAACTGTAGGGAACAACTTAGGTGTGGGGGAGTCACCCCCGTATAGATCTATACACCAACTATCGCTCTCCCTCGAGGAGATTTATATTATAACTACAGACTACGACCGACACTTATTGGTTTCGCCCGTTATTACCCACTAAATCAAAATGAAGTTGAATAACTGTTGGATAAGATGTCTAAGTCCATAACTTATTTGGTATATACTTGACCCGACCCAGCATGGTCCATTTGGGTTGCACTTCACCCAAACTAGTTATGGATAATTTTATGAGTGTTGTATACTTACGATTTATTAATATATTATAAGTTATAATATATTAATATAAAGTCATGTTACCTAATTAGTTTTAATCTTGAATTAATTATGAATTAATTTAGTGATTAAAAGGAAGACTAATTAAATCATGGGCTATTATATTTATATGGTGTGGGCTAACACTCATTTGGAATGGGCTAAGCTTATATGGAATTCCATGGATGATCCATGGAGCTTTTACCCATGGATCCTTGGAAGAGGAAAAGACATGGGTTATTAGGGTTTCACCCTAACCATGTACACTATATAAACAAGCTTATGTTGCATGAAAAAGAGACTAATGTGTGTGTAAGTGTGGTGGCCAAAATCAAGAGTTAGTATACTCTCTCATACATTTTCCAAGTTTGTGGTGATTTGTGATTTCCATTTGAGGCATTCACATTATTGGTGCTTGGCTCTCAAACTCCAAGGAATCAACAATCAACAAAAGGTATGTAATTCATCTAGTTCTTTTATGGTTAAAAGTACCCCATGCCATGCTAGATAGGTTATAAACCTTGGAAAATAATATTTTGCATGTATCTTAGACAAACATAGATCCAAGGTTTAATAGGGTTGCATGTACACTTAGGAAGTGTTAGAATGCTCAAAACCCAACAGTGGTATCAGTGCCTAGGCTTGTTTGTTTGATACTTGATGCAAAATAGTGAAAAAAGTCGAATTTTTTGCTGTCTGCCTGATGAACTCGCCGAGTCCATGGGGGGACTCGCCGAGTTCATGAGTAAACTCATCCTACTCGGCGAGTAGGTTCGTGCACTCGGCGAGTAGGAGCCTCAGAATGCAGATTTTCAACTTTTCCTGCTGGAAAATGGACTAGAAACATTACCCTAAACTGTTTTGGTGTTTTAAAACTTGTTTTAGTTGGTGTAATGGTTGTTCTAATCCATTTACAATAGCTTATATCAAAATTTCATGCTTTGTATGTGTTCATATAATTCTTGAAACTTTGATGATCATGTTCATGTTCTTATGAATTTAGAAGAGGATAGGAATTATTTGCTGAATTGTTTAGGATTAATTCTTGATCATTTATGTGTTTTAATGGAGTCCATAACTTGTCCTCAAGTTATGGATATCCAAAGGTCACTTCTTTTAAACACACACTTAAAACACATAAGTTACATGGAAATGAAGAGTCTTCATTTTTATGAACCTTTAATTCATAAGTTATGAAATGAAAAGTTTTGAATAGTTTCAAAACTTGTCCTCAAGTTTTGGAATTTGTAAAGTTACACACACTTTAATATACTTTAATTCCAAACCCTTAGAGTTTTAAAAGTTAAAATTCAACCCTTATATTATTTATAACATTAATGGTTAATTATTATATATATATATATATATATATATGTATAAGATTAAAGTCGTCTTACCGCTAGTACGCCTCATTCACGAAGCCAGTCTATAAGGTGGGTATAAGGTTGTTGCCTATAAAATGACAACTTAATGGGTGTCCACTCTCACCCACCGCTTGCTTGACTGGTGGAGGGTCGTTAGCCGAACGGGTAGGACAAGGACTTATAAATTCTCATTAAAAGTATGATGAATATTATAAAGTAACTAAACCTTTTATAAATTCCCAATCTTAGTTACTTTAGGAAAATGTGAATATGGTGCTAACCCATGAAATTCACACTTTGTACCTTACCAAGTCGTTGGTGGAGCGTGTGTGGTTAACCGGCACACTAACTTGGACTAGTAAGGATCACGAAGGGTGACTTAATGTTTATCATAGATCGGTGGAGCGTGTGTGGTTAACCGGCACATTGATTAGGTGATAGTATTAAGGGTACCAAGTGAATTTGCATGGTTATTCACACCTTGTTTTGTGATCCTCGGCATCCCAATCACAAAACTTGAAGGACACAATCGAGATTGAAACATGCCATTGAAAAGTTCAATGAATCTCAAAAGAATCTAGGAATTTCAAAAACCAATTAAACCTAATAATTCATTTCGTTTTCATGGTGGAAATTGGTGAATCGTCATTCACCTACCTTCAAATATATTATAGCTAAGATTACGGCATCCCACTTCTAAGTTATAATATATTGTGTTGGATCCTAGCCTTAATATTACATTTGGGTGTATTATTAAGGATTCGATATATCTAATCTAAACTTGTTTTCTTCTTTTCAGATGTCTTCCAACAACAAAGCTTCGGGCTCTAACCCTACTGGCTCCTTTTCCCTCATGAACCTTTGTGGGAGGGTCATCTTTGATGGTTCCAACTTCATGGATTGGATCCGGAACATCAGGATGGTTACTCGTTATGAGGACAAGGAATATGTCCTCGATAAGGAGCTAAAGGAGCTTGATGAGTCCACTGCTACTCCTGAGGAGGTCGCTGAGTATCAGGCACATGAAAGAGATGCCACCAAGGTGGCATGCATCATGATGGCCACGATGACAGCTGAACTCCAAAAGTCCTATGAGGACTATTACCCTTTTGAGATGCATCAGGATCTGATGGAAAGGTACCATCAGAGTGCTCGTCAAGAGCGGTATGAAATAATCTCCTCCATGATCACTACCCGTATGAAGGATAGCGAACCAATCACAAGCCACATGCAGAAAATGCAAAGGTATGTGGACCGTCTAATGAAACTGAATGTGAACTTCCCTGAGGAGTTGGCAATTGATATCATTTTGCACTCCTTGCCATCGTGTTATGATCAATTTCGTATGACATACCACATGAACAAGGAGGAAGTCACACTCAGTAAGCTTCAAGGACTTCTGAAGACTGCCGAAAGTGGTCTTAAGAGTAAGTCGGTTGCTACTCCTACTCCTACTACTACCCTTGTTTTGGCTATCGGGCAAGGCAAAGGGAAGAAGAGGAAGCACCCTTCGAAGGGTACCAAGGGAAAGTCCCTTGAAGGCTCCTCATCTGGAACCAAAGGTGGTTCTATCACTCCTTCTGCCATCCCTAAGGATGCTGAATGCTTCTACTGTCAAAATAAGGGGCACTGGAAGCGAAACTGCCCAAAGTACTTGCAAGATGTCAAGGATGGGAAAGTGAAACCATCCCATGCAGGTATTTACACTATATTGTCTAATAACCCACCATATTCTAATTCTTGGGTTCTTGATACAGGTTGTGGTATTCACATCTGTTGTGACTTGCAGGGCCTAAGAAGAAGTGAGGATGTGGAGCACGGAAAGATAAACTTAATCATGGGGAACAAGAAGATTGCACCTGTTACCAAGATTGGAGTTTATACTTTGTTGCTAGATAGTGGGTTAAAGTTAGATTTGAATAAATGTGTGTACTCGTCTGAAATGGCGAGGAATATTATTTCCTTTCATGCTTTGTACAAACAAGGTTTTACCTTTTCTTTTAATAATGAAGTTGGTAGTATTAATGCTTTCTTTAATAATATTCTTTATTTTAAAGCATTACCTTGTAATGGTGTGTATGAAGCTGTATCGGTTGTAGATAATTTAGGGAATAATGTATTGTGTATTGATTCTTCTACTAGCTTGGATAAAGCATCTTTGTGGCATTGTCGTCTTGGACATGTAAGCAAGAAACGCATAGGCCAGCTCCAAAAGGATGGAGTTTTGGAGTCGTTAGACCTCAAGTCGGATGATAGTTGTGAGTCTTGTCTACTTGGGAAAATGACAAAATCACCCTTCACTGGTACTTGTGCAAGGGGTGAGGGTTTGTTGGACCTTATACATACTGATGTATGTGGACCATTCAAAACCGCCACAAGGGATGCTAATCGCTATTATGTGACTTTTATTGATGATTTTAGTAGATATGGTTATGTCTACTTAATCAAACATAAGTCAGAAACTTTTGAAAGGTTTAAAGAGTTTAAACAGGAAGTAGAAAATCAATTGGGCAGGAACATTAAGATGCTTCGATCCGATCGAGGTGGTGAGTATCTTAGTACTGAGTTCCTCGACTATCTTAAGGAGTGTGGGATTGTCTCACAATTGACACCTCCCAGGACACCACAGCTGAATGGTTTGGCTGAGAGGCGTAATCGAACTTTGTTGGACATGGTTCGCTCTATGATGAGTCGAGCTTCGCTACCAATCTCTTTTTGGGGGTATGCCTTAGAGACTGCCGCCCACATCCTTAATCTAGTCCCTACAAAGAAGGTTGCCAAAACACCTCATGAAATATGGACTGGGAAAGTTCCCAATTTGGACCACATCAAGATTTGGGGTTGCAAGGCTTTCATGAGGCGCGAAACTCATGACAAGCTCGAACCTCGAAGTGAAAGGTGTATTTTCATCGGCTACCCACAAAAATCCTTTGGTTACCTCTTCTACAGACCCAGTGAGAATGTGGTCTTTGTGGCTAGGAGAGGGGTCTTTCTAGAGAGAGAATTTATAAACCAAGGAGACAGTGGGAGGCAAATTAACCTTGAAGAAATTCAAGACTCAATTGGTGAAGGAACCTCAGACACTAGCAATCAACTTGAGGAGGAAATTCCTGTTGATCCAGCTGACGAGTCTATACTTCCGAGGCGTTCCACAAGGGTTAGGAACACACCTGAGTTTTATTATGGATTTCATATTACTACGGAAGGTGATACATTTATCAGTGACAGTACACTGGTAAATCTGGATGAACCTAACAGTGTTAAGGAAGCCATGGCAGGCCTAGAGTCTGCTAAATGGAAGGAGGCTATGGACAGCGAGATACAGTCCATGTATGACAATCAAGTTTGGAACTTGGTTGACAATGTACCAGGCCGCAAGACAGTCGGGTGCAAATGGATCTTCAAGAAGAAGACCGACATGGATGGGAAGGTGCACACTTATAAGGCTCGACTGGTTGCGAAGGGGTTTACTCAGACTCAGGGTATTGATTATGATGAAACCTTTTCACCAGTAGCAAAGATTAAGTCTATTAGGGTTATGCTAGCCATTGCTGCATTTCATGATTATGAAATATGGCAAATGGATGTCAAAACCGCTTTACTTAACGGAAAGTTGGCTGAGGATGTTTACATGAATCAGCCAGAAGGTTTTGTCAGTGCAGAGTACCCCAATAGAGTGTGCAAGCTTGAGAAATCCATTTATGGATTGAAACAAGCATCTCGAAGTTGGAATCTTTGTTTCGATGAGAAGGTCAAAGAGTTTGGTTTCTCAAGAAGTGAAGATGAGTCCTGCGTGTATGTCAGAGCTAGTGGGAGTATAGTTAGTTTTTTGGTACTTTATGTGGATGACATACTACTCATAGGAAATGACATCCCAACCTTGCAGGAGGTTAAGTCCTGGCTTGGGAAGTGCTTTGCTATGAAGGACCTTGGAGAAGCTACCTATATCCTAGGGATAAGGATATTAAGAGAAAGGAGTAAAAGACTAATTGGACTTATTCAGAGTATCTACTTGGATAAGGTGTTGAAAAGGTTCAACATGCAGAATTCCAAGAAAGGAGAATTACCGATCCAAAGCAATGCCAAACCGAGCAAGGCAAAGAGCCCGAGTACAGAAGATGAGATAGCTGAGATGAGTCGATTACCTTATGATTTCGTTGTTGGTTCGATCATGTATGCTATGACTTGTACCCGTCCTGATGTGGCCTTCGCTTTGAGCATGGTCAGCAGATATCAGGGGAACCCTGGCAAGGCTCATTGGACTGCGGTAAAGAATATTCTCAAGTACCTGCGGATGACTAAGGATTGGATCCTTACCCTTGGTGGGAGTGATGACTTGAGAGTAGTAGGGTATAGTGATGCTAGCTTTCAGACTGATAGGGATAACTTCCGCTCTCAGTCGGGCTGGGTCTTTACCTTAAATGGAGGGGCAATCACTTGGAAGAGTTCCAAACAGGAGACTGTAGCTAATTCGACTTGTGAATCAGAGTACATAGCAGCGAGTGAAGCGGCAAAGGAGGCGATATGGCTGAGGAACTTCATCGGAGACCTTGGAGTTGTACCAGCTATTAAGGAGCCTATGGAGATTTTCTGTGACAGCAATAGTGCGGTTGCCTTAGCCAAGGAACCAAGAGATCATGGCAGATCCCGACACATTGACAGAAAATATCACTTCATAAGACACAAGATAGAAGAGGGACTCCACGTGGCGAAGAGGGTATCGTCATATGAGAACCCTGTGGATCCCCTTACGAAGGGACTGACGAGGGTTAAGCATTTGCAGCATGCGAGGCGCATCGGGCTGAGGGACGATATTAGTTTTACAGATTAGATAATTTTTCTGAAACTTGTAAAATGTAATCGACGTTTGATGATGAATAAAATGTGTGATTTATTTATGAGTAAAGTGTTACTATCATTGTCAATTATTTACTATTGTTTCAGTTTTGCATGTTTTGACTTCCAGAATAATTAATTTATTCAAACCTCCACAATCGGTCATACGTCGGAAGTAGGTATGAATCAAGACTGTCATGAATTGGGATTGTAGATGACTAAAGGTGTTTAGCCATAGCAATGGTTGCTACAACATTCATGAGTACTCATAAGTTATGAGTATTGGAATAAACCCACGCTCACTTGTATCACTTCATGGAATTTATCTCGAGTGTTCGTGAGACGGTAATATCATATAAGTCTTCAAACCTAGAGATATGAGTTGTTACCTATGAGTTGGTTGTGCATTCATTGCACGTAAACGCATCAGTAACTTGATGTTATAAAACGTGCCTTTGTGTTCAATTCAATAAGTAGTAGAACAAGCATATGAGTCGAAGTTTAACTGTTCCTTGTAGAAATAGAAGCGATATTTGGGCCCCTCGATGATTTTGTGTTGACCCATGTACCGGGCCCGATCAGAACTAAATTGATGTGTTCAGTTAAGTTCTTTGTCAAACAAATCGGAAATCGAGAAACAACTGCTAGACAATAAGTAAGACATTGTTCCATGTATTTGTCCGGCTGATATCATGAGAGCAGAGGATTATATGATCACTTATCTAAAATGGCGCTTCATAGTTCACAAGAGTTTTCGAGAGCTACGATTGCCGGTTGGTTCTGAAGTAATATAGGTAAATACAGTTATTAGACTTATCCAAGTGGGAGTCTGTTGGATAAGATGTCTAAGTCCATAACTTATTTGGTATATACTTGACCCGACCCGGCATGGTCCATTTGGGTTGCACTTCACCCAAACTAGTTATGGATAATTTTATGAGAGTTGTATACTTACGATTTATTAATATATTATAAGTTATAATATATTAATATAAAGTCATGTTACCTAATTAGTTTTAATCTTGAATTAATTATGAATTAATTTAGTGATTAAAAGGAAGACTAATTAAATCATGGGCTATTATATTTATATGGTGTGGGCTAACACTCATTTGGAATGGGCTAAGCTTATATGGAAGTCCATGGATGATCCATGGAGCTTTTACCCATGGATCCTTGGAAGAGGAAAAGACATGGGTTATTAGGGTTTCACCCTAACCATGTACACTATATAAACAAGCTTATGTTGCATGAAAAAGAGACTAATGTGTGTGTAAGTGTGGTGGCCAAAATCAAGAGTTAGTATACTCTCTCATACATTTTCCAAGTTTGTGGTGATTTGTGATTTCCATTTGAGGCATTCACATTATTGGTGCTTGGCTCTCAAACTCCAAGGAATCAACAATCAACAAAAGGTATGTAATTCATCTAGTTCTTTTATGGTTAAAAGTACCCCATGCCATGCTAGATAGGTTATAAACCTTGGAAAATAATATTTTGCATGTATCTTAGACAAACATAGATCCAAGGTTTAATAGGGTTGCATGTACACTTAGGAAGTGTTAGAATGCTCAAAACCCAACAATAACCTTGTTTAACGACCTGATTTTTGTTTACTTGAATAGAAGATAAGCCTAACAGACGAATAGAAGAGGACTACGGCGGCCCACTAATCACTTATGTTATTAAAGGCTGTCGACTATGCGAATGACTCGTTCGCCCATCACGCATATGATTTATTTGGACCTTACTAGCAATATAAATGGGCCACTACGGCCCAGTAGCATGTAAAAGCCATTGAGGGTCCATTAGGCATGTAATTGGGTCACCTTAGGCCCAATAAACATGTGTATTTATGTTGGGCCCAAAAATCATGATATTGGGCCACAAAGGCCCAATAACACGAAAGAAGGTATTTGAGTCCAACCATTGAATCGTTTATGTTTTATCGAGTTTAAGTTCGTATTGTTGATATGTTTGTTGTCTACTAAATGTTTATTCACAATGTTTGAAAATCATGATATCTTTGTTTGAAAATCATGATATCTTTGTTGTCTACTAAAGCTTTATATATATATATATATATATATATATATATATATATATATATATATATATATAATCATGCATTATAAAGTTGGTATTTTTAACCCAAACATTTATAGATGATTATTTGGCCCAAAACATTTAGGTTGATCATTGTGGTCCCTTTTTCTATAAAAATGGCAGTTTTAGTCCCTTTTTATGAAAATTTACATTTTTGGTCCTTAAACCATTTTTCTTGACATTTTCCACCCAAACTTTATTTGAATAGAAATTTTAGCCCAAAACTATTGCATTTGTCATTTCCAGCCTTTATTTGTAAAAAGTTTACATTTTTGGCCCAAATTCCGTAAGTTTTACAATTTTGACCCCAAAATCAAAAACTTTGCATTTTTAGTCCAAAATTGGTATTAAACTCATTTTTAACCCCTAAAAAAGTTTATTAACATTTTAGACTAATAGTTTGTTAAATTTTCCAATTCAGCCCCTCAAAACCTTATTTTTTTCGCAACTTTGGGCCCAAAACCCATTAGGCCCAATTTTAAGCCCATTAAGCTAAAATTTATGTTTTTGACCCTTGAAAAGTGTTATTTTCATAGAAATCAGCATTTATACAAATAAACAACTTATAACCCTCATAAAACCGACAATTTACAATTTATACCTAATCTTTTTTATTTTTGCAAAAATAACACTTGTAAAGTTCTTTTCGTTTTGTTTTTCACTTTGTAAACTTAAGGACCCTTAGATCTATGATGTATGTTGTTTATTATGTTTTTGTTTATGATTCTTTCACTCTTCTTGCTATAGATCTCAAAATAACACAAGTATTACACATTATCACAACCAAAAACTAAGGAAATCACACATAAGATGCAAACACACATAGATCATCACATAGTACTTGTATTCTCCCCCCAAAAATAAGTAAAAACCGAAAACAAGGGGGTATGAACTCACCTTTGCTTGTTGTTCTCGGTTTTGAAGAAGATAAGAGGAAGGTGATGAGATCTTTCGGCCTAGCAAGCTTCTTGGAGGAATTTTCGAGTTCAAGAATATTCCAAGTAGCAAGAATCATGAAATGGTGTGATTATGAGTGATAAGCTTAACATAAAGATAAAGCTAAACTTCTTGAATAGAGGTAGCTTACCAAAATGATGAACTTTGATGACAACTTCTTGCACACACACAAGCACACACGAATTTTTGAAGAGGAAGGATGAGATTTTACTTGAAGTTCTTGAGAGGATTATTAGTGAATTGAAAGGTGTAAATGGAGGTGGTGGTAAAGGGTTTCGGCCGAGGGGTGATAAGGAGAAGAAGGAGAAAGAGATGAATGAATGGGAACATGAGAATTGCTTGGGTGTATGTTGAGTAATGGTGTAATTATCCCTTAAACAATAATGATGTGTCAAGTGCCCAATAATCCTTCTTCTTTCTATTTTTGTTTTACACATGGTGATGGGCCGAGAGGTTGTTGGGCTAGGAGAAAGGATGAAGTAGCTTGGCCCAATTCTTTCCTTGGTTCGAATTTCATGAGGCTCAAATTAAATTTTTCGGCCCATTGGGCCTCTAAGGTGTCTCACGGTCCAAATGACTTAAAAGAATAGCTTTTATGGCCTATAATAATCCAATTAGGTTAGTTATGGCCCAATAAGGCTCATTAGGGTAAACCATTTCATTTTAGGCGCTTTTATGGCCTAAAATGTTAAGTTTATGAAAGTGGGTCCAATTAGGGCCCATTTAAGGTTCCTAAGCCCAAAAATAGTCAAATTGGAAGCTTATTGGCCCATTAGGCCCAATAAGGAAATCCTAGTCCATAATGGACTTAAACCGGGATTTTTAGGGTTTCCAATCTTTTGTTGATCATTTGAAGTGTTTGCATAGAGTGTTTGATGTAATTTTCTTGTCATTGAATAAATATCATGCATGTTTTCAAGTTTTAGTCACAAATGTTATTCTGGTTAATGTTTACAAAACCTTAGAACTTCTAGTTGTGACACTTTTACCCCATGTGGATAAAAGCGATATCTGTGGGCCCCTCGAAGATTTATTGATGACACTCCTAAGTGATTGGCCAAGCCTGACTGATTTGATTTGTTCAATTAGCCGGTTGTCATAATTCGGAAATCGGGAAACAGCAGATGGACAAATAGAGTGATTATAATCCATGTCTCAGTCCATATGATATCCAGAATGGAGGAATATATGATCCCTTATCTAATGGACACGTTATTGACTAGATCAGAGTTCGACAACGGCTTTTAAGAGCTACGATTGCTAGTCGGGTTGGAGTAATGCTTGCAATAATAGTTATTAGACTTATCAAAGTGGGAGACTGTTGGATTAAGTGTCTAAGCCCATAATTATTATTGGTATCTACTTGAACTGAGAGTAGCATGGTCCATTTGGGTTGCATGGCATCAGAATAATTTGGATAGACTTTTGTGAGAAGAGGATATTTATGATTTATTAATATATTATAAGTTCTAATATAGTAATATTATTTAATTAGTATTGATCAAGAATTATTTTGGAATTAATTTTGTGATAAAAAGTGACTAATTAAATAAATGGGGATTGATTTGGTAAATCATTCATTCTTATAAAGTGGGCTTATGATCCATAGTTCTTCATGTTGTGCTAAATCCATGTGGTGACCCATAGATACTACATGGAGGTTAAAACCCATGGATCATGAGGAATGTGGAAAGTCATGAGTTACATGGTGTAACCCTAATGTGAACATTATATAAGAAGCCTCATAGTTCATGAAATTGGCACTAAGGAGTGACTAGTGATAGACACATGAGGGCTAGCCGATTTTGAGTGTAAATAATCTTCTCTCAAGTTATTCTAATTGTAGGTGGTGTTGTGTGAACCATTTGAGGTGCAAAACTTGGGGCACTAAGCTCTTTAAGGTCCAAGAAATCAAGCTACAACAAAAGGTATGTCATTCAACTATATTTCATATTGTATATACTCCATAATATGCTAGTTAGGATGATACCTTGGAACATTGATATTTGCATCGGCATGAAACTTATTAACGTGATAAGGAGACTTATGATAGTTGACATCGATAAACAGTCAAAGGATATCATAAAATAAAATCTATCAAGTAATACCGTAAATAGTGTATTAATACCTATAAAGTGGTGTTGTACATTCAAATTATGTTTGATGAAATAATAACACCTTTCGAGGAATGTTGTGTGTTCAAAGTACATTCGGACGAGATGAATGTTTTGGTGTAATCTATGAAGTTGTTCCACCACTGACCAGATTGAAGCAGTGATTGCTTACAGAGTTAGAAGAACTGAAGATGGTGATAATTACTTCGAAAAAATAGAAATTGATGTTGTTCAAGATGTAGAAGAATTCAATGAAGATCAAAGGAAAGGCTAACAAAATTTTCAGACTCAATAGGCCAATACTTTGTCTAACATTGTGATGTAGTATGAAGTTCGAGTAATGTGGCAAAAGCTAATTTGTACCCTATACAGGATGCTTGGATTTAGTATATAAATATACAGAGTGACAATTGACTTCTATCACATCTTTATGAAATTTCTATAGTGTCTTAACCCGACTTTAACATACAAGATTAGGGTGGTAAAATAAGTTATTGGGTGGAAAAAGGTTGAGTAACTTACTAGTCAGAGTAAGGTAGAGTATATAGTTGAAGAAATTGAAGAGAAAGAAGTTGAAGCTAGTAGAACATGTTGAGATACAACTAAAATACAGACTTACTAGGATTGACTCTTATGAAGTAGACATAAAAGATATACAAATGAGAAGCAGACCTTCTAAGATTAATGACGATGTAATGGCAGGATGATATGCATGGAAACTTTCATGAGTTAGAAAATGATACATATAGTTGGAGATCGTTTGTCTCCACACACTACTAGGGTAAATTCTCGTATAGTGTGTCTTTTAAAGTAGACACTACCCGAGAAATAATTTATATGAATAATTTGGAAGTGAAATGCCTATCGACCTAAGAAAAATATTAGGATATGCTAGATCGAGCTTATGCATAAAAAGAATTCTAGAAGGTGAATTTATGAAATCCAAGATATGTTTGATAGAAACGTAAAATCCCTAGTTGAGTCTAGGAGAAATTGTTATATGTACTGGTTTGAAAACACTCAGGTGTGAAAAGTTGTTTTGTGAAAACTTTTGAATGGTGACTTGGAAAACTGCGAGACAATACTTGGGACGAGTATGAGTAGGTGTGAATAGTAGTAGAGCCCTATACTACTGGAAGCACATGACTCACACTTGGATCAGGGAAAGTCACAAGTTTACCAAGAAGCTATAAATTTATTCCGTTGTTGTTCGAGTATGTCATTACCTTCGTTTCGGTGATGACTAAGAAAATGAATTTTTGTTCAGACCTTAGTGGTCATAAAGAATCGAGTCTGAATAATATAGATCTACGAAGTGAGTTGATTGGTTCAGAGAACCACGTCTTGTGTAGCGACGAAACTTCAGTCGGAAGATTGAAGTAGGAGATGGTCGAGGTAGTCGATAAAAGTATAACAACCTTCATTAAAGGATTAAACACCTATTAGCTAGAAATGCTACTAGTTATGAAGATATTATATCTAATTATAACATGATGGAAGGTTTTTTCTATGATAGTGTTTGACTAATAGAAATAAGAGCATGGTTCGTTGTGTGTCTTTTGCGTTATGAAATCAAAGGTCATTAGAATATGACCATTCGAGTTGTTGTGGTAGCAAAAGTAAAGACCTTATCTTGGGTTGATTCTGTAACCCAAATTTAAGAAGGAGCAAGAGTCTGCAATGAGAATTGAGTTTTTAACTCAGAGATTAGGACTGAAAGTCCAATAGAGAATGAAGATCAAGTGCAGGTTTGAGCACTGCCATCAATTAAGAAGTTTGAAGAATTTGACAATCGTTTAGCTAAAGGTCGTACGTTTCAGATTACCATAGAAGAGGCACACGAGAACCCGAATGTTGTGACTGGTTCATTTCTTGTCAACTCTAGACCTGCTCACATCTTATTTGATTCTGATGCTTCAAATTCTTTTGTGTCTCATGAAATTGTGTATTCTTTTCAAATTGCTTGTTATACATTCGCCCAATCATTTCATGTAGATACCGCGATAAGTATATCATTACTTGTTGATAAAGTCTATAAAGATTGTGTAATAGAAATTGAAGGTTATAGTTTTCTTGCTAACCTGATTCCTATCTCTTTGCCCAAATTTGAAATTATTCTTGGCATGAGTTGGTTGTCAAAGAACTACACAGAACTCTTGAGTTACGAAAAGATGGTACGCATCCCTATTGAAGGGAAGAATTCTATTTTATGTCTACGGTAAACAAAGACTTAAAATCTTTAAAATAATAATCTATTTCCTAGAAACTCGTAAACTTATATCGAAGGAGTATTCTACTTATCTATCCTATACAATTGATATCTCAAAAGAGGGGAAGAAAATTGTAAATGATGTTCCGGTTGTTAATGAATATCCTGATGTTTTCCCCGACGATTTGCCTGGATTTCCCCCGGATAGGCAAATAGAATTCTGAACTGACTTTATGTCTAGTGCCGCTCCAATTGCCAAAGACTGCTAGACAGAATGATAGCATTTGGGTTATTGCCGACCGACTAACTAAGAGTGCACATTTTCTTTCCATGTGTGAACCAGCACCAATGGAGAAATACGCACAAGTATACTTGGATGAAACTGTTGCGAGACATAGTGTGCCGCTAAAGATTACTTCCGATCGTGATAGTAGCTTCACTTCTCATTCTTGGGCAACTATGCAATGTGAATTAAGATCTCGTGTCACTCTCAGCACAACTTATTATCCCCAAACAGATGGTCAGACGTAGAGAACAATCTAAACAATAGAAAATATACTAAAGCTATATAAAGCACTATACGGGCGTAAATGTCGTACTCCATTATGTTGGCATGTTGTAAGGCAAAAAGTCATTGGTGGTCCTGAAATGATTCAAGACACCACTGATAAGATTCAAATTGTACAAGAAAGAATGAAAGCGGCCCAGGATCTAAAAAAGTCCTATGCAGAAAAGAGAAGACGACCGGTAGAACTCCAAGTGCTTGAATTCTTAATGTTGAAGGTATCCCCATGGAAAGGTATTATGCGATTTGGGAGGAAAGGAAAACTAAGTCCTAGATTTGTTGGTCCTTTGAAAATCATCCAGAGAATTGGTAAGCACGCGTATCGCTTGGAATTGCCTGAAGATTTAGCAGGTATTCATGATGTGTTTTATGTGAGTTATCTGTGTAAATTTTTATGCATATATGATGAAACGGTCCCGTTATCCGATGTGAAACTGGATAATAAATTAAGATATGTAGAAGATCCGGAAGAGATCGTAAACAAAAGAACGACTGAATTACGTAATAAATAAGTAGAGTTGGTTCTTGTCAAGTGGAAACACCATGCAAATTATACTTGAGAAAATAAGAACGAAGTATCCCCATTTGTTTAAATCGTTGTGATTTCGGGGACGAAATCCTCAAAAGGAGGAGGTATTTCTAACATACACGTTCAGTTATCGTGTTTTGTTAGTTAAAAAAATGAATATTATTAAATAATATATGGTTTTGAGCAATGAGTTCTAACAAGATAGTTTTATGACAATTGAAGTAAAACTATGTTTAGAATCATTCGAGAAGTATTGGAAGTCTAATGAGATTCCAATTAAATTAACGAAAATGTAAAATTTAAGTTGGAAATAATTAAAAATGATGTTGTTTTAGGTTGTAAATCTCGTTAGAAACATTTAGGCGAAAATCTCATCGAAATCCGGGCAATAACGAAGAAGTTATGACTTATTGAAGTTTCGTGACAAAACCGGCACGACGCCATATGACGTAAAAAGTGAGTTTTCGATAAAATACTTTTTAGCTTTTATGATCTAAATGAAAGTCGTAGTATTCGTTAAACCGAGAACTTTCATATAAAGAACGTCCAAATCTGACTTCGTATGAGAAAGTTATGATTTTTCTAAGATTCGGCATAGCAATATACAGCTAAAAAATCGAAATAAAGATCGAGTGATTTTTATCCGACACAACCTAAACGAGAATCGAAGATCTCGTTAATAGTAGTACAACGGTAAAAAGACAGATGAAAACGGACGTCGGATGAAGAAGTTATGAATTTTTAACGGACTTTTCCTGTCCCAACCCGTTAAAAATATAACATTAAAAATAAAGTCAAAATTACCCGACAAAGTCTAAACGAAAGTTGTAGAGTATAATCTCACCTACGTGTGGATATAAAGAACGTCAAAAACGGAGCCTGTATGCAAAAGATAAGAATTTTTTAAGTTTTAAATAAAAATTCAAGACTTATCCGAAGCCGTACGCCCAACATACTCAGACTAGGTCACAAGTTGGCCACGTCGCCTTTTTCTTCAGACGGAGGACACCTATCACCTGTTGATGACATGTCCGAGACCCAGGAACCGAGCAGGTAGCACGCCTCGTACGCCCAATGTAGCGAAGTACGCCCAGCGTACTCCGAGGCTTCGGCCACCTATAAAAGGGATGCGAGACTCTCCGGTTTTTGGTTACAATTTCCACTCTCTTTCACTTTCTACTTATTATCTAGCCACTCTAAACCACCCCGAAGGCTATGGAACCTCCCTAACACCCGAAGAAAGTCCCGAAGCCCCGATGATCCAAAGAAAATAATATTTTCAAGTTCAAACTCTGCCCGCGCAAGGCCCGCTTTTCAACAAAAATCCCCGATTTCGTCAAAGAAATTCATTTTTAGAGGCGAAGTGCTTCCCAAATTATCATTTTATCATTCGGTTATTTCACGGTGAGTTCAATAGAGGGACAATTGTATGTTATGTATTATATGTTCAATGTGCTTTCCTTTGTTATTATGGTTTTATACCTTTGGTTATGTAAAGCATGACTCGTATAACTTCTGATATTCGCTTTGAGCCTTTGGCCATATAGAGCACGTGTCGTATTATTTTGGTAACAGAGCTATACCTTTAACCACAAAGTGAATGACTAAGCATCACTTGGGTACTGGTAGGTAGCCATTGACCATGAAGTGAATGATTCAGGATTCCTTTGGCATTGGCAGAAGGCTAGGTAGGGCTGAAAAGCCTGTAAAGTGGTAGAAAAATGTTTATTCAGAAATCGTTTAGTTTTCCATGCCACATAGGTAGAAGTCTTGTTGATGTATATCAAGTTGAAATTGTTATGTCTCACTTATTGTAAATCTTTGAATCAGATTATTCGTTCATATGTAAAGCATGTCATATGATACTCATCTGCCTTTGTTGTTCGTTGTCCCCCTTTGTTTCTGTCATGTTGATATATATATGGCATAACGTTATATTGTAACTATTATTGAACTCATTAAGCATCACCGCTTATCCCTCTCAGTGTTTAATTATTGTAGGTGATATGCATCCAATATAGTTATGTACTGTTAGAAGATGTAGAACATATAATAGTATAGCTTTTGTATTTAGTGTATAAATTCCTGGGAAATTATGTAATATATATAAAACTTTGTAAAAACTCGTTAGTCGGTTGGTATCCAGTCTTTTATAATAAAACCATATATGTAAAATATTTTTATGAATATGCATGTAGCATGTTTGGAATAATATTGTAAAGTTTAGAAAGGGATTCTTTCAGGTTAACATGGTAGTTGCTTATGGTGTCCATGGATGACATATGGGTCATTGGTCAACATGGTAGTTGCTTATGGTATCCATGGATGACATACGGGTCATTGGTCAACATGGTAGTTGCTTATGGTGTCCATGGATGACATATGGGTCATTCGTCAACATGGTAGTTTCTTATGGTGTCTATGGATGACATACGAGTCATTGGTCAACATGGCAGTTGCTTATGGTGTCCATGGATGAGATACGGGTCATTGGTCAACATGATAGTTGCTTATGGTGTCCATGGATGACATATGGGTCATTGGTCAACATGGTAGTTGCTTATGGTGTCGATGGATGACATACAGGTCATTGGACAACAAGGTAGTTGCTTATGGTGACCATGGATGACATATGGGTCATTGGTCAACATGGTAGTTGCTTATGGTGTCTATGGATGACATACGGGTCATTGGTCAACATGGTAGTTGCTTATGGTCTTCGTGGATGACATACGGGTCATTGGTCAACATGGTAGTTGCTTTTGGTGTCCATGGATGACATATGGGTCATTGGTCAACATATGGTAGTTTCTTATGGTGACCATGGATGACATACAGGTCATTGGTCAACATGGTAGTTGATTATGGTGTCCATGGATGACATATCGGTAGTTGCTTATGGTGTCCATGGATGACATACGTGTCATTGGTCAACATGGTAGATTCTTATGGTGTCCAAGGATGATATATGGGTCTTTGGTCAACATGGTAGTTGCTGATCATGTCCATGGATGACATACATGTTATTGGTCAACACGGTAGTTACTTATGGTGTGATGATATCACCCATGGATGACATATGGGTCATTGGTCAACATATGATAGTTGCTTATGGTGACAATGGATGACATACGAGTCATTGGTCAACATGGTAGTTGCTTATGGTGTCCATGGATGACATATGAGTAGTTGCTTATGGTGTCCATGGATGACATACGGGTCATTTGTCAACATGGTAGTTGCTTATGGTGTCCATGGATGACATATGGGTCATTGGTCAACGTGGTAGTTGCTTATGGTGTCCATGGATGGTATACGGGTCATTGGTCAACATGCTAGTTGCTTATGGTGTCCATGGATGAAATATGGGTCAATGGTCAACATGGTAGTTGCTAATGGTGTCCATGGATGACATACGTGTCATTGGTCAACATGGTAGTTGCTTATGGTGTCCATGGATGACATATGGGTCATTGGTTAACATGGTAGTTGCTTATGGTGTCCATGGATGACATACGAGTCATTGCTCAATATGGTAGTTACTTATGGTGTCCGTGGATGACATATGGGTCATTGGTCAACATGGTAGTTGTTTATGGTGTACATGGATGACATATGGGTCATTATTGTGATGGTAAAATGTGGTAGTTTCTAGATTTAAAAGGCATGTATCATCTATGCCGATTTTGTACTTTTGACAAAACTACCCTTACTAATTAAATATGAGTCATTATATGTATGAGGACAATTTGGTCATTTTATAATGGAAACATCTTCTACGCGCCATAATGTTTTCCGACGAAACACGTTCTTTTAGTTCTTCAGTCTTATTTCAGTCACTTGCAAACAACCCCAATTTCACAATTCCTACAATAAAAAAACCCTAAAATCATTTTCGTAGAATCGTTATCTTAGTGAAGGTTTATTATTATGGAAGCCAGTACTTCTTCGAAGATGTAATCAAGAAATCAAAGGAAATCGCTAACAAACATGCCATTGGAATTGATGGAGAAAATAATAGTCGACTTGGGAAAAATTTCAGTAGTCGAGGCTTTCAAAATGAAGAGTGTGTAAGTTTTGTCTTCGATCATTCTATTTCACAAGTGTATTTGAGTTGTCTTTACAATTTCGAGCGAATATTGTGTTGCTTTTGCAGTTGCAGGTTCTTCAACGAGGCAGGGAAAACGGATGAAGTATATAAACATATGGACTTAGATGGGTTACGATTTCGTGGTTGGTCTGACCAGAAACATGCAGTTGTCAACAAATGCTTAGAGATGAGAAACCTAAATATTATGTTCAGGAATGGATTGGTACGTTGTTATATATATGCATAGTATTAATTAATTTGTTTCTTGTTTTGCATTACTTTAACTAGAAATTATGTGTTTAATGTTTTTTTAGATGAAGTTATTTTTCTTAGAAGCTAATCATGAAGGGAAAACGATGCTTGAGGAAGCATTTTCATTGGGACATTTGGATTCAACATTTGTCCTGAAAATGATGCTGATGGCTGAAGGGAGACATAGGAAGCAGGAAGCTTTGGACATGTTGAGCAATGCTTACCACAGAGCAAAATGTAAGTGGAATCTTAGAGCAACTCGTTCTAAGGTTCATATCCACTTAAATTGGAAGGGGAGGAAACATGTACACTTCCATGGCTTCCATAGAACTTGTGCAATGCATAAGTCTGTGATTATTGTGTCAGACACTTTTGTGAATGGATACAAATTGTCACACCCCCAAATCGGAATGACGGAAACGTTCGGGGGCGGAGGACGTCATGTTCAGTATCACAACACATGCATCATAGTAATCAAAGTAACAACGACTATTGTATAAATAATAAAGTGTTTACATGTAATTGATTCACAAAAGATTTACTCCAAAAGTAAATAACAAAACAAAGACATGAAGCTATATGCTATATCTTCTGAATCCCTGAGCGTGTACCTGTCTACTAGTTTCCTGAGAATACAAGTTATTTTAAAAGAGTAGATCAGAATTTAAGCTGGTGAGTTCATATGTATTTTAGTTATGAAAAGTAAACAATAAGCTCTTTAGAAAAGTTCGCCTGTTCCTCCAGAAAATCCTATATTTTCTGATGTGATGAATGATAAGTGAAAATGACTCTACAATTCCTTCTATGAGTGTTAAATGGATACAAGTTATCTACAATTTAGAGTAAACAAACAATCGATTGTGTGAATCTGCCCTAAGCCCACAACCAAACAAGGAACAGGAAATGAGGCGGAAGTCACACATCCCATTGTTTTTTAGATCTTCATTGTATATAACCCTGGCGTATTCATTTGGTACTTACGGAGTTAACTATTGTGACAACCGTCAATTTCTAGTCAAGTCAAAGTCAAATAAAGTCAACAAGTCAAACCGATCAACTCAACTAACCCTTGTATATTAGGGTTTACATTATGTTTACTATTGTACAACTCACTATTGAAAAGTATCACTTAGGATCTCCACGTGTTTGGAAAATCTAAACCCTAATCGGGGTAAAATGATGTAACTACTCAATAAAATATTATTACATACCCTACGGGGGCGTATAACACTCATAAAAAGGTTTAACGGGGCTTACGAACCTTGCTTTTCGAGGCTAAACACTCACAAAGGTCACAAACCAAGTCTCTCTAAATCTCTCTCACTCTATCTCTCTCTCCCAAATCTCTCTCAAAATCTCTTTCAACGTTTTATAATCATTTGGGGCATCCCGAACCATAACTTAGTCAAAAACCACTCGAAACGGGAAGATTTCTCGAAAAACAGCTATATAGGGCTGAAACCTCCCTATAAGAACCGAAACTAGCTATAAGAACTGAAACCTCCCTATAAGAACCGAAACTAGCTATAAGAACTAAAACCTCCCTATAAGAACCGAAACTAGCTATATGAACCGAAACTAGATATAAGAACCGAAACTAGCTATAAGAACCGAACCCTAAGGACCGAACCTGCCAAGACCGAAACCTACTTAATGACCGAACTCACCCTTCGGACCTGATCAGAACCTTCGGACCGAAGCTTCATCTGCTCTCGGTTCATTTCGCCTTCGCCTCCCATGTGACACTTTCGCCAGTGAGCTTCTCGGACCGAACCCACTTTCGGTCCTCAGCAACATGAACCGAACCCTCGCAGGTTCGCTCCTCATTTCCCGGTTTTCGACCCTTTTCGCGTTTTAAGCCCGTTTTCGATGATTTTTGCGTGGGATTTTCACCAAACTTATATTTTGACATATAAGACGCTATATATTCATATTATAATCACATTTTGGGGGGAAACCTTATCTAAGAATAATATCTTTGGTGCAAGATATTGGTTTTGAGTGTTGACTTCCCATAAAGTAATGACACAAGCTATCTCCCATACCCAGCTTATGACAACCTCCAGTCACTATTCATATCTATCTAGTCAACTATTTGTCCTCTCACACTCTTCTCCAACAAGTCACCCTAATCAAAGACTGGAAAAAAAATCATTATCTCTCCTCCCAAAATATTCATTCTTTTAACCAAAAATCAAACCCATTTCTCTCTCACTTTCTCTCTCTAAACTCGATATTTCAAGGTTGTTCTTGAGCATTCTCCTCCATTCTTGGTAATTATCATCAACCTACACTAGAATACTCTACACTCCTTCACTCAAAACATGGATCTCTTATACAAATATCGTCATATTTGTTCTTAGGATCTTCAAATCTTCAAGCATCTCCCAAGTGTTCTTGACTTGGAAACTCTTTTTCTTCATCATCCATCCCAGAGCATTACTCAAGGTGAGTCCATACCCCTACATTTTCATGTTTTCTTCAAGTTTTAGGGGGGGGGGGAATACAAGTTAATACACCAAAAACTTAACTAAACTCAAACAACAGCTTTCATCAGGAAAGTTTACATCCATTCACAGACTGTTTTGAACGTCTTAAACTTTTTAGTTTTCAAAACTGTAGAAGGAGCGAATATTTCAGGTTTATACCTTTCTAATGACTACTTGCACATGCTCATACGATTTCTCTATAATTTTTGGCGATTTTTACAAAACTGCCTATCATTTCAGAAACAACTTCGGACTAGTCTGTGAAGTTGAACATTTTCACACAATTTAGAGACCTCTAAAAATCATAGTCAAAATTATGAACAAACTAGACAAATTTTCTAAACTCTCAGAGTTTACGTATTCAGTTTTAGACTTCGTATGATTTTTCTGTGATTTTTCTAAAACAGTGCAGAAAAGTTAAAAACTAGTTGAACAACTTATAATATTAACAACACTTTGTAACATGTTGAGCAAAGTGTATAACCATAAGTTTCTAAATGTGGGATGCATTTATTGTGAGGTTATCATCATAAACAGAAACTAGTCATTCATGATAAGAGTTTTCATTCACTTCAAACACATACAATAAAGTATAATAGGTATAGTTTATGGATTTTACATTTCAAACATACTACATAAAAAGGGGATTTACTTCCACCACAGAAAAGGTTTTACATTCAAACCACATGTAAACTCGTTAACGTAAGTTGTGAGACAATTCTTCAATTGTACTCTCAGAGTACGGGTTTAAATTCCTTTAAGTTATAATCAGAGTCTCTTGTAGGGAGAGCGTGATAATTGTATATAGATCTATATTGGGATTGACACCCCACACCTTGGTGCTAGCTACAGCGGGACCTGCAGGTCTACGGGTGACAAACGTCATAACAATTCTAACGTCTGAAAAACGTTGTAGCAGGTCATCCAGTTGTAGTATGGTTATAGCGACTCTCATAGGGAGTTAACAACACTTAAAGTTTACGGGAAATTCTACTTTAAAATGGGTTTTATCTATTTAAAACTGCATTCTTCGTTACAATTACGAAACACACTCATACACTCGGTTTTGGGATTTAAGGCTACGTAACATTTTATAAGGAAAATATTGGATTTTTCTTGTGTATACATTACATTTACAAACAAAGGTTTTTCCAACACCACATCTAAAAGCTTATGAACTCACCAACTTAATTGTTGACACTCTTTGAAAACTACTTGTATTCTCAGGAAACCAGTGAAACAGGTAACCAACTGCTTTTGAGGATGGGACGCAAGACGTCAATTAATACATTTTTGTCATCATAATGTAATTGATTTTGAAACATATAATTCATACTATGGTGTAACTTTTTCAATTATATTTATGATGGTTGTGTTTGCTTTGGTAACTATTATACTCGTTGTTATGATATTGTACATGAAGTCATTCCCACCTCCGGACGTTTCTGCCATCCTTGGTTTGGGGGTGTGACAGATTGGTATCAGAGCATTATTTATAGTGAACTAAGTATATCGAACCACATAAGATATACCAACTATAAACACATTGGGACTAAAACTCTCTGATTTAACATTTTCATACAACTATACTTTTAGAAATAAAATATATTTATTTATTCTTTTTTTTAAAGTATA